>NC_092372.1:228832326-229161993 GCF_030028105.1 Mobula birostris | reverse complement strand
CGACATCAAAGGTTACAAGGCCGGGGAGTGGGCTGAGGAGGGGAGAAAAAGATCAGCCATGATTCAATGTGGGAGCACCCCAATGAGCACAAGTGGTGTAATTCTGCAAACAACAGGAATTCTGCAGACGCTGGAAATTCAAGCAACACACATCAAAGTTGCTGGTGAACGCAGCAGGCCAGGCAGCATCTCTAGAAGAGGTACAGTCGACGTTTCAGGCCGAGACCCTTCATCAGGACTAACTGAAGGAAGAGTGAGTAAGAGATTTGAAAGTTGGAAGGGGAGATCCAAAATGATAGGAGAAGACAGGAGGGGGAGGGATGGAGCCAGAGCTGGACAGGTGATAGGCAAAAGGGATAAGAGAGGATCATGGGACAGGAGGTCCGGGAAGAAAGACAAGGAGGGGTGGGGACCCAGAGGATGGGCAAGAGGTATATTCAGAGGGACAGAGGGAGAAAAAGGAGAGAAAGAGAAAGAATGTGTGTATAAAAACAAATAACGGATGGGGTACGAGGGGGAGGTCGCGGCATTAGCAGGAGTTAGAGAAGTCGATGTTCATGCCATCAGGTTGGAGGCTACCCAGACGGAATATAAGGGTGTTGTTCCTCCAACCTGAGTGTGGCTTCATCTTTACAGTAGAGGAGGCCGTGGATAGACATGTCAGAATGGGAATGGGATGTGGAATTAAAATGTGTGGCCACTGGGAGATCCTGCTTTCTCTGGCGGACAGAGCGTAGATGTTCAGCAAAGCGGTCTCCCAGTCTGCGTCGGGTCTCGCCAATATATAAAAGGCCACATCGGGAGCACTGGACGCAGTATATCACCCCAGCCGACTCACAGGTGAAGTGTTGTCTCACCTGGAAGGACTGTTTGGGACCCTGAATGGTGGTAAGGGAGGAAGTGTAAGGGCATGTGTAGCACTTGTTCCGCTTACACGGGTAAGTGTCAGGAGGGAGATCAGTGGGGAGGGATGGGAGGGACGAATGGACAAGGGAGTTGCGTAGGGAGTGATCCCTGCGGAATGCAGAGAGAGGGGAGGAGGGAAAGATGTGCTTAGTGGTGGGATCCCGTTGGAGGTGGCGGAAGTTACGGAGAATAATATGTTAGACCCGGAGGCTGGTGGGGTGGTAGGTGAGGACCAGGGGAACCCTATTCCTAGTGGGGGGTACCCCATCTGTTACTTATTTTTATACACACGTTCTTTCTCTCACTCTCTTTTTTCTCCCTCTGTCCCTCTGAATATACCCCTTGCCCATCCTCTGGGTTCCCCCCCCCCCTTGTCTTTCTTCCCAGACCTCCTGTCCCCATGATCCTCTCATATCCCTTTTGCCAATCACCTGTCCAGCTCTTGGCTCCATCCCTCCCCCTCCTGTCTTCTCCTATCATTTTGGATCTCCCCCTCCCCTCCCACTTTCAATCTCTTACTCACTCTTCCTCAGTTAGTCCTGACGAAGGATCTCGGCCTGAAACGTCGACTGTACCTCTTCCTAGAGATGCTGCTTGGCCTGCTGCATTCACCAGCAACTTTGATGTGTGTTGTTGGTGTAATTTTGCTCCTGTTTTATGGTCCTTACTGTCTAAGTCGGGAATTAAATCTGTAATTGGTTGGTTCGATCTTGAGGGAACTTCTCTCTCATGGGATTTCCTTTTTTAAATTAATTTATTCAACAAAAGCTCTTAAGTTAAAATGTGATCTTCCCTGTGCAGCACGCACCCCTTCCCCCTTCCCCCTGGGGCCCCCCGGTCTTCCGCGGAGTTGTCGGATACTGCAGGCTCCCTCTCCAGGGACATCTGAGCACAGATGCATGCTTGTCGGCTCAGGCTGAAACCTCTGACCCTGTGCTCCTCGCACCCGTTCATGGCTCCTGTGGCCATTACCCAGGAGCTGACAGACCAGGAGATCCACCCCATCGCCTCTGCACGGCATAACCGAAGATCAGGAGGGGCGATATGAAGCTCAGAGAGAAGCCCCTTCAGATACTGGAACAGAGGCTGCAGCCTCTCGCACTGTGTGCGGGGGGAACACAGGTCCCTCTGGGCCGCAGAGGTGGCAGGTGCCCGGGGGAGTCTGTGAGCCAGAGGAGAGTACCGGTGACACCCTGTGGTCAGGTCCCCAGTGTAACGGAGGAGGAGGATGCTGCACGGTGATTTTGAACACCCCAAAGAGATCTGAAGTTGTAACTTGGTGCATGTTATCACATCAGAATTAAACCATTTAAACAAAACCTGAGAGATTGCAGACGCTGGAGACTGAAACCACACACACGATGCTGGGGACCTCAGCGGGTTGACGAGTCTTGGATCACTGTGGCACAGCAACAAGCTCATCTAGTCGGTACCAAGTCATTACTCTGCCGAGTGCGTTTGACCTGCACCCGTCCACATCCCCTGCCATCCATGTACCTGTCCAAAATTCTCTTAAACGTTGAAATCAAGCTGGCATGCATGAACCCATTCCACACTCTCAACACAGAGAGGGTCCCAGTGAAGAAGTCTCCCCTCATCTTCCCCATAAACTTTTCACCTGTCACCCTTAACCCATGACTTATAACTCTACTCTCACCTAACCTGAGTGGGAAAAAGCCTGCTGGCATTTACCCTGTCTTTACCCCTCATAATATTCCATATGTCCATCAAATCTCCCTTCAGTCTTCTGCATTCTGGGAATGGGTTGTGACCTGTTCAATCTTTCCTAAAACTCAGGTCTTCAAGTCCAGCAACATCCTTGTAAATTTTCTCTGTAGGTGAGAGAAAGGCATCGGTGGGGGGGATCAAGACCCTGGAACAGAACAGAGTGAGCAGGGGGGAGATCTGTTACAGTTCAGACCATCGAAGGAAATCTGCCTTCCTCACTGTCCTTGAGAAGGACGTGGTTGAACAGAAAGAGTAGGGAGATTAACATGAGACACGGTTCTTTGGGTTGTCATGGCCGGGAGGAGTGTGGTAGTGGGGATGAGCTTCCACTGCCTATTAAATGCTCCCAATGGTGTGTCTCAAATAGGCTCTGACAACCAAAGTCCAACTCCTGGCCTTCATGTGCGGCTTAGCTACTAAGCCCAGCAGAGCAGTTTCTACTGACAGGAGAAGGGGGCAAAGGTGGATTACTGGTACCTTAAAACCAGTCGCTCTGGGGCAGATGAGGCTCGTTGGCCATGGTTGGCAGCTCATCCAGGAGACGGAAAACTCTGATCTCAAACCTCCACTACCTTGCAGCTATACCCACTCCTGGCGAAGGCTTTGGGAGTAAACCCTGAGGAAAATTATCCTTGCAAGCAGAACAAGTGCTACACCTGCCCCCTGCACTGACTCCCTCACTACAGCTAGGGCCCTGAACAGTCCCTTCCAGGTGCAGGTGACACTTCACCTGTGAGTCTATTGGGGTCACTTACTGTGTTCAGTGTTCCTGGTGTGGCCTCCTGTACATCGGTGAGACCCGACGTGGACTGGGAGACCATTTCGCCGAGCACCTGCCAGAAGAGGCGGGTTCTCCCAGTGGCCACCCATTTTAATTTGACCTCCCATTCCCATTCCGATATGTCAGTCCACGGCCTCCTCCACTGTCACGATGAGGTCACACTCAGGTTGGAGGAACAACACCTTATATTCCAGCTTGGGTAGCCTCCAACCTGATGGCATGACCATCGAGTTCTCAAACTTCCAGTAATAACCCCCACCCCACCCTTCTTCTCCATTTTCCATCCCCCTTTTCCCTCTCTCACCAATCAAAGTCCCAGCCTTTTATTTCATTCTCCAACCTCCTGGTTTCACCTTTCACCTTGTGATTCTCTCCCCTCCCCCCACCTTTTAAATCTACTCCTCAGCTTTTTTTCTCACAGTCCTGCCGAAGGGGTTTCGGCCTAAACCGTTGACTGTGCTTTTTCCCGTAGGTGCTGCCTGGCCCTGCTGAGTTCCTCCAGCATTTTGTGTGTGTTGTTTGTTGAAACCTGGAGCTGGAGGTCCCTAAGGCAGTCCTACGCTAAGTTCAAAGCGGCTGGAGTTCCCATGAGGCCTCTGGTGCCAAACTGTATCAGTCTCTGCCGTTCCTTTGGGTTCATCAGCTGCGTGGAGAGGGGGAGTCAGCTGCATGGGCAACAGCTTGCTCTCCGTATCGTACTGCCCAGGCTTGTGTATCACATAGACAGCTGGGACACAACACCCATGGTTGACCTCAACCAGTGCAGGGCTTCGAACACAACAGATTCTGTGGATACTGCAGACCGAGCAACGCACACAAGATGGAGAACCAGAGGTCTGATGAAGTGTCTTGGCTTGAAATGTTCTCTGTTTATTCCACAGATGCTGTCTGAACTGCTGAGTTCCTCCAGCATTTTGTGTGTGATGTAGGAAAGGGTGGACAGGCCAGGACTTTAACCATTGGCGTGTAGGAGACTGGGGATGTGGGTGCTTGCAGAGATGAGGGGCATAGATACAGTGAATGTCAGTCTTTTCTCCAGGGTTGACACTCAAAACCAGAGGGCACAGGTTTAAGGTCAGAGGGGGAAGATTTAATAGGAGCCTGAGGGACAACTTCTTCACCCAGACAGTGATCGAGCTGCCAGGGGAAGTACATTAACCACATTGAGATAGGTACATGGATAGAGTCACAGAGCACTACAGCACAGAACAGGACATTTGGCCCATCTAGTCCATTCTGAACTGTTATCCTGCCGAGGCTCATTGATCTGCACCGGGACCGGACCATCCATACCCATCTCATCTATATGCCTATCCAAATGTTCTCTTAAATGTTAAATCAAACCTTCTCCACTTCCACTGGCAGCTCGTTCCACACCCTCACCACCCGAGGAGTGAAGAGGTTTCCCCTTCATGTTCCCCTTAAGTGTTTCACCTTTCACCCTTAACCCATGACCTGTAGTTGTCTCTCCCAACCTCAGTGGAAAAAGCCTGCTTGCATTTACCCTATCTAAATCCCTCATAATGTTGTGTACCTCTGTTAAATCTCCGTTCATTCTCCTACACCCCAGGGTTAGGTCCTAACCTATTCTCAACTGTACCCCCGGCTCTTTGCAGCCGCTGTACCCCCAGCAGCTTGTACCTGCCCTCCGACGTCAGCTGTTTCCACAGCCGTAGACGCATGAGAGTCTGCAGATGCTGGAAGTCCAGAGCAACACACACAACTCAGCAGGTCAGGCAGCATCTGTGGAAATTAATAAACGGTTGATATTTCTGGCTGGGAGCCTTCTCCCTGACCGATAGAGGGTCTCAAACATGAGAGAGTCTGCAAATGCTGGAAATCTTGGCAACACACGAGATGTTGGAGAACCAGTCCTGATGAAGGGTCTTGGTCTGAAATGTCAACTGGTCATTTCCCTCCATAGATGCTGCCTGACCTGCTGGGTGCTTTCAGCATTTTGTATGTGTGTTCAGCACCTCCACTCCATCCGCAAACAGCACAATTTCCCAATGCCCAATCATCTTAATTCCCATTGCAATATGTCTGTCCGCTGCTCCTGTTTTGCCACGATGGGGTCACTCTCAGGTTGGGGGAGCAACACCTCATATTCCACCTGAGTAACATCCAACCTGATGGCACGAACATTGATTTATCCTTCCGGTGTTTTTTTTCCTCTCACTTGCCCTCTTCCATTCCCTAATCTGGCCTCTTAACCCTTCCCCTCACCTGCCTATCACCTCCCCTCAGTGCCCCTCCACCTTCCCTTTCTCTCATGGTCCACTCTCCTCTCCTATCAGATTCCTCCTTCTTCAGCCTTTTGCCTTTTCCACCAATCACCTTCCAGCTTCTTACTTCATCTCCCCTTCCCCACCCACCTGGCTTCACTCATCACCTTCCAACTAGTCCTCCATCATGTCCCCCCACCTTTTTATTCTGTCATCTATCCCCCTTCCTTTTCCAGTCCTTTTGAGGGCGGAGGTTGTTGAGGTGTGGAGTATGAAATTGGTGTTCGAGGCGTCGAGTTTGAGCTGTAGAGTTTGACCAGTGTACTTTGTGGCGTGGAGTTTGAGGGGAGGGGTGTGAGATTGGAGTTTTGGATGGTGGAGTGTGAAATTGGAGTTTGGATGGTGGAGTGTGAGATTGGAGTTTGGATGGTGGAGTGTGAGATTGGAGTTTGGATGGTGGAGTGTGAGATTGGAGTTCGAGGCGTCGAGTTTGAGCTGTAGAGTTTGACTGGTGTACTTTGTGGTGTGGAGACGTCTGGCATGGAGTTTGAGTGGTGGAGTTTGACATGTTGCATTTGAGCAGTCGATCTTGAGGTGTGGAGTTTGAGGCATGGGCTTTGAGTTATTGAGTGTGAAGGATGTTGTTTGTGGCATGGAGTTTGAAGGGTGGATTTGTGGTGTGGAGACTGGCATGGAGTTTGAGGTGTGCAGTTTCAGGGTTGGAGTTTGAGGGCGTCGAGTTTGAGCTATAGTGTTTGGTGTATTCTGTGGCGTGGAGTTTGAGGGGAGAAGGTTTGAGTGGTGGAGTTTGAGGAGTGCAGTTTGATGGACGGAGATAGTGGGGTGGAGTTTGGTGAGGTTTGAGGCATGGAGTTTGAAGGGTAGAGTTTGAAGCATGGAGTATGAAATTGGAGTTTGAGACATCGAGTTTGAGCTGTAGTGTTTGGTGTATTCTGTGGCGTGGAGTTTGAGGGGAAGAATTTGAAGCATAGAGTTCGAGGTGTTGAGTTTGAGGCATGGAGTTTCACACAACTTAGCAGCAACAGTTCAACTACAATACATGATACAGAAGAAGAAAAAAATAATAAAAATCATAAAAATCGTACAAAAAACAGAAAGAATATAATAAACGTGAGGTAGTGTTCATGGGTTCAATGTCCATTTAGGAATCGGATGGCAGAGGGGAGGAAGCTGTTCCTGAATCACTGAGTGTGTATCTTCAGACTTTTGTATCTCCTCCCTGATGGGAACAGTGAGAAAGGGGCATGCCCTGGGTGCTGGAGATCCTTAATAACAGATACCGCCTTTCTGAGACACTGTTCCTTGAAGATGTCCTTCACTTTGTAGGCTAGTACCCAAGATGGAGCTGACTAAATTTACAACTGTCTGCAGCTTCTTTCAGTCCTGTGCAGTAGCCCCTCCATACCAGACAGTGATGCAGCCTGTCAGAATGCTTTCCACGGTACATCTATAGAAGTTTTTGGGTGTATTTGTTGACATGCCAAATCTCTTCAAACTCCTAGTGAAGTATAGTCACTGTCTTGCCTTCTTTATAACTGCATCGATATGTTGGGACCATGTTAGATCCTCAGAGATCTTGACACTCAAGAATTGGAAATTGCTCACTCTCTCCACTTCTGATCCCTCTGAGGATTGGTATGTGTTCCTTTGTCTTACCCTTCCTGAAGTCCACAATCAGCTCTTTCATCTTACTGACGTTGAGTGTTGCTGCGACACCAGCCCACTAGATGGCATATCTCGCTCCTGTACGCCCTCTCGTCTCCACCTGAGATTCTACCAACAATGGTTATATCATCAGCAAATTTATAGATGGTATTTGAACTATGCCTAGCCACACAGTCACATGTATATAGAGAGTAGAGCAGTGGGCTAAGCACACACACCTGAGGTGCGCCAGTGTTGATCGTCAGTGAGGAGGATATGTTATCACCAATCCACACAGATTATGGTCTTCCAGTTAGGAAGTCGAGGATCCAATTGCAGAGGGAGATACAGAGGCCCAGGTTCTGCAACTTCTCAATCAGGATTGTGGGAATGATGGTATTAAAAATTGAGCTATAGTCGGTAAGCAGCATCCGGACATAGGTGTTTGTGTTGTTCAGGTGGTCTAAGGCCATGTGGAGACCCATGGAGATTGCATCTGCCGTTGACCTATTGTGGCAATAGGCAAATTGCAATGGGTCCAGGTTCTTGCTGAGGCAGGAGTTCAGTCTAGTCATGACCAACATCTCAAAGCATTTCATCCCTGTCGATGTGAATGCTACCGGGCAATAGTCATTAAGGCAGCTCACATTATTCTTCTTAGGCACTGGTATAATTGTTGCTTTTTGAAGCAAGTGGGAACTTCCGCCCACCCGTAGCGGTGAGAGGTTGAAAATGTCCTTGAATACTCCCACTAGTTGGTTGGCACAGGTTTTCAGAGCCTTATCAAGTACTCCACCAGGACATTCTGCCTTGCAAGGGTTCACTCTCTTTAAAGCCAGCCTGACATTGGCCTCTGAGACAGAGATCACAGGGTCATTGGGTGCAGCAGGGATCTTCACAGCTGTAGTTATGTTCTCACTTTCAAAGTGGGCATAGAAGGTATTGAGTTCATCTGGTAGTGCTACAATGGGGCGTTGGGGATGGATCCCAGTGCCGGACACAGACACGAGGGTAGCATTAACAGAAGTGTGTTTATTAATAGTTGCCAGGGAGGCCTGAGAGCAAGGATTAGGTGCTTACATGGACAACGAACCGGAGGAGCCTGGACTCGGATGCAGAGCCGGGACTTGAACTGGGACTTGTACATGGAGCCAGGGCTCAAACTTGGACTCGGACGCGGAGCCAGGACTCGGACTGGGACATGGGACGACAAAACCAAACAAAGGCAGACAATTTGTGTCTTGGCTCGGAATAGCGGCAAACAGTCAGCAATCCTCAGCTGGACGCGAGACGACAAAACCAAACAACGACAGACAATTCGTATCTTGACACGGAGTAGCACCTGAAACAGCAAACAGCCGGCAATCACTTAAATGGAGACGAAGGGACAGACTTCCCAACTCAAAGCAGTGGCAAACGGCCGGCAATCCTCAGCTGGATACGAAAACGACAGAATTCCCGAAGCAACCCCAGCACCAAAGCAACTTAGAGTTCACTACTTTCAGCGGCCCAGATCATGCATTGCCACACTGGCGTAGGTGACAGACCAGCACTGAGTAGATGTAAGCTGGAGTTTTATGCTGCTGGTTCGGATGAAAATCAGGTGCCCTAATCAAGGAGCCCCGTAGAACACAGGGAAAAGGAAATTAACTGAAATGAGGAGTCAACGGACCGGACCGTGACAGGTATTGGAGCATCGCTGCCATTGGGTTTTGATTTGTCAGAAGTAATGTCTTGCAAACCCTGCCAGGGTTGTCGTACACCCGATGTCGCCTCCAACCACATTTGAAATTGTCTCTTTGCCCCTGAAATAGCCCTCTGCAAATCATACCTGGTTTTCTGGTACGTTATGGATGTTATGGAGAGGTGGTGAAGGTGGGCCCGTGGATGGTTTTTAACAAAACATCTGATAAACTCCCTCAGAAAATTAAGATGCAGGGATCCATGGGGAATTGGCCATTTGGACTCAGAACTGGTTTTCCGCAGAAGACAGCGGGTAGTGGTCAGAGGGTCTTATTCAAGTTGGAGGTTTGTAATGAGTGGAGTTCCTCAGGGATCTGTGCTGGGACTCCTGCTGTTTGTGATGTATATAAATGGCCTGGATGGAGATATAGATGGGTGGGTTAGTAAGCTTGTGGACATTACAAGGATTGGTGGTGATGTGGATAGTGTAGAAGATTGGCAAAGAATACAGAGCAATATTGATCAATTCCAGATGGTGGTTGGTTGTTGTATCCAGCGATGACAGGAAACCTTCTGGGTGAGGTTTTAAAGAGGGAAAGCCATTGCACTGGGGGATTTCCACTCTCTTGAGCTTGAAAGTCCGGGTCCAGTGGTACGAGTAGTCGTCACAAACTGGGGCCTCCCTTGGTCGCAATGGATGACCATGACGCCTTCTGTACCTGGCCATGCCCCTCACTCCCCCGGAGTTTCAGAGAGCTGTCTTCCTGGCTGTTGGGTCTCACCGTAGATCTCATCCAGCCAAGCCGCCAGAGCTGACTTCACACGCTGGGATAGGCACGTCCCAATCTCACCAGGGTATGGGGCACGTCGGCTACCCTCACCCGGATTAGCCCACCTGTCAAAGCGGTGTACTGAGGCGTGGAAACTGTTGCAGGCAAACAGCTACTGGGAACCACAGGTGAGAGCTGAGTGTCCGGTGGGTGAGCTGCCCCAGACTGGACGAGACAAACTCCTTCCTCAGAGGTGCTACCCCTCTCTAGATGCCCCCTACACCCCTCACACCCCTCAGTTGCAAGTATGGCCATAGAAATAACAGAGAGAGTTTAACCTGGCCAAATGTGAGCTGTTAGACTTTGGGAGAACAAATGTACACAGTTAATGTCAGGACCTTTCAAACAGAGGGATCCTGGGGTCCAAGTCCACACACAGGTTTAAAGGGTGATGAAGATAGACATCTGGCATACTTGCCTTTATTACCCGTGGCATTGAGCTCGGGAAATTATGTCGGCCCTTTATAAAACTCTACGTAGCCCCTCACGGGGCTCGTATGCAGAATTGGCTCATGGGCCGGGTCTGCTGATTCAGCAGCGAGAAGGCCCCCTTTCACAAACGGTATACGTAAAGGGTCAGTACGACCAAACAGGAATGCCATGATGTTCTGATTAACGAAACCTCGACTGGAGCGAATGCCCGTACACAATTATCAGTCGGCAAGAAATAACAGATCATACACTGCATGAAATTATAAAGAAAGTATATTTATAAATTTCAGCTTTATTGAACAGTTAATAGCAAAGAGAAAAGGAAAAAAAATCAAAGGGCCCATTACAGTTACCCAGTGCAATGTGCACATAAAGTTGGAGCCCATCCTGGAGCTGTCGTTACTTATGTGCTGGACCCACGGTCTGTGAGAAAGCACACACCACATTCCCAACTCTGCTCAAAATCCACCTCGAACAGGCTCTCTCTCACGAGTATTGGCCCTTCCTCCTTGGAGCCATTCATCTGCATAAAGCATTTCACTCCTTTCCACGGCAGCCTCAGGCATCTTCCCTCCTGTCCGCTCCCAGCTCCCTCCAAAAGACCCGTGAACCAGACTACTGTCGGTCACATATCACTCTCTAGAACTGTCTCCCAACTCCGCCATCCTGATTAACTGACACAACATTCCTAAGTTAAACAGCAGGGCTTCTTATCTTTAGCCAAAACCAGAACATTCTACCCACAGGACACACTGCTTTTGCAGAAAGCTGCTGAAATGGAATACCTACAGCATAGGAGACATCACGGCCGAGGCTGCATTTGCAGTATCGCATACTGTTCTGGTCGCCCTATTATAGGAAGGACAGTGTGGAGGGAGTTTTGTTCTGTGTCTGACCAGGGGTAGTGGGCAACATAAGAACTGGCCCTTTGGCCCATCGGGAGCATGCAGGTCAGACAGCATTGGAATCCTGGGACAGTTTTGGGGGAACGGGCAGGTGTGGGATGGATAGACAGAGGGAGAGGGAGATTCCCTGGCTGTCATTCAACAGAAGCAAGTTGGGCAAGGGAGGGGTCAGGGGCTAGAGAGGGTGAGGCAAACAGAGGAGGGGAGGCTGAAAGGGGGACAGGGAGGGAGGGGCAGAACGTTTCCCACCCTGCTATGTCAGACATGACACTGTCTCTCTGAGACAGCAGGGCCTCCAGCAGTGGCAGAGGGGAAAGGGAGAGCACTGGGTCATGGCCAAAGGGCTGTGAGACGTGGTGACAGAGAGTTCAACCTTAACTGGATCAGTGCAGTGGATGCTGCTCTCTCCCAGCTTCACACTGTAATCAGCCTAATTCCAGACCAGGCACTCTGTCATTTGGAGACCGGGAGCTTTGAACTCCCGCAGAGAGGCAGCCAAGCGGGACCTGGTGATTACATGAAGACATCTCTAGAGTCAGCCCTTCTGGGAGGTTGGCAGAGTTGAGGGAGACAGAAGACTGCCTCAGGGGAGAGAGGAGTTCAGACTTCGTAACGTCCCATCACACACTCCCAGGGTCAGACACACAGTGAATCTCCCTCCACACTGTCCCATCACACACTCCAGGGGTCAGACACAGAGTGAATCTCCCTCCACACTGTCCCATCACACACTCCCGGGGTCAGACACAGAGTGAATCTCCCTCCACACGGTCCCATCACACACTCCCAGGGTCAGACACAGAGTGAATCTCCTTCCACACTGTCCCATCACACACTCCCAGGGTCAGACACAGAGTGAATCTCCTTCCACACCGTCCCATCACACACTCCTGGGGTCAGACACAGAGTGAAGCTCCCTCCACACCATCCCATCATACACTCCCAGGGTCAGACACAGAGTGAATCTCCCTCCACACTGTCCCATCACACACTCCCGGGGTCAGACACAGAGTGAATCTCCCTCCACACCGTCCCATCACACACTCCCAGGGTCAGACACAGAGTGAATCTCCCTCCACACCGTCCCATCACACACTCCCGGGGTCAGATACAGAGTGAAACTCCCTCCACACCGTCCCATCACACACTCCTGGGGTCAGACACAGAGTGAAACTCCCTCCACACCGTCCCATCACACACTCCCGGGGTCAGTCACAGAGTGAAACTCTCTCCACACCGTCCCATCACACACTTCCGGGGTCAGACACAGAGTGAATCTCCCTCCACACCGTCCCATCACACACTCCCGGGGTCTGTCCAGTAAATCACGAGTAAACACCTCTAACCATTGAGTACACCCACATGGAATGCTGCTGTAAGAAAGCAGCATACATCATCAGAGACCCCCACCTCCCAGGCCATGCTCTCTTCATGCTGCTGCCATCAGGAAGAAAGTACAGGAGCCTCAGGACTCGCACCACTAGGTTCAGGAACAGTTACTACCCCTCAGCCATCAGGCTCATGAACAATAAGGGGATCACTACACTCACTCGCCCATCCCTTGAGATGTTCCCACAACTGATGGTCTCACTTTAAGGACTTTTTATCTCATTACTTATTACTATTTTTTTATTTGCATTTGCACAGTTTGTTGTCTTCTGCACTCTGGTTGATCTTTCATTGATCCTGTTATAGTTACTCTTCTATAGGTTTGCAGAGTATGCTCACAGGAAAATGAATCTCAGAGTTGTACATGGTGATGTATATACTCTGATAATAAAATTTACTTTGATCTTTTGAAGATGTCCTCATCTGAGGCTAGTGCTGGCTGAGCTTACAACCCATTAGAGCCTTCAAACGAGTTGATGAATGCATTCCACAGGACACCTGTACAAATAATCCAAATGTCCTGAAACCCCAAATGAAATCTAGCTACTGTCATGCCTCTTTGTAATTGCGTCAGTGTGTTGGGTCCAGGACAGATCTTCAAAGATGTTGACACCCAGGAGCTTGAAATTGCTCATCCTTTCCACTTCTGATGCTTCAATGACGACTGGTAGATCTTATTTCAACTTACCCTTCCTAAAGTCCACAATCAATTCCTTGGTCTTGTGTAGAGTGCAAGGTTGTTGTTGTGACACCACTCGACCAGCTGATCTGACTCACTGCTGCACGTCCCCTTGTCACCACCTGAGATTCTACTGACAACAGCTGTGTCATTGGTGAATATGTAGATGACATTTGAGCTCTGCCTAGCTCAAGTGGATCAAATAAATCTTCTCATTTGCAGATTGCAACTGGATCCTTCTGATTGTTTCCAGCCAATCGAGGAGTCCATTCCCCTCTCAAGGAGTGATCCCAGACTTGGAGATGGAAGTCTGTCTGAGAGAAGAAATTCTTCCTCATCTCCATCTGAAGCCAACGATATACAAAGAAGATGCTGGAAATCCAGAGTGACACACACAAAATTTGGCTGAACTCAGCAGGTCAGGCAGCATCTGTGGAGAGGAATGAAGAGCTGAAATTTTGGGTGGAGACCTTTCATCAGGATTTGTTGAGCCTGGTTTTAAGAGTATCCATGAGTTGTAGTTCTCCCCAGTGGGGAGGTGCCCTTTCAGTATCCCCCTTCCCTGAAATCCTCGGGTTCTCATAGTGAGACTCTCTCTTCCAGACCCACTCTGACCAGCTTCTCCTTCTTCACCAACTCTTCATCTTGGGATGGTATGAACCTTCTCACATTGTTTCCAATGAAAGTAACCCCCTCCTGATACAGGAGATGCAAACTGTCCACAAATATCCACGTGTGGGCTCACCGACACCTTTGGAGATCGCATCAAAACTGCATATTTTTATACTGCACAAAACTTCACACTGACCAGGAGAGAGAGTGGGGCAGGGAATTTGCATCGCGGGACTCCGCAATGGTGTAGTGGTTAGCACAATGCTGGGGTCAGAGTCCAATTCCATAACTGTCTTTAAGAAGTTCTTATGTCTTTCCTGTGTCCTGCGGGTTTCCTCTAAACATTCTGGCATCTTCCCCCTTCCCAAAGATGTACTGGTTAGTAGCTCATTGTAAGTTGCCCTGTGATTAAGCGAGAGTTAAATTGGTAGATTGCTGGGCTGGAAGGCAGCGGAAGGAACGAAAACAAAAAGTAATAAAAATTTAACTTGGACAAGCACGAAGTATGGTATCCTGGGAAAGTGAATCAGGGCAGGACTTGCAAATCAGAATCTAGTTTATTACTGACCTATGACGTGAAATTTGTTGTTTTGTGGAAGCAGTTTAGGGCAAAGACATAAAAAATATGTACAGTAAATTACTAAACTAAAATAGTGCACAAAAAAAAAGAATAGTGCGGCGATGTTGATGAGTTCGGAAAGCTGGTGACCGAGGGGTGGGGGGGGGGGGGAAGTTCCTCCTAAATTGTTCAGTGTGGGTCTTCACTTACTCTTTCTATCTCACTTGTGTTTCAGAGACAGTTGTAGCCTGTGATTTACAGTTTGAAATTTGATCATTTGTGTTTTGGGTGATCTGTTAGTTTTTGTGTGAGGGTGTGGTTGGAGAGTATTTGCGACCCATCATAGTATTTAATTAGAAAATGCATATGTCATGACTCAGTGCTCTGTTTTTATATCTCATTCTCACTTCCATGCTCCCTCACGTCGTGTTGTCCTGTCCCAGACTGATGACAGTATCACCGTACCTGACAAGTGTCAAACTACATTAACTGATCTTACCATTTCTGTGCATGTCATCCTTCCTTTCCTGAGAAATCGGTCAATGTCTTAGAACACATTCAACTCACCGATTTCGCCATTTCAATTCAACACATATTCTCTAATGTGCATAACTATAACCAACACATTTTCTGTTACAACTCAGGGTGTGGTAATTCTGGAACTGAAAACTTCACTTTCAACTTACAACAGTTTTTATTGTTTCAAAACCCACAACCTAAAGCTCTACTTCAATACAGAATTGTTAAACTTCAGAGGTTGTTTTCCAACCTTTGAGGTGTCTCTACTGGTTTCTCTTTGCTTCAATGTCTGGTAATGGGTTTTTCTCACTGTGAGCCTGAGCTTGTCCAAATCTATCTGTCTATCATATTGTCCTCCTGGCCTGGTACCTCATTGTCAAATCCCTGAAATTCCTGCTGTTTGTCAAGAGTCTCCCTTGTGTTGAAATTTTTTTACATGTGTGGTGTTCCTTGCATATTGCACTCCAATTGGAGATTCAATGGCCAGTTGATCTCATGTTTTCCTCACCACCCTGTGTGGTGAATTTGTCCACTTTTTCTTGCTGAATAAGTACAGTGTCCCCAACTTTTACAGTAGACTCTTGTGCTCCTATGTGATCGTCTGCATACAGTTTGAACTTTCCTCTTTGTTCTCTATCCCAAGCTCGTATTTCCAGTTCTGCTGTGTGTACCTCCTTGACATCTGGTAGCTTCCCCCTCATCTTGTGGTCGTAGAGAAGTTCGGCAGGACTTTCCCCTGTAGTGGCACGTTCCACATACCTGTACACAGTCACGTACTTTCTCAAGTCACGTTTGCAGTCAAGTCCTTCTGCCTGAGCAATCCTAATCCTTTTCATCAGTGATGCACCACTTCACCATTTTCCTGAGCCTACTTTGGTGTTGTGTTTGATTCCATTACTCTCACAATATTCCTGGAACTGTTCAGATCTGAATTGAGATCCATTGTCTGATTTAATAGATATGGGCAGTCTAGTGGAAGTGCTCTCCACACTATCAATAACTCTCTCCGCAGCTGTCGAGGTCCAAATGTCATTTTCATAAAATTGGCTGTAGTAATCAACCACTACTGGAAAGGAATGATTTGTTGGTAATGGTCCAAACAAGCCAACAGCTACCTCCCACCAAGAATCATCTGGTAACGGTGTCAGTTTTAGTGATTCTGGAGGGTCAGGTCTAGATACAGTTTGATAGCCGTGACAAGTTGTGCAGTATTTCCCAGCTGGTTTATCCATACTGGGTTCTGAGATGCTGTTTTGTACCAACTATTCCCAAGTGTCCTTCAAGAGCCAGTGTGAGTGCCCGTGTGTGCAAGGCTTTAGGTAGCACAATCCGTGTCCCTCTGAGGATGAGATGACCCACTACACGCAGTTCATTTGCAGTGGCCGCTCATGCCTACAGTTCTCAAAGTGTCTATTCCCCATGGCTTTACGCACCTCCTGCAGCTCTCGGTCTGTGGCTGAGGCTCTCTCTACCTCGCATGTCATCAGGGCTTTAGGCATACACTCACAGCTAAAAACCTGACATATTCCTCTGAATCGTGCTTGTGTCTCTGTTTTTGAGCAGTCTCTCCCAGTGGCCTAGACAGTGGGTCTGCAGTGTTCTGTTTTCCTGGCATGTGCATGACTCTGTACTCATCTGGTTGCAACCTCAAGGCCCACTCCTCAATGTATGCGCATGGTTTAGATCTTGTAAATCATCTCCAAAGCTTTGTGATCTGTGATCAGGTCAAATTTTCTCCTATATAAATAAGGATGAAATCTTTCACAGGTCCATACTAGTGTTAATGCTTCTCGTTCTGTTTGTGAGTATCTTTGTTCACAGTCTATGAGACTACGGCTGACAAAGGAGACTACAATGGGATGAGGGAGTCTTTGGCTGGTGTAGACTGGGAACACAGGCTATATGGTGGAACGATTGAGGAAATGTGGAAGACTTTCAAAGAGATTTTCACAGTGCTCAACAGAAGTATATTCCAGTTAAAAACAAGGATCTGGCAGATGGAGTACAATGTTGGTAAATGTGAAGTCATCATCTTTGGAAGGAACAATGGAAAATCAGATTATCATTCAAATGGTAAAAGATTGCAGCACGCTGCTGTGCAGAGGGACTTGAGAGTGTTTGTGCATGAATCACAAAAGGTTGGTTTGCAGGTGCAGCAGGTTATCAAAAGACAAATGGCCTTCACTGCTAGAGGGATTGAAATTTAAGAGCAGGGAGGTTATGCTGCAACTGAACAGGGTATTGGTGAGGTCACACCTGGAGTACTGTGAGCAGGTCTAGCCTCCTTACTTAAGGAAGGATACACTGGCTTTAGACGTGGTGCAGAGGAGGTTAATTCCAGAGATGAGGGAGTTAGACTATGAGGAGAGATTGAGTCGCCTGGGACTGTACTCACTGGAATTCAGAAGAATGGGAGGAGATCTTATAGAAACATATAAAATTATGAAAGAGATAGATAAGATAGAGGCAGGAAAGTTGTTTCCACTGATAGGTGTGACTAGAACTAGGGGCATAGCCTCAGGATTTGGGGGAGTAGATTTAGGACAGAGATGAGGAGGAACTGCTTTTCGCAGAGAGTGGTGAATCTGTGGAATTCTCTGCTCAGTGAAGCAGTGGAGGCTACCTCAGTAAATATATTTAAGACAAGGTTGGATAGATTTTTGCATAGTGGAGAATTGAGGATTATGGAGAAAAGGCAGGTAGGTGGAGCTGAGTTTACGGACAGATCAGCCATGATTTTACTGAATGGCGGGGCAGGCTCGATGGGCTGGATGGCCTCCTCCTGCTCCTATTTCTTATGTTCTTATATCCTAGCTGGTGATTGCTCCATTTCAGGTCTAGTTTGCTGAACGCTACAGCTTCATTCATACCCGTAGTATCTGATGTACAGTTGGAATGGGATATCTCCTTCACAATTGCTTCATTTCTCCTTCTCATGACTAGGTACTTTCTGATATCCTTGTCAAGGTTTGGTAAAATTACTACCGAGTTAAGCTAAGGAGTTGGGCCTTCAACTTCCCCAATAATGTCCATTTTCATTAACTGTTCAATTTTTTTCTCAATCGTCTCCCATAAGCTGTAAGGTCTGTGTCTGAGTGGCTGAGCCACAGGCGTTACCTTTGGGTCAATGTACAGACTGATCTGCTTAGTGTTGAGCTTTCCTACCCTGGCAGACATTGGGTACTGCAGTGTAAGTGACTCTTTAACATCAGTCATTGCTGACACATTTTTTCCGATCTTTATCACACCCAGCTTTGTGGCTGTTTCTCTGTCTGGGAGTGGTTCACCATTGTCTATTATCACCATGAACTCTGCCTGGCCTGTTCTGTTTCCAAAACTGAGTTCACATACAAACACCCCCTCAACCTCCAGAGATGTGCTGGATGAAGATGGGGACAGCTTTCTCTTCTGCTTAGGAATATATGAATGGCACTTTATCTTCTCGGACTTAAAGCTTTCCCCACACACTTTCACCCAGTAAATTACTTCTGTCTCCTGAATCCCAGTGCACTGAGTATATTGAAGGTGGAGGTTGGTAAGTTTTTTAAGAGCCAGGATGTTAAAGGTTACGGGGAGAAGGCAGGAGAATGGGGTTGAGAGGGATAATAAATCAGCCATGATGGAATGATGGAGCAGACTCGATGGGCCAAATGGCCTAATTCCGCTCTTCTCATGGTCTTAAACCTGTGACCTTCAGTTTTAGATAGCTGTCCCATGGGAAATGGACTCTGGCCACGTACTGTCCCATAAATATCCATCATGTCACTACTTGGCTTCCTTTGCTCCTGGGAAAACAGTCCGTTTGTTCAGCATTTCCTTATAAATCAAGCTTGTGAAGACTATCTGCACCCTTCCACTTTCATGACATCTTTATTATAGCTCAGTGACCACAACTGCACACCGGTACGGCCTGACCAATATTCATACCACTGCAATGTGACATCCCAACTGTACCCCTAGCTCCCACAGTCACATACCTCAAAAACTCCATCAGCCCAGCTGGTCCATCGTGCCCATCTAAGTCAGTCTCACCTGCGTGGGTTTGGTCTATATCTCTCTAAACTAGGGGGTCCTAACCTGGAGTCCGTCGGTTAATGGTATAAAATGTTGAGAACCCCTGCTCTAAACATTTCCTACCTGTCCAAGTGTCTTTAAATATTGCTAATGCACCTGCCTCAGACTCGTCCTCTGACAGCTCGTTCACCCTCTGAGTGAAAAAATTTGCCCCTTGGATTCATATTAAATCTCTCCTCTCACCTTAAACCCATGCCATCTAGTTCTACGCTGGGGAAAGTTTATGCTCACTTACCCTCGTGGTTTTATACACCTCTATAGGTACCCCCTCAGTCTCCTGTGTCAGTAGGACTGAAAAAAGTCCTAAGTTCATCTTCGCTTCATAACTCAGTCCCTTCAATCCCGGCATTATCCTCACAAATCCCTTGTACTCAGTGACGTGTGTTCCGATGAAGGCTTGCATACCAAATTTCTCCTTCACCACCCGGTCTAACGGTGTCACCAGGGTCCCCCTGTCCTACAGCACTCCCAGGGCCCTGTCTGCGTTTAACTTCCCAAAATGCACCACCTTGAACTTTTCTGAGTTAAATGTCATCTGCAATTCGTTTGCCCACTTTCCCAGTCTGTTTTGATCCTGTAGTAACCTCACACAACCTTCGTCACTGTCCACTGGCCTGACGGTAGCTCAGTGGGTAGTGCTGCTGACACCCGGGTTCGATCCCCACCGCTGGCGTGTCTGTGGAGTCTGCATGTTCTCCCAGTGACCGCGTGGTTCCTCCGGTCAGTTTCCATGTCCAAGGATATTCAGGTTGGTGGGTGAATTGGCCACTGTAACTCACCTCTGGGGGAGTTGCTGGAAATGTGTGGAAGAGAGATGAGGTGATATACTCCCTCTGCTTTGTACATTCTCCACACACTCACGCTCTGTCACAGACACACACACACTCTCTCACACATCCACACACTCTCTCTCACACATCCACACACTCTCTCACACAGACACACACACTCTGTCACACAGACACACACACTTTCTCTCACACAGACACACACACTCACTCTCACACATCCACACACTTTCTCTCACACATCCACACACTCTGTCACACACACCCACACACTCTCTCTCACAGACACACATGCACACACACACACTCACACACAGACTGACAGATGGACACACGCAATCACAGTTCAAAGACTTACCAGTTAAGAGATTAATTGATCACATGGGTGTAATTGGGTGGCACTGGCTCATTTTTTAAAATTTTTTTTTACAGAACCACTTTATTGCAAATTCAGTGCTCCAATATATATAAACCAGTGACTAACACAACTACTAGACAAATGACATTAAACTAAAATGTTTCCATCTCTGTCAATGATGGCACTAACACCCCGCGGAGACCAACGGTCCCGAATCGCCTCTATGGCCACCATGGACAGCGTGTGTTCCCTCTCAATGGTTAACTGGACACTGACATACCCAATAAACACTGCCAGGCAGTCTGCCCGGGCAGATCCTCCTGCCACCCGTATCCAGGACCCACAGGTAGCTGTTTTCACCAGCCCAGGAGCAAGTTGACAAGGACATCCTCATCCCTCCATGCCCCCCTCCTTACTGGATGACCATATATAAATAGCAGCCCTCGCAGATACGCAAGAAGGGGCTGCAGCCTCACACTCTCCATGTACATGTGGTACACGGTCTTCTCCAGCCCGCAGAAGTGAGATGCAGCTGAGATCCGTGTACAAACTGAGGAACTTGTTACAGGGCACCGCTCCTTGCAGCAGCCTCCATCCCAGACACCCAAAGTGCACGGGCTGGAAGGCCTGTTTCTAACTGAATAGACGAAAGGGCTCGTCGTGCTGACGATGTTGCGATTCTGCATTGAGATAGAGATAGACCGAGAGATTGTGTGATAAGCTTGGCAAATGGAGTTTAAAGTGGGGAATTGTGAGGTCACACAACAGAAATCAAAAGGTTGATTGTTAACCTAACAGGAGAGAGACTGCAAGCAAGTGAGGTGTATTGGGAAATTTGGCAGATGGTTTAGTATTGAACATAATAAGAACATGAGAAATAGGAGCAGGAGGCCATCTGGCCCATCGAGCTTGCCCGGCCATTCAATAAGATCATGGCTGATCTGTCCGTAAACTCAGCTCCATCTACCTGCCTTTTCCCCATAACCCTTAATTCCCCTACTATGTGAAAACCTATCTAACTGTTTCTTAAGTATATTTAGTGAGGAAGCCTCAACTGCTTCCCTGGGCAGAGAATTCCACAGATTCACCACTCTCTGGGAAAAATAGTTTCTCCTCATCTCCATCCTAAATCTTCTCCCCTGAATCTTGAGGCAATGTCCCCTAGTTCTAGTCTCACCTACCAATGGAAACAACTTTCCTACTTCTATCTTATCTATCCCTTTCAAAATTTTGTATGTTTCTATAAGATTCCCTCTCATTCTTCTGAACTCCGGAGAGTATAGTCCCAGGCGACTCAATCTCTCCTCATAGGTTAACCCCTTCATCTCTGGAATCAACCTGGTGAACCTCCTCTGCACTGCCTCCAAAGCCAGTACGTCCTTCCTCAAGTATGGAGACCAGAACCGCACACAGTACTCCAGGTGCGGCCTCACCAGTACCCTGTATAGTTGCAGCATAACCTCTCTGCTCTTGAATTCAATCCCTCTAGCAATGAAGGCCAACATTCCGTTTGCCTTCTTAATAACCTGTTGTACCTGTGGGCCAACTTTTTGCGATTCATGAACAAGCGCTCACAAGTCCCTCTGCACAACAGCATGCTGCAATCTTTCACCATTTAAATAATAATAATAATATTCCTTCCAAAGTGGATGATCTCGCATTTACCAACATTGTATTCCATCCGCCAGACCTTGGCTCACTCACTTAACCTATCTCTATCCTTCTGCAGACTCTCCACATCCTCTGTATGATTTGCTTTTCCACTCAGTTTAGTGTCATCAGTAAATTTTGCTGTGCTACACCTATTGTCAGGTGTTGTGCTGTATGCTGTCCCTGCACATCACAACGGTACGACGAGGTAGAACAAGGTAAACCGATAACAGAGTGCAGAGTCGCAGTTACAGAGAGAGTGCAGTGCAGACAGACAGTAAGGGGCAAGGCCATAATGAGATAGATTGGGGGCACATTCTGGTTCTTTTGTTTGGGGCACGTTATGCTCCTGGTGTTCAGGGCAGCAATGAAGCTCCTCCATCTCTGTCTGTCCATACCATCGCACAGGGATAAAGAAGGATTCTTCATTGCTGTTTCCATAACAACTATTTTTTGATCAGTCCGGGTTGTTAACCCTGAGCTGAACCCCCAAACCTTGAGGTCCAGTGGACCACTCTTAGTCTGGCCTCTACCCTTTGACCTGTTTGGCATGGGTGACCCTACCTAGAGCCAAAGCATATGAATCCAGCCAATGTAGGTCTCCGGGTCACTAGGGCATGCAAGCCTCCACACCTTACGACAAGGTTGTGTTCCTCTTGCAGATTATCCTATTAACGGACCATTCAATGGTCGGATAGAAGCTGTCCTCAATCCTGGTGCTATGTGCTTATCTTCGCCCAGTAAGGGTGGAGGAGAGAACGCCTGGGATGGGTGGGGTCTTTGATTATGTTGACTGCTATACTGAGGCAGTGAGGAACTAGAGGTGTTGGTGAGCTTTCCTGGCCATGACCGGGACAAGCTATGGAGGTTCACACTAAGGAACCCTCTCAAACTGAGCATCAGTTTGCCATCAGGGAGCCAGGAGCAGGAGTACCGTCACTCCCAAACCCATCCTCCTGACATCAATCTGTTGAAATCGAGGGAGAGCTTGTTATTATTTTTAAGAGATGTTTAGATTGGCATATGAATGAGAGGAAATGGAGGGATATGAACGTTGTGTAGGCAGAAGAGTTTAGTTTAGTTGTCCATGATTACTTAACAGCATTGTGGGCCGTAGGGCTGTTCCTGGGCTGTACTGGCCTACGTTCATCACACCATGTTACGGACTTCTCACTCTGTTTCCTGTATAGCCCACTAGGGTGGTATCATAAGACAAAGGAGAATGACGCCATTTGGCCCATCTAATCTGCATTGCTGATTTATTATCCCTGAACACCATTCTCCTGCCTTCTCCCTGTAACCTTTGACGTCTTAAGTAATCACAAACATATCAACCTCTGCTTTAAATCGACCCAGTGACTTGGCCTCCATAGCCATCTGTAGGAAGGAATTCCACAGATTCACCACCCTCTGGCTAAAGAAATTCCTGCTCATCTCTGTTCTAAATGGACATCCCTCTGTTCTGAGGCTGTGTCGTCCGGTCGTAGACTCCCCCAGAGTATGAAACATGCTCTCCACACTCACTCTATCCAGGCTTTTCAATATTCAATCTAATGGTTAGTAAGTTGCATTGACGTGTGGCCAAGTGGTTAAGGCATCTGTCTGGTGATCTGAAGGTCGCTAGTTCGAGCCTTGGCTGAGGCAGCGTGTGTGTCCTTGAGCAAGACACTTAACCACACATTGCTCTGCGACAGCACCTGTGCCAAGCTGTATGGGTCCTAATGCCCTTCCCTTGGACAAGTCGGTGGTGTGGAGAGGGGAGACTTGCAGCATGGGCAACTGCCGGTCTTCCATACAACCTTGCCCAGGCCTGCGCCCTGGAAACCTTCCAAGGCGCAAATCCATGGTCTCATGAGACTAACAGATGCCTATTGTGGTTAGTAAGTTGATGAAAAAGATCCTGGGAGGCAGGATTTATGAACATTTGGAGAGGTATAATTTCATTAGGAATAGTCAGTGTGGCTTTGTCAAAGGCAGGTGGTGCCTTACGAGTCTGATTGAATTTTCTGAGGATGTGACTAAATACATTGATGAAGGTAGAGCAGTAGATGTAGTGTATGTGGATTTCAGCAAGGCATTTGATAAGGTACCCCATGCAAGGCTTATTGAGAAAGTAAGGAGGCATGGGATCCAAGGGGACATTGCTTTGTGGATCCAGAACTGGCTTGCCCACAGAACGCAAAGAGTGATTGTGGATGGGTCATATTCTACATGGAGGTCGGGGACCAGTGGTGTGCCTCAGGGATCTGTTCTGGGACCCTTTCTCTTTGTGATTTTTATAAATGACCTGAATGAGGAAGTGGAGGGATGGGTTAGTAAATTTGCTGATGACACAAAGGTTGGGGGTGTTGTGGATAGTGTGGAGGGCTGTCAGAGGTTACAGCGGGACATCGATAGGATGCAAAACTCGGCTGAGAAGTGGCAGATGGAGTTCAACTCAGATAAGTGTGAAGTGGTTCATTTTGGTAGGTCAAATATGATGGCAGAATATGGTATTAATGGTAAGACTCTTGGCAGTGTGGAGGATCAGAGGGATCTTTAGGTCTGAGTCCATAGGACACTCAAGGTTGCTACGCAGGTTGACTCTGCGGTTAAGAAAGCATACGGTGCATTGGTCTTCATCAACCATGGGACTGAGTTTAGGAGCCGAGAGGTAATGTTGCAGCTATATAGGACCCAGGTCAGACCCCACTTGGAGCACTGTGCTCACTTCTGGTTGCCTCACTACAGGAAGGATGTGGAAACCATAGAAAGGGTGTAGAGGAGATTTACAAGGATGTTGCCTGGATTGGGGAACATGTCTTTCGAGAACAGGTTGAGTGAACTCGGCCTTTTCTCCTTGGAGCGATGGAGGATGAGAGGTGACCTGATAGAGGTGTACAAGATAATGAGAGGTATTGATCGTGTGGATAGTCAGAGGCTTTTCCCCAGGGCTGAAATGGCTAACACGAGAGGGCACAGGTTTAAGGTGCTTGGAAGTAGGTACAGAGGAGATGTCAGCGGTAAGTATTTTACTCAGAGAGTGGTGAGTGTGTGGAATGGGCTGCTGGCAACGGTGGTGGAGGCGGATACGACGGGGTCTTTTAAAAGACTCCTGGATGGGTACATGGAACTTAGAAAAATAGAGGGCTATGGGAAACCCTTGGTAATTTCTATAATAAGGACATGTTCGGCACAGCTTTGTGGGCCGAAGGGCCTGTATTGTGCTGTAGGTTTTCTATGTTTCTATTCAATAGGTTTCAATGAGATCCCCCCCCTCCCTTATTCTTCTAAACTCCAGTGAGTACAGGCCCAGGGCCACCAAACACTTCTCATGTTAACCCTTTCATTCCCAGAATCATTCTCCTGAACCTCCTCTGGACTGTCTCCAATGTCAACACTTCCTTCCTTAGATAAGGGGCCCGAGAGGAAAGATGTGCTGGCAATAGAGAGGGTCACCTGCAACCCTGCCAATGAAGGCCGAGCAGAAACCAGCCACACTGTCAGCAGTGTAAAGGGCCAGAGGATGCAGCCCAGTGGAACATCAGTTGCCATCTGTTGGCCAAAGATCCAATTGTGTAGGAAGGCATTGATTCCCCAGGGCCGGAGTTTGGGGATTTTTTTTTGGAATTCTAGTTTTGAAGGCAGAGCTGGAAACAATGAAGGACAGTGTGTCACCCCTTACCATCCAGATGCTCCAGGGATGAGGGTAGGGCCAGCGAGAGGCTGCCCACACTACACCTGTTTCGATGTTAGCAGAGTGTATGACTGGATGCTGTGGAGGGAGCTTCACTCTGTGTCTGACCCCGGGAGTGTGTGATGGGACGGTGTGAAGGGAGTTTCACTCTGTGTCTGACCCCGGGAGTGTGGGATGGGACGGTGTGGAGGGAGATTCACTCTGTGTCTGACCCCCGGATTGTGTGATGGGACGGTGTGGAGGGAGATTCACTCTGTGTCTGACTCCGGGAGTGTGTGATGGGACGGTGTGGAGGGAGTTTCACTCTGTGTCTGACCCCGGGATTGTGTGATGGGACGGTGTGGAGGGAGTTTCACTCTGTGTCTGACCCCGGGATTGTGTGATGGGACAGTGTGGAGGGAGTTTCACTCTGTGTCTGACCCCGGGAGTGTGTGATGGGACGGTGTGGAGGGCGTTTCACTCTGTGTCTGACCCCGGGAGTGTGTGATGGGACGTTGTGGAGGGTGTTTCACTGTGTGTCTGACCCCCGTATTGTGTCAGGGATGTTGAAAAAAAGGACTGAACTCCTCTCTCCCGTGAGGCCAACCTCCGCCTCCCTGACCCCTGCCCGGGCTCCCCCGACTCTGCCAACCTCCCAGAAGGGCTGAGTTCAGAGATGTCTTCATGTAATCACCAGGTCCCGCTTGGCTGCCTCTCTGCGGGAGTTCAAAGCTCCCGGTCTCCAAATGACAGAGTGCCTGGTCTGGAATTAGGCTGATTACAGTGTGAAGCCGGGAGAGAGGGAGGGGCGCGTCCCGGCAGAGAGCAGCCGGTTGGGGGCAGGAGCTCTGCCACTGACAGCCCGCTCTGTATAAAGCTGTGTGTGCCTGCCGCGGCAGATTATGTTCGGGACATCTTTCGCTCTCCCGGCGGATTGACGTCCATCGCTCGCCATGTCCGGCCGGACGCCTCGGGTAGACCTTGTCCTCCTGAGCACGCTGCTGCTGCTGCTGCACCCTGGGGGTAAGTGATGAGATTAAGCGGCGGGTTTGTCCGAAACCCATTCTCCCCCTCCGCAGGCTGCCCTCCACCCCCAAGCACAGTTTGATCTGTGCTGAAATTGAGAGTGTCGTGCAAAAAGAGAGGAAAAGTGGAGACGATGAGTCCATGTACACTACCTCACTACCTTTGCACTAATTATCCAACTGTTGCAATATGTTCTCTTCACAGACACACACACTCGCTCCCCATCGCACTGTCCCACCAGTCACAGGGTGGGTGGTGCAGACACTCCAGATTGTAGCTCACCCCCTGCCCTTGCGGCAGGACAGAACACACTCTCCCCCCGTGTACATGCCACCTGGTAGGAGATACAGAGACATCTCAGTCGAGGCAGTAGATGAACAAACAGCTTCTTCCCGAGGGCCGTTGTGCGGCTGAGTGATGCTACATCCCGGCCTAGGACCGTTACAGACCGTACCAGTCACTTGTTGCTTGTAGATGTGGGAATTGGTTTAACCAAGCCGTACCACACGCATTGTAAGTATCAGCTTTGCACCGCAATCATCTTCTCTCAGCAACGGCAGTAAAGTTCTATCCTCAATAACGGTCCCTACCCCACCTCTCTCACACCTCCCCCTCTCTCCTTCTCCTCCCCCCCCCACTCCCCTCCCTCCCCTTCCCCCTCTACACCCTCCAGCTCTCCCCCACCCCTCTCCCCTCCTTTCTCCCCCCTCTACCCAACCCTCCCCCCTCCACCCACCCTCCCCTTCCCCTCTCTCCCTCCTCTCCCCTACTCTCCCTCTTTCTCACACCCACTTTTTATCTCACTCACCCTTTCTCACCTTCACCCTTTTATCTCTCACTCACCTTCTCACCGTCTCTTTCTCTCAGTCTCTCTCTTCCTCCCTCTTTCTCTCACTCTCTTTCACCCCCCTCTTTCCCTCACCCTCCCTCTTTCCCTCTCTTTCACCCTCCCTCTCTCTCACATCTCTCTCCCTCACACGCTCTGAATCTCATTTCTCGGAAACGTTAGCCCCTGTTCTGCACTCTTGTGCTCTGTGAGTACGACTCGATGTAGAGCGTGTTCTGTCTGGACGGCACACGGACAAAGACCCTGTGAACGTGACAATAATAACCCACTCACATTGAAGACCCCACCCAGGGGATTCCCTGTGTTGAACGTGGGGCCGGAGGCTGTCAGCTGAGGCTGGGGTCCAGGAGGTGGTGCACTGGCCCACGTCTGACCCTGATGCTGATAGAATTCATGGGGTCGGGCGTCGGTGCTGAGGACCCCGGGGGCAGGTGAACACCAGCTGGTGGGGAGGGGGTGGCTGGCGCTTCACGCCGGGGTCTGTTTTGGGGCCGGTCCGTGGGACAGCTGGTCCCAGCTCGGCTCCGCCAGAATGGTGAGGCTGGGACTAAACTGTCCGAAAATGGTGCCGAGGTCAAGGGTGGGTGGCCATCTGTGCTGCTGCTTGGTTCCAACCACCCCCTCAACCCTTTCGGTCTGTCGCTGCCTTCTGCCAACCTCCTCACCCCCTTCCAGCCCATCTCACCTTCCCGGTGCTGACACGGCTGTGGATCTGCTCCGCCCGCCGAACCTCTCTCCACAGACACTGGGTTGGCAGCACCTTCACTTTCCCCGCAATGCTGTACCCTTGTCCGTGTGACTGACCCGTGCCCTGGCTGGAGACCATTGAAACCCACAGCCCGTACAACCCCACCCCTCCTGGCCATTCCAATGGGTCCCGGGGCTCCTCCTGCCCATTCCTTCAGCTCCTGGTTCCTAGTCTGACCTCTGATCCCTGGACACTGACACCTGATCCCCAGGTTCTTCACCTCTGACGTCTGGGCACTGACCTTTGAACAACACCCCCCTCCCAAAAACAAACTGACCTACTGACCACTGGATAATGTCCTCTCACCCCTGGATACTGAATCTGGTCTGACCTTCCACCGCCGCCCCCCCCCCCGCGACACTACCGTTTGAACTCCAGACTGACCTCCCACTGCCTCGACAATAACCCGAGTCACCTGGTCTGACCTTTGACCCCTGCACACTGACCTCTGACCACCAGCCACTCCCTGCTGCCCTAGGACTGAGGGTCCTGGGGAGTGTTGTAGAACAGAGGGAGCTTGGAGGTGGTTCACAGGTAGACAGGGTGGCGAGGAAGGTGTTTGACATCCTGGCCTTCAGTCAGGTTGTAATGAAGTTGTACAGGAAGGACGCTGCTGAGTCCAGACGTGAAATCTGGGCTACAACGGCAGTGTAGAGGTTAGTCGATGCTGTTACAACTCGGGGCGTCAGAGTTCAGTTCCGGTGTCCCCGGGAGCAAGTTGGTACATTCTTCTCTGTGAGGGCGTGGGTTTCCTCCAGGTACTCCGGTTTCCTGCCGCAGTACAAAGATGTACCCCGTTGGTAGGTTAATTGGTCATTGTAAATTGTTCTGTGGTTAGGCTGGCGTTAGGTCAGTGGGTTGCTGGGTGGCTGGAAGGGCCAAATAAATAAACACCGTGTGCCGTTTTGGTCACCTGCTACGAGAATGGTGCTATTAAACTGAGAAGCGTGCAGAGGAGTTCTAACACAGAAAACCTACAGCACAATACAAGCCCTTCGGCCCACAATGCTGTGCCGAACATGTACTTACTTTAGAAATTACCTGGGGTTACCCATAGCCTTCTATTTTTCTGACCTCCATGTACCTGTCCAGGAGTCTCTTAAAAGACCCTATCGTATCCGCCTCCACCACCATCGCTGGCAGCCCATTCCACACACTCACCACTCTCTGTGTAAAAAACTTACCCCTGACATCTCTGTACCTACTTCCAAGCACCTTAAGACTGTGCCCTCTCATGCTAGCCATTTCAGCCCTGGGAAAAAGCCTCTGACTATCCACACGATCAATACCTCTCATCATCTTACACACCTCTATCAGGTCACCTCGCATCCTCTGTCGCTCCAAGGAGAAAAGGCCAAGTTCACTCAACCTGTTTTCATAAGGCATGCTCCCCAATCCAGGCAACATCCTTTTAAATCTCCTCTGCACTCTTTCTATGGTTTCCACATCCTTCCTGTAGTGAGATGACCAGTACTGAGCACAGTACCCAAGTGGGGTCTGACCAGGGTCCAATACAGCTGCAACATTACCTCTCAGCTCTTGAACTCAATCCCACGGTTGATGAAGGCCAGTGCACCGTATGCCTTCTTAACCACAGAGTCAACCTGCGCAGTTTTATGAAGATGTTGCTGGGATTCGCAGGACTGAGTTACGGAGAGAGGTTAAGCAGGTCGGAACATTTTTCACTGCAGTGTAGGAAACTGAGGGTGATCTTATAAAGATGTACATGGGCAGGTTAGCAGTTTATTCCTTAGAACATCGGATATTGAGGAGGTGATCTTATCTCAAGGGGCCGAGTAAATGCACACAGTCTTTATCCCAGTGTTGGAGAATCAGGAACCAGAGGGCACAGATTTAAGGTGAGAGGGGAGAGTTTTAGTAGAACCTAAGGGACAACTTCACCCAGACAGTGATAGTCATAGTCATACTTTATTGATCCTGGGGGAAATTGGTTTTTGTTACAGTTGCACCATAAATAATAAATAGTAATATGTAAATTATGCCAGTAAATTATGAAATAAGTCCAGGACCAGCGTATCGGCTCAGGGTGTCTGACCCTCCAAGGGAGGAGTTGTAAAGTTTGATGGCCACAGGCAGGAATGACTTCCTCTGACGCTCTGTGCTGCATCTCGGTGGAATGAGTCTCTGGCTGAATGTACTCCTGTGCCCAACCAGTACGTTATGTAGTGGATGGGAGACATTGTCCAAGATGGCATGCAACTTAGACAACATCCTCTTTTCAGACACCACCGTCAGAGAGTCCAGTTCCATCCCCACAACATCACTAGCCTTACGAATGAGTTTGTTGATTCTGTTGGTGTCTGCCACCCTCAGCCTGGTGCCCCAGCACACAACAGCAAACATGATAGCACTGGCCACCACAGACTCGTAGAACATCCTCAGCATCGTCCGGCAGATGTTAAAGGACCTCAGTCTCCTCAGGAAATAAAGACGGCTCTGACCCTTCTTGGAGACAGCCTCAGTGTTCTTTGACCAGTCCAGTTTATTGTCAATTTACTGTCAGTTTATTTATCAGTGTATGGATTGAGCTGCCAGGGGAAGGAGTTGAGGCAGGTACGGTAACAACCTTTGAAAGGCACTTGGACAGGAAAGGTTCAGAGGGATAAGGGCCAAATGGGGGCAAGTGAGACGGGTATAGATAGGATTAGCCCTGTTTCTATCTGACTGCTTTTTAACCCTCTTTCCGTCACCCTTCCTGCTTGGGAAGGAGCTCCCAGCTGCCCCCTGGCCCAGTCCAGCCAGTAACAGATCTTTCTCCTTTTCTCTTTCAGACGCCCATCCGCTGGAGGGAGAACAGACAGGTGGGTACATTCTTCAGCCCCTGGGCACACCGCTGCCTCCTGCTGGTAGTGGGGCGGTTCCCAGCCTGCCCTATCTGACCTGGGCACCATGGGTCACAGCTACACAGCTCGCACATCCCTGTCTGCCCCCGGGAGAAGGAGGGGGTGAGCCGCCGCCTTAAATGTCTCCAGTCCCTATGGTGAAGGTGTGGTGGGGACGGAGGTCTGAGGTCTAGACCCAGTGATGTAGAATATTACAGCACTGTACAGGCCCTTCGGCCCACAATATTGTACCCACTTTTTAACCTGCTCCAAGCTTGTCAACCGACGTAAAAACAAAAGAGAGTGAACACAACAAAGCAAAATTTAGTGGGAAGGTAGAGGATTGGGAAGCTTTTAAAAACCTATGGGGAGCACCTGAAAGCATCATTAGGAGGGAATAGATGAAATATGAAAGCAAATTTGCAAACAATATCAAGGCGGACAGTAAAAGCTTTTTCAAGAACGTAAAAAATAATAGAGAGATGAGAGTGGATATAGGGCCACTAGAAAATGAGGCTGGAGAAATAATAATGGGGGACAAAGAGGCAACTGATGAACTAAATGAGTATTTTGCATCAGTCTTCACTGTGACAGACACCAGCAGTGTGCCAGATGTTGTAGTGTGTGAAGGAAGAGAAGTGGGTGCAGTTACTATTACAAGGGAGAAGGTGCTCAAAAAGCTGAAAGACCTAAAAGTACGTAAGTCACCTGGACCAGATGAACTGCACCCTAGGGTTCTGAAAGAGGTAGCGTTAGAGATTGTGGTGGCGTTAGAAATGATCCTTCAAAAATCATTGGACTCGGGCATGGTGCCAGAGAACTGTAAAATTGTAAATGTTACTCCACTCTTTAAGAAAGGAGGAAGGCAGCAGAAAGGAAATTATAGACCAGTTAGCCTGACCTCAGTGGTTGGGAAGATGTTAGAGTCAATTGTTAAGGATGAGGTGATGGTGTACTTGGTGACACAGGACAAGATAGGACAAAGTCAACATGGTTTCCTTCAGGGAAAATCCTGCCTGATAAACCTGTTGGAATTCTTTGAGGAGATTACAAGTAGGATAGATAAAGAGGATACAGTCGATGTATATTTGGCCTTTCAGAAGGCCCTTGACAAGGTGCCACACATAAGGCTGCTGACCAAGTTAAGAAACCATGATATTACAGGAAAGTTACTGGCATGATTACATAGTATTGGTAGGAGGTATTACAGAAAATTACAGAGTATTGGCAAGAGGTATTACAGGAAGTTACAGAGTATTGTTAGGAGGTATTACAGGATTACAGAGATTACAGGAAATTACAGAGTATTGGTAGGAGGTATTACAGGAAAGTTACTAACATGATTAGAGCATTAGCTGATTGGTTTGTAGGCAGCGAGTGGGAATAAAAGGATCCTTTTTTGGTTGGCTGCCAGTGTTCTGCAGGGATCAGTGCTGGGACCTCTTCTATTTATGCTGTATATAAGTGATTTAGATGATAGAATAGGTGGCTTTGTTGCCAGGTTTGCCGATTCTATGAAGATTGATGGGGGGGGGGGGTGCAGGTAGTGTTGAGAAAACAGGTAGGATGCAGAAGAATTTAGACAGATTAGGAGAATGGGCAAAAAAGTGGCAAATGAAATACAATGTCAGAAAATGCACTCATGCACTTTGGTAGTAGAAATAAATGTGCAGACTATTTTCTAAACAGGCAGAAAATCCAAAAATCTGAGATGCAAAGGACTTGGGAGTCCTTGTGCAGAACACCCTGAAGGTTAACTTGCAGGTAGAGTCGGTGGTGAGGAAGGCAAATGCCATGTTACATTCATTTCACCTCTATACAGTGCTGTCACCGTGTTTTTGCTGCTAACGGGGGTACACAAACAGTTGAAGTGTGTAATGGTGGGCAGAACAGTGGAGAGAGATGGACCATTAGTGAGTGCCCACCGAACCCTCAGACCACCATGCGATCACAAGTGAGAGCAGAGGAACTGGACTTGATGGGCGGGAAGGGTTAAGTCCAGCAAAGAGCCGCGCTGCGTCGCCATGCACAAATAGAGCCCTAGCTTAATCAGAGGACAGCTTACAATGACCAGTTAACCTACTACCGATCAGTAGGTTCAATAACCTACTGGTACGTCTTTGCTCTGTGCGAGGAAACCCTTGCAATTCACAGAGAGAAAGTACAAACTTCCCAACAGGACGCCGGAATTGAACTCAGAACTCTGATGCCCTGCTGCACTACTGTGGTGCCCCAATCAGGTGGGTGAGGACGGTGTGTAGAGCTGTGGCTATGGCATCATTGGTAGACCGGTTCTGTCGGTAGGTGAATTGTAGGGAGTCCAGTGTGGGTGCTAGCAAGCTGCAGATATCGTCTTTAACCAGCCTCTCAAAGCATTTGCTTAGAATTGAGGTGAGTGCGACAGGACGCCACTGGTTCAGGCATGCTACCTTGGTTTTCTTAGCTACGGGTCAGTGATGGACGATTTGAAACAGGAGGGCACTACACACTGCGAGAGGGAGGGATTAAAAATCTCTGTAAACACACCAGCCAGCTGTTCTGCACACCGATCTATATCTTGCTGCATTCTTTGCCAGTCTTTACTCTGTCCACAACTCCACCAATCTTGGTATCATCCGCAAACTTACTAACCCAGACATCTACATTTTAAAAGGTAACTGAGGGGAAACTTTTTCACGCAGACGGTGGTGAGTATGTAGAATGAGTTGCTAGAGGAAGTGGTTGAATCAGGTACATGTGTATCATTTAAGAAGCACTTGGCTCGGTGTATGGAATGATGGGGTTTAGATGGCTATGGGCTGACACGGGGAATTGTGTGCACCAGAGTTGATCGTCAGTGAGGAGGAGATATTATCACCAATCCGCACAGATTGTGGTTTTCCGGTTAGGAAGTCGAGGATCCAATTGCAGAGGGAGGTAAAGAGGCCCAGGTTCTGCAACTTCTCAATCAGGATTGTGGGAATGATGGTGTTAAAAACTGAGCTATAGTCAATGAACAGCATGTTGACATAGGTGTTTCTGATGTTCAGGTGGTCTAAAGCCGTGTGGAGAGCCATTGAGATCGCATCTGCCGTTGATCTATCGTGACGACAGGTAAATTGCAATGGGTCCAGGTCCTTGCTGAGGCAGGAGTTCAGTCTAGTCATGACCAACCCCTCAAAGCATTTCATCCCTGTCGGTGTGAGTGTTACCTGGCGATAGTCATTAAGGCAGCTCACATTGGAATGTTGGAAAATGCATGGTCGTTCACTTTGGTAGTAGAAATAAACGTGCAGACTATTTTCTAAATGCCGAGAAAATCCAAAAATCAGATATGCAAAGAGACTTGAGAGTCCTTGTGCGGTGTCCTAAAGGTTAACTTGCATGTTGAGTTGGCGGTGAGGAAGGCAAATGCAGTGTCAGCGTTCATTTCAGGAGGTCTATACAACAAAAGCAGGCATCTGTTGCTGAGGGTTTATGAGGTTCTGCTGGTGCCTCACCCTTGAGCATTATGAACGGTTCTGGTCTCCCCATCTAAGGAAAGATGTGCTGGTATTGGAGAGGGTTCAGAGGAGGTTCACAAGGGTAATTTCGGGAATGAAAGGGTTATCATACGAGGAAAGTCTGATTAGCTCTGGGATTGTATTCACTGGACTTTAGTAGGATGAGGGGTTATCTCATTGAAACCTTTCACATGTTGAAAGGCCTAGACGGAGTAAACATGGAAAGAATGTTTCCCATGATGGGGGAGTCTAGGATAAGAGGGGTAAAACACAGATACAGAGAAATGTCTTTAGCCAGAGGGTGTGGAACTTGTTACCACAGGCAGCTGTGGAGTCCAGGTCTTTGGGTGTATTTAAGGCAGAGTTTGATAGGTTCTTGACTGGACACAGCATCAAAGGTTACAGGGAGAAGGCTGGGGAGTGGGGCTGAGGAGGGGAGAAAGGATCAGTCATGATTGAATGATGGAACAGACACAATGGGCCAAAAGGCCGGATTCTACTCTTACGTCTTATGATCTAAGATCAATTTAACCCTCTCCCCCCCCCACATAACCCTCATTGTCCATTCAGAAATCTGATGGTGGAGGGGATGAAGCTATTCCTGAAACATTGAGTGTGTGTCTTCAGGCTCCTGTCCCTCCTCCCTGACGGTAGCAATGGGAAGAGGGCATGTCCTGGGTGATGGGGACTCTTGATGATGGATGCTGCCTTTTTGCGGCCTCGCCTTTTGGAGATGTCCTGGATCCTGGAGAGGCCGGTGCTCGTGATGGAGCTGGCTGCGTTACAACTTCCTACCGCTTTCTCCAATCCTGTGTACTGGCCCCTCCACATCAGCTGGCAATGCAGCCAGTCAGAATGCTCTCCATGGTACATCTGTAGAAATTTGTGAGCGTCTTTGGTGACAGACCAAATCTCCTCAAACACCTAATGAAATATGGCCACTGTCATGCCTTCTTTGTAATCACTTCAATATGTGACCCCAGGATCGATCTTCAGAGATGTTGACACCTATGATCACGAAACCACTCACCCTTTCCACTGCTGATTCCTCCATGAGGACTGGTGTGTGTTTCCTGAAGTCCACAATCAATTTCTTGGTCTTACTGATATTGAGTGCAAGGCACCAGTCAACTATCGGATCTATCTTGCTCCTGTACGTCTCTTCATCACCACCTGAAATTCTGCCAACAATAGTTGTGTTATTGGCAGATGTATAGATGGTGTTTGAGCTGTGCCTAGCCACACGGGCATGGGCGTAGAGAGAGCAGAGCGGTGGGATAAGCACACACCCCTGAGGTGCTTTCGTATTGATCGTCAGCGAGGAGAAGATGTGATTTCTCATCCAAACAGATTATGGTTTCCCGGTGAGAAAGTCAAGGATCCAGATACAGAGGGAGTAACAGAGGCCCAGGTTTTGGAGCTTGTTCATTAGAACTGATTGCATAACTGTGTTGAATGTTGAGATGTAGTCAATAAACAGAGTTTATTCCAGCCTTGACCAATCTCTCAAAGCACTTTATCAGTGTAGATGTAAATGCCATTGGACGACAGATGTTGAGATCTATTCCAAGGTACTGAACTGAAGCCTGCAGGTATCCAACTAAGAACTTATCCTGGAGAAAAGAAAACTCCTGTGGAAATGACATTTGTAACAGTGAAATACAATAACCAACAAGCCACATTGAGTTTGTATGTGGTAAAAACAGGAGGGCCAGGATTTTGGGGACGTGAGTGGCTGAGACAACTACAACATGATTGAGGGTCCTACCGCCATTTGCATGCCCGCCCCACACAGAACCCTCACCTCCCCAGGAAGTCGTCGACCTCACTCGATCTGTCATCTCCTAAGAACTCGCTGGCGGTGTCCTGGTCCAGGAATACATCTGCAAGAGATCAGACAGAGCGGTGAGAACTGCTGGGACAGGTCAGGGGTAAGGGGTGGACTGAGGGGTGAATGGAAAGTGAGTTAAGAAAGGTTCTGGATGATGCCACAATTGTCTCCACGCCAAACACCATGAACCATCATGCAACAGAGGACAAACGTGTTGGTGACAACTTCTGTGCCTCCGGTTGGAAAGCACATTGGACCAAAGAAGGACCAGGCTGCTCAGAGGAATTGTGAAAGTGACAAAAGCACTGGCCCGACTACAACAGTTTTTATCACAACATATCTGAGAAAGCTTCTGATATGTTAATCAGGTAGTTACTTGATTAACTAGTTTTAGGCCAGAAGAGAGTTCAAGGAGCTTCAGGAAAGTTGCGAGCATTTGTAAAGAACCAGAATCTACTCTGTGTGCATTCAGGTTATTGCCATGAACTTTGTGGGATACAAAAAGCTGCTTGTAAACATAGATGGAAAGACCAAAGCCCAGCTGGATGAACGGAAAGTCAAAAAGGAAGGAGTCAATGGAGATAGAAGAGCAGAGGATTTGTCAGATGATGCTGTGGGTGAGGAAACCAGGAGGAGAGATCGGATTGTAAAGGGAGCAATAGAAGGATTAATAAGAGAATACTCCAGTGAACTAAACGCACCTTCCCAAGATCAGCACGCACAGACTAGAAGAAGGAAAAGGAAAGTAAAAAAAAAAGAGAAGTTGAAAAGGAGAAAAAAGATGGAAAGACAGAATGCGAATGAGAAAGAGAAAGGTGTGAAAGAGAGAAGGAACGTGAGAAAGAAAAAGTAAGCGATTGAAGTAGATCCAGAGGGAGAAAAGGAGAAGAAAGTTATCCAGAGCTGTCAGAACAGGTTCTCACAGTCTTAGAATCAGCTCCTACAACCACCATGGGGAAGGCCCCAGACTCACAGCCACGAGTCTCAGCTGCCAAGCAGAGTGATGCCCCCCACCCCGTCAGGAAAGACGTTATCCCACAAGAGTAAGAAATCCTCCACAGCGATTGAGTTAAAGGGGGAGTGTTGCATATTTCATATTAGTAATATTGTAAGTATATTGTTTGATTAAGCATTCTTTGCTATTGACAGAATGCATTATGTAAAAGTGCGTAAATGGCCTACGTCATCACGCCACCATGTAATAAGAGGTCACCTCGCTTAAGGTAAAAAATGAAATTAGACACACATTCCATACTCCTTTGTTTTTATTTTGTTTCATGTTTTTGGAGTTACAAAACATAGCAGTGATGTTGAGGAAGTTTAAAAGAACCCAAGACTACAACCTACCCGTTGAAGTGCAGCGAGAAACAGTTGCGTTGAAAAAGTGCAGCACATTTCCAGGTGCATTTGGTGTCTCTGAACCAGTACTCACTGGCGTTTAGAAGAATGAATGGGGACCTCATTGAAAACTATCAAATATGGAAAAGGTTCAACATAGTGGGTGTGGAGAGGATGTTTCCTACAGTGGGGGAGTCTAGAACCAGAGAGTAAAGTCTCAGAATAGAGAGACGTCTATTGAGAACAAGGATGAGGAGGAATTTCTTTAGCCAGAGGGTGAAGAATCTGTGGAATTCATTGCCACAGACAGTCATTGGATATATTTCCAGTGGAGGTTGATAGGTTCTTAATTAGTCAAGATGCCAAAGGTTATGGGGAGAAGACAGGTGAATGGGGTTGAGAGGGATAAATCAGCCATGATGGAATGGCTGAGCAGACTTGATGGGCTGAATCTGCTCCCATGTCTTATGAAAGAGATAGAGGTATAAAGCACCCTGGCACAGAATTAGAAGAGATCTAGGGGAGCATCTTCACTCTCATTCCAAAGATGTAAGGGTTAGGGTTAGTATGTTGGTGGGCTGAATGGCCTATTTCTGCTCCCATGTCTTATGAAAGAGATAGAGGTATAGAGCACCCTGGCACAAAAGTCCCCTGGAAAGGACGGCAGAATTGAACTCTGAAGTCCATCGCCCTGAGCTGTAATAGAGTCACGCTACACTGCTGCGGCTCCAAAAGCATGGGGGTGCTTACGGGCTGCCCCCACCACGTCCTCGGACTGTGTTGATCACTGGCACCAGTGATGCTGTGTGTTTCAATGTAACGTGACCAACAAAGCTAACCTTTAAACAACGTGGAGGAAACCCGAGCGCCCACAGGGCCATGGGGAGAGAATGTCCAAACTCCAGACGCAGAGCGGTGGAATTGAACCCCGGTCACTGGCTAGTGGTGAGGGTTTCGATCGAGTGGCCTGCCTTGTCCCGGAGAGAGTCGAGCCCTTCGAGGGTTATGGGAGCTGCACTCACCCAGGCGAGCCAGGAGTGTCACTTTGGAGAGATGCAGGGAATTCCCCTGTCCCAGCCAATCAGAGGCTGCTGCACAGTGCGGAGGCTTCTCTGATTGGCTCTGCCAGCCCTGTCCAATCACGAGTGAGCCCATAGTGGGTGCATTGGGTAGAGCTTCTGCCTCCCTGCTGTAGATTCCCAGGTTTGACCCCACAACCCGTGGACTCTTCATCTCTCATTCTCGGTATGTATTCATTATCATGTCTTTCTTTCTGTATTTGCAGTTTATCGTCTCTCACACATTGGTTATTTGTCTGTCCCATAGTGTCTGGCCTTTCATTGATTCTGTGGTGTTTCTTTGTATTTACTGTGAATGCCCACAAGAAAATGAATCTCAGGGTTGTATATGGTGACGTATAGGGGTACACTTTGATAGTGAATTCACTGTGAACTTTTTCAACCAAGTAACAGATGACCGTCTAGACTCCAGACAGGGAGGTGGTGGTGGAGGGACTCTGGCCCTCTTACTCCCCTACCCTCTCTGTCCTCCCCCCTCCACCTCTCCTCCATCTCTTCAGGGCCCACACTCTTGTCTTTTCCCCTCCAAGTACATTTACTTCCCACTGCACTCTGCCTCTGACCCCTCACCCACCCACCACTTCTCATCCCTCAGTCCACCCCTCACCCCTGGCCCGTCCCAGCAGTTCTCACCGCTCTGTCTGATCTCTTGCAGATGTATTCCTGGACCAGGACACTGCCAGCGAGTTCTTGGGAGATGACAGATCGAGTGAGGTCGACGATTTCCTGGGGAGGTGAGGGTTCTGTGTGGAGTGGGCGTGAGAACGGGGACAGGTTAGAGAGAGAAACAGATGGAGAGAGGTGTAAAAGCAAGAGGTATGGAGGGAGAAGTAGGCAAAGAGGGAGTGAGAGAGTGGAGGGGAGGAGGGAGATGGAGGGATAGAGTGGGGAGAATGAGGTTAGGGAGGCAGGGGATTGAAGATACGGAGGGAGGAGAGAGGTTTCAGAAAAAGTGGGAAGAGCAGAGAGAAGAAAGGGAGGCGGGGAGATGGAGGGAGAGGGATGGAGAACGGAGGGAGAGGGAGATGGAGGGTTAGGCAAACAGACAGACGGAGAGTGTGAGGAGGGAAAGGAGAGATGGAGGGTGAGAGGATAGGGAGGGGAGAGAGATGGATGGGGAGGAGGATGGTGACAAAAGGACTAGGTCAGTAAATCCAGCTCTTTTTTTTCTGGTCACAGCATCATGGAAACCGTGGAGGATGCCTGGGAAAAAGTCCAGGAAGTCTTTGAGGAGATAACAGACTTTGAAATTGTTGGGTAACACGAGGACATTCGCAGGGCTGGATCACGGACTGATGGACAGGACAGCGAACAGACTGAGAAAGGACACTGCCTGAGATTTACAGACTCCTGTGGCATCTTCACTGTGTGTGAGTGTGTGTGTGTGTATACAGTGTGGGTATGTGTGTGTGTGTGTGTATACAGTGTGGGTATGTGTGTGAGTGTGTGTGTACAGTGTGGGTATACGACTGAGTGTGCATATGTGTGTGTCTGTTGTGTGCCTCTCCCCACCACCACCCAGTGTGTACAAGAAGACAATGATTTTAAATAAAGATTGTTTTCCTGTGTCCCCTCCATCTCTGAACTCTGCACTGTCACCAATGCGTGGCGGGACCACTGGGAAGGGCATCGCTGTGGACGGCTTCATCAGCTCTGGCAGAGGGAGTGGGAGGGGGCCGTAGATTCTGACACTGTAGAGACGGGTTGGGTCTGACCCTCACAGATCCACCAGCACACTGTCCCCTCGGGACTCTGTTGCAGAGAGAGTCTGTGTCTGAAATGCCCTGACTCGGAGACAGAGCTGTACACACTGGAACAGGCCCTATGGCCTGACCTGTCCGTCTACACCAGTCCTATCTGCCCACTTTAGGGCCATATCTTTCTGTGCCTTGCCTACGTAAGTGTCTGTCTAAATGCCTCTAAAAATGATCTGTTTCCACGCTCTCCTCTGGCAGAGGGTTCCGCAATAACAGTCACTCTCTGTATGAAAAGAAGACTCCCCTCAGATCCACTTGAAGCCTCCTCCTCTCTCATCAAGCCAATGCCCACTTGCATGAGATACTCCATCAAGGGAGAACGAGTCCATCTTATTTCTAACCTGCTGGCATTAACAACAATTTCTCCTTACAGTAGTTTTTTTTGTCTTTTCTTTTTGCCCCCCCTTCCCCCTTCTATTTAGCACTCTGGGGTCTCCTCACACGCCCATCACCTCCCCCTGCTGCCCCTTTTCCCCATTCTCCCACGGTCCACTCTCCTCTCCCGTCAGATTTCTTCCTCTCCAGCCCTTTGCCTTTCTCGCGCCCATCACCTCCCCCACCCACCAAATTTATGTTCTGCTGTCTTCCACTTGCACTTCCAGTGCCGATAAAGAGTCTCAGCCTGAAACGTTGACTGATTAAACATCTCCGTAAAGGCTGCCAAGACCTGCTGAGTTCTACACCATTTTGAGTGTGTTGTTTCCAGCATCTGCAGAATCTCTTCTGTTTTAGACTATCAACCCTTCCGTGCCTCTGATAAACTTAGAAACATCCATCAGAACAGCCCCGTAACACAACATAGAAACGCCTTCGATGCCTCCCATGGTGGGGAGGGTAATGCATGTGAGAGAGTTACACAAATCTGAAATCACCTGCAGCCTCGTCCAAATCTCTTACTAGCTCTTCTTTCAGTTAGTCCTGACAAAGGGTCTTGGCCTGAAACGTCGACTGCACCTCTTCCTAGAGATGCTGCCTGGCCTGCTGCGTTCACCAGCAACTTTGATGCAACCAGTCAGGAGGCTCCCCAGTGTACACTGCAGATGTGATGATGCTCCCCAGTGTACACTGTAGATATGATGATGCTCCCCAATGTACACTGTAGATGGGGGTGATGATGCTCCCCAGTGTACACTGTAGATGTGATGATGCTCCCCAGTGTACACTGTAGGTGGGATGATGCTCCTCAGTGTACACTGTAGATGTGGCAATGCTCCCCAGTGTACACTGTAGGTGGGATGATGCTCCTCAGTGTACACTGTAGATGTGGCAATGCTCCCCAGTGTACACTGTAGATGGGATGATGCTCCTCAGTGTACACTGTAGATGGGATGATGCTCCCCAGGGTGCACTGTAGATGGAATGATGCTCCTCAGTGAACACTGTAGATGGGATGATGCTCCCCAGGGTGCACTGTAGATGTGGCAATGCTCCCCAGTGTACACTGTAGATGTGACGATGCTCCTCAGTGTACACTGTAGATGGGATGATGCTCCCCAGGGTGCACTGTAGATGGGATGATGCTCCCCAGTGTACACTGTAGACGTGGCAATGCTCCCTCGTGCACACTGTAGATGGGATGATGCTCCCCAGGGTGCACTGTAGGTGGAGTTGATGCTATCAGTGTACACTGTAGATGGGATGATGCTCCTCAGTGTACACTGTAGATGTGGCAATGCTCCCCAGTGTACACTGTAGATGGGATGATGCTCCTCAGTGTACACTGTAGATGGGATGATGCTCCCCAGGGTGCACTGTAGGTGGAGTTGATGCTATCAGTGTACACTGTAGATGGGATGATGCTCCTCAGTGTACACTGTAGATGTGGCAATGCTCCCCAGTGTACACTGTAGATGTGATGATGCTCTCCAGTGTACACTGTAGATGTGATGGTGCTCCCCAGTGTACACTGTAGACGTGGCAATGCTCCCTCGTGTACACTGTAGATGGGATGATGCTCCCCAAGGTGCACTGTAGGTGGAGTTGATGCTATCAGTGTACACTGTAGATGGGATGATGCTCCCCAGTGTACACTGTAGACGTGGCAATGCTCCCTCGTGTACACTGTAGATGGGATGATGCTCCCCAGGGTGCACTGTAGGTGGAGTTGATGCTATCAGTGTACACTGTAGATGGGTTGATGTGCCCCAGTGTACACTGTAGACAGACTGATGATGCTCCCCAGTGTACACTGTAGATGGGATGATGCTCCCCAGTGTACACTGTAGATAGACTGATGGTGCTCCCCAGTGTACACTGTAAATAGACTGACGGTGCTCCCCAGTGTACACTGTAGATGTGACGATGCTCCCCAGTGTACACTGTAGATAGACTGATGGTGCTCCCCAGTGTACACTGTAGATGGGATGATGCTCCCCAGTGTACACTGTAGATAGACTGATGGTGCTCCCCAGTGTACACTGTAGATAGACTGATGATGCTCCCCGGTGTACACTGTAGATGTGACTATGCTCCCCAGTGTACACTGTAGATGGGATGATGCTCCCCAGGGTGCACTGTAGATAGACTGACGGTGCTCCCCAGTGTACACTGTAGATAGACTGATGGTGCTCCCCAGTGTACACTGTAGATAGACTGATGATGCTCCCCGGTGTACACTGTAGATGTGACTATGCTCCCCAGTGTACACTGTAGATGGGATGATGCTCCCCAGGGTGCACTGTAGATAGACTGACGGTGCTCCCCAGTGTACACTGTAGATAGACTGATGATGCTCCCCGGTGTACACTGTAGATGTGACGATGCTCCCCAGTGTACACTGTAGATGGGATGATGCTCCCCAGGGTGCACTGTAGGTGGAGTTGATGCTATCAGTGTACACTGTAGATGGGTTGATGTGCCCCAGTGTACACTGTAGACAGACTGATGATGCTCCCCAGTGTACACTGTAGATGGGATGATGCTCCCCAGTGTACACTGTAGATAGACTGATGGTGCTCCCCAGTGTACACTGTAGATGTGATGATGCCCCCAGTGTACACTGTAGATAGACTGATGGTGCTCCCCAGTGTACACTGTAGATGGGGTGATACTCCCCAGTGTACACTGTAGATGTGATCCCCCCCCCCCCGTGCACACTGTAGATAGACTGATGATGCTCCCCAGTGTACACTGTAGATGGGACGTTGATGCTCCCCAGTGTACACTGTAGACGGTATGGTGCTCCCCAGTGTACACTGTAGATGTGATGATGCTCCCCAGTGTACACTGTAGATGTGGCAATGCTCCCCAGTGTACACTGTAGATAGACTGATGATGCTCCCCGGTGTACACTGTAGACGGAATGATGCTCCTGAGTGTACACTGTAGATGGGATGATGCTCCCCAGTGTACACTGTAGATAGACTGATGATGCCCTCAGTGTACACTGTAGATGTGATGATGCTTCCCAGTGTACAGTGTAGATAGATTGATGATGCCCCCCAGTGTACACTGTAGATGTGATGATGCCCCCAGTGTACACTGTAGATGTGATGATGCCCCCAGTGTACACTGTAGATGTGATGATGCTTCCCAGTGTACAGTGTAGATAGATTGTTGATGCCCCCCCCAGTGTACACTGTAGATGTGATGATGCCCCCAGTGTACACTGTAGACGGGACCTTGATGCTCCCCAGTGTACACTGTAGATGGGACGATGCTCCCCAGTGTACACTGTAGATGGGACGATGCTCCCCAGTGTACACTGTAGATGAGATCTTGATGCTCCCCAGTGTACACTGTAGATGAGATCTTGATGCTCCCCAGTGTACATGGTAGATGGGGTGATGATGCTCCCCACTGTACACTGTAGATGGTATGAGTAATCTGTAAGAACTCTCTCTGTTATCTCTTAGAACTATCCCTGTGATCCGTAAGAACACACTCAGTAATCTGTAACTGCAACAACTCTGTGATCTGTAACACTAACTGTAACCTGTAACTCTTGCTCATTGTAAATTGTAACAACTCTCTCAGTAATCTGCACCACTCTCCCTGTGACACTTTCTTCTCTCTCTGTGATCCAGAACACTCTCTCTGTAATCTTTTACAACTCTCCGCGATGTGTAACACTCTCAGTGATCTGCAACACTCTCTCAGTGATCTGCAACACTCTCTCAGTGATGTGTAACACTCTCAGTGATCTGCAACACTCTCTCAGTGATCTGCAACACGCTCTCAGTGATCTGCAACACTCTCTCAGTGATGTGTAACACTCTGCCTGTGATCTACACTGTGTAAGGAAATGAACTTTATGGCGGCATACAAAATAAATTCTCTGGACCTTGCTACATATGTCATTTAAAAAGACAATACCAAGTTCCTTATGTTTTTATACACAGCTTCACGGTCACTTCTGAGCCATTCTCCTAATGATCTGATCAGTGATAAATGATGCACAAGACAGGCTTTTCACTGTTATCTCGGGTACACTAAGGCCCTCATTTCATCGGGATCCACCACAGATGTTGCATCCTAGCTGCCTAAGTCAATACTCAACTCAGCAGTACGATGTAGAAAGCAGGCTGATGCTCACGTTGCCAGCTCTCCCTCTCCTCAAAGCTGATGAACCCAAAGGGACAGCAGACGCCGACACGGTTTGGCACCAGCAGCTTCGCAGGAGCTGCCAGTCAACATTGAATTCAACGTAGGACTGCCTTAGGGATGCCAGCTCCGGATTTCCCCTCGGGGTTTACTCCTGAAGCCTCCTCCATGAGTGGGTATAGCCACAAGGCAGCAGAGGTTTGAGATCAGAGTTTTCCTTCTCCTAGATGAGCTGCCAACTAGGCTGACGAGCCCCAACTGCCCGAAGTGACTGGCTTTAAGGCACCAGTAACCTGCCTTAGACCCCTTATCCTGTCAGTAGAAACAGTTCCGCTGGGCTTAGTAGCTAACCCACATGTGAAGGCCTGGAACTGGACTTGGTTGTCAGAGTCTATTGGGTGCATTGACGAGGCAGTGGGAACTCATCCTCACTACCACCCCCTCCTTCCTCTGGCTATGACAATCTTAAGGAACTGTCCATGTGACAATAATAAACCCATTTCAATCGATTATAGCATAGGAGAGTTCTGTTAACACTCATACTTCTGGTAAGATGATGGGGCCAATCTAAGGTGTGATTGTCTTTTTAAAAAATCTATTTTGTATGCTCATGAGACCCTGCTGGACATTAAGAACCCAGTCAGCGGGTTGCTTGTTGCAGAGAAACTGAAGGAACTGCGCTTAGTTTGGACTGTGTTGGAGTTGCTATGCTGCTGAACAGCAAGTGATGGCCGTAGTCACGTTTCCTGTCACCCCGTTGGACGTTGTGGAACACTGCACGCCCGGTTCCGTGCAGAAATGGAGGAGCTGCAGTGGCTCAGTCGTAGCGAGGACTAGGCCTCAAGCTGCAGTGTTTGTGCCGCCCAGGGGGAGGGGAGGCAAAACCGGTGCTGGAGGTGTCTGAGCTGCAGCTGCTGGCGGTGTTTGCTCGGCAGAGGACGGGCTGTGTCGTGTCTGGCTGTGGCTGCTGAGGCGTTTATCGACTCAGGGAGTTGGACTCTGTTCTTTTTAGTGTGACTGTGTCTTGTATGTGCTGTGCAGTGGGGGAGCTGTGTGGCTTCAGTTGTCGTGAGGACTAGGCCCAGGCCACGGTCTTTCCTGCTCACTGACGTCCACAGCAGCGGTGTCAGTTCGAGCTGTCTTCCAGTGTTCGCTGGGTAGAATACAAGCTGTATTGTGTTTGCAGACTGCTGGATTCAGGGGCTTGGACTGTATTTTACTGCTAGTGAAATTATATGTGCTATGTCTGCCTTGCATTGTGGGCGACTGTTGGTAATGTGTTTTGCAACTTGTCTCCAAGAGGAACGCTGTTTTGTTTGGCTGTATTCATGGGTGTTCAAATGTTCATTTATTATCAAAGCATGTCTCCATATATAACTCTGAAAATAATATTCTCCAGATAGACACGAAACAAAGAAAGAATATAAACGTTATTCACAGAGAAACAAACCTTCTGCCCATAAAAAAAACGAAAGGCACCCCGATGATCAACCCCACAAAATACCCCCTCACCCCATGTATAGCTGAATAACAATTAAAACTTGTGTTGGCTGGTGGCACAGTGAGATCAGCGCCGGGCTCGAGAACAGAGGTTCCCCAGTTCGATCCAGTGACAGACCGCTCCCGAGTGTGCTCTCCATCTGTGCCGGGTTGATGTCGAGCTCACAACTAGATCTCGTAAAAAAAACCACTGCCACCTCCAGGTTAAATTCCCACACAGAATATTGTGGAGGATCAAATACATATACAAAACTTAAACTAAAGTCCTACCCCTTCTATCAATCAATCCCTCAAGGCCCGGCAACATCCTCCCAGTGGCCCTCACTCTTTGCAAAGGGCTGTAATTGTTCCATTTAGTCAGCATCAAAGGATCAGGAGGTGGGCTTTGGGTGGGATGGAGAGTTGGAGGGGCCAATTCCCCTTTCCCTCCCCATTGCAGGAGGAAGTGCATCAGTTTGAATCATCTGCAGGGTTTGGCACAGTTAGTACTGTACAGACATCCCACCTCTACCGGAAGATCCGGGAGTCTCCCGCATGTCGATAGTGGCTCCCTGACGCCCAGAAATTATATACAATATCCCGCAAATCGATTTTTTTGAGAGGGAGAGCGAGCTTCCTGATTGGTCTCTCTTCGCGCTAAGAGTGGTCCCCAACCACCGGGCCGTGAAGAAACAATATGATTTGGCGATATGAGTCAGCTGCACCTTTCCTCATTCCCTGTCACGCACTGTTGAGCTTGAACACACGCGAGGTCATTACCCGCGCGTCATCCATGTCAGCGCGGGAAGGAGATCAACTCCTCCAGCTTGCAGATGACGGTAGGCTGAAAAGTATGTTTGACATAACATCTCTGCCGGCATTCTGGATCAAAGTCAAGGCTAAAAATCCTGAGATAGCCATGAAAGCACTGAAAACGATGCTTCCATTTCCAACATGTCTCTGCAAAGCGGAGTTTTAGACTGGACGTAAGGAACCCCCTTCGAGTATCGCTGTCTCCCATCACCCCTCGATAGGACCGTCTTGTTGCAGGAAAACAAGCCCAGGGTTCCCACCGATTCAGCGATATTGGTGTGTTGCAATGATTTTATATGTTCATACGAGGAAAATATGCGCTGTGTGTTTAATATCCAAACGTTACTTAAAATGTTATGATGCTATTGAATTATCACCTATATTCCGGTCGTGATTAACATCCCCCCCCCCTCGGGTCGGCCGGTCCGCAAGAATATTGTCAATATTAAACCGGTCTGCGGTGCAAATAATGTTGGGGACCCCTGCAAGTAGCCCTATCAGTTTTCTCTGTGGGCAGGCTTTACAGTCGACCTCAAAAATAACGACAGTATTGCTCGCTGCACTGTTTGCAACAGTGACTTTTCTATTGCCCATGGTGGGTTAAAATGTAAAAGCCATGTTGAGGTGAGTTTAACAGGTGTCATTGCAGCGTAGCTAACGTATTGAAACTAGCTGGCTGGCTGCTCAGGAGCTACGGTATTGATGTCCTACGCCAAACTCCCTGTATGCTTGCTTAAAGTTGTAATAGAATACACATGATAACATACGTACATATTTTAATGTCACATTTGCTGCATATACCCAACTTGGCTTACAGATTAGACAAAATCACTAAACACTGTATTACATACACCCTTGGACGGGGGGGGTGCTACCTCCCTGAAATGGATGTCTGACTGTGGCTCTACCCAGCCACTGCGTTCCCACGTGACCCGCTCCTCCGCCCTCCCCCCGAACAGCGTCATCTCCCACGTGACCCAAGCCCCCCTCATCCACGTGATCCGCTCCTCCGCCCTCCCACCCGCACAGCGTCAGCTCCCACGTGACCCTCTCCCACCTGAACAGTCTGCGTTCCCACGTGACCCAAGGCACTCTCATCCACGTGACCCGCTCCCCTCCTCCCACCTGAGCAGCGTCCGCGTTCCCATGTGACCCGCCCCGGCGGGTGCCTGACGTCATCTCATCGCGTTACCCCGGCAACCCTCGCCTCTCATCTGAAGTGCCGACTGTACTCTTTTCGGAAGATCAAAGTTGCTGGTGAACGCAGCAGGCCAGGCAGCATCTCTAGGAAGAGTCCTGACGAAGGGTCTCGGCCCGAAACATCGACTGTACCTCTTCCTAGAGATGCTGCCTGGCCTGCTGCGTTCACCAGCAACTTTGATGTGTGTTGCTTGAATTTCCAGCATCTGCAGAATTCCTGTTGTTTGCTCTTTTCCGAAGATGCTGCCTGGCCTGCTGAGTTCCTCCAGCATTTTAATCCGCATATTTTCTCTTGCTTCTATTGGAACAGTTACCGTTTGCTTATCAACTGCTTTATAAAATAATATATGTTTATAATAAAGAATATGTCGATCTGAGAAACACAAAATAAAATATCCAGGAGGGATAAAGAGTTGAGCGACAGTTCTGTGAAGCTGTTGCTAGGCGACGTTGGCGGGGTCAGAGTTGAAGGATTCGACAGCTCCCCCAGCCGCCGTGCGGGTGAAGGGTGTAAGATGTAAGGAGTCGGGGTAGAAACGAATTCGTGCCGAGCAGCCGAGCTCGGGCACTGAAATAAAGTGGGAGAGCAGCGGCGGGAGGCAGGCCCGGCCGAGATGGCGGCGGTTGCTGGGCGACGGGCGGAGGCGCGGCTCGGGCAAGATGGCGGCGGTTGCTGGGCGACGGGCGGAGGCGCGGTCGTGGGGTGGAGTGCGCAGGCGCGGGCGCGGATCGCCGGCGTTGAGCCTGGATACGGAGGCGGTGAGTGTCCGGAACGGGGGTGGCGTGGAGCCGGGAGGGGCGAGGGCCGAGGGCGGGGAGCCGGGTGTCCAGGGCCGGGAGGGCGAGGGCGAGGGCGAGGGGCTGCGAGTGGAGCGGTAGGTGTGTTCGGGGTCAGGGAACGGGCGCTGGGCCCTGGGGCGCGGATGCACCGAGATCGGACCCTTGCCTCCGCTCCGCGATGTCCTGAGGCAGCCGCTGCAGCTGGAGTCAGGGTTTCTCTTTGGTCTTCACTTTGGCAATTTCGGGGACTGAGGTTTATTTTAGTTTGGGGCAGATGTCGTGCTGGGGTCGAGGTGCAGCGGCCTAAGGTGAAGGCAAAGTTCGGAGATTTTGGCGAGGTTCAAGGTGCAGAGGTTAGAGATCGGGCAGGGGTCGGTGGTGAGGACAAGGGTTGGAGTTGGGGCAGGGGTCAAGGTGCAAGCGCTGGAATTGAGCAGCGGGTCTGAAGTCCCGCAACAAGGTCAAGTGGATTCAAGAGTGAGGGTTGGGTTCGGGGGTTGTGGTTCAAGGGTCAGAGTCAAAGAGCAAGGGTTATTTAAAGGGTAGGCGTCGGGGAGCAGAGGTGAGTTTGTGGAGTTGGGTCCGGGTTTAGGACCGGCGTTGCGCTGCCGTCATCAATATGTCTTTAATTAATACTTTAACGATGCCTGTAATCTTGATGCCTGACGTATACTGAAACTGAGTCGTTAACTGTTATTAACATAGTTGGCAGCAAGCTTTAATTTTCAAAGTGTACGTTGTTTTTAATGGCTCCATCATTACTAGACATGCCTTTAGGTGCCAAGGTGTTAAAAGCTCTAGAAACCTCTCCCTAAACCTACCTTTCTCTTAACCTTTCCTCCTCATAAATCTCACTATGAGCTCAACTCTGTCGTGCGTTTCCCGAGATTCGACTTGTCAAAACTTCTGTGGAAGGTTTTGGAATGATTCATTGCACGAATGTGTCACACAACATCATTGTTGGTAAAAAGATAAGGTATTCATGCCTATGAGTCGAGATATATTCAATTTGCTGGATCTGAGGGCTGTCACAATCACCGGATTGCACTGTGCTCTCCAATCCCGTTTTTGTCCTTGGTGTTGTACCGCTCGCATTGTTGTGCTGAATATTCATTAAATATCCCTTCTACCCTCTTTACAAGAACTGTGAGGTGACTAACTTTGCTTTGGACTAGGAGACGAGCAGTACAGCTCAGGAACAGGCCTTTCAGCCCACAACGTTGTGCTGAACTGGTTAAACTAGTAATCAAATGGCCAACTAAACTAATCTCTTCTGCCTGCACAGTGTCCATATCCCTCCATTTCCCTCACATTCATGTGCCTATCGAAACTTTCGCATTGTACCTGCCTCTCCCACCACACCTGGCACCCACCACTCTCTGTGGGGAGAAAGAAACTTGCCCCTCACATCCCCTTTGAAATGACCCCCTTTCACCTGAAATGCATGCCCCCTGGTATTAGATTTTTTTTGTATATTTTATATGTTTCATTTTCAGGAGATGATGGGCAGTGGAGGAAGATTGGGTAGAGTCTGCTATAGTTCTCTAGTACAGGAAGATGGATTCAACCTCCCAACTACCTTGTTATGACATGGCACGTTATTGTCTGCCTGCACTGCACTCTCGCTGTTGCACTTCAATCTGCACTCTATTACTTATTAGAGGTACAGCATGGTCACGGGCCCTGTGACTTGTTGAGCCTGTGTTGCCCTACTGCACACATTGTGACCAGTGAACCCTAATCCCTTCCCTTTCCTGATCACCGGGAAGATGTGGATGGCCTAATTGCCCCACTCAGTCTTGGAGAGAATTCCAAATGCCTCCAAGCTCTGCAGTTCAGCATCCATTTTAGGTCTTAGTGTGTAAGGCACTGGATGTGTGTTATGGAATCTTGGTGTCGCTGCATCTTGCAGTTCAATTCTGGCCTTCCTGCCTTTGAGTTTACCAATCCCTTTCTCATTAGCGTTAAGCAGCTGTGACAGTCTTTGGTTAGTGCTACCATTTGGGCTGCCATTACCTGTTGATGGCACACTAGAGCTTTGATTGAGTGCCAGTCTAGTTGGATTTTTCTTGACCATTCTTGTCTGAAGAGTACTGGTCCTGTACTTTTCAATGCATAAAGCTCTATCTGCTGTGTTTGGCCTCCATACATCACCTTCACTTTCAGTTTGCCTTTGCGAGACTCTTTGCCGTGTAGGTCTTTAGCATCATTGATGTCTTTAATAGTATCTTAGAAAACAGCCTGTTGTAGTCAGCCTCTGAAATTATGGACAAAGCTGGCCCTGTATCCGGCTCCATTTTCAGTTTTACTCCAGACACGTCTATTGTGATCCAGATGATTTTGTGATCTGCTTCAGTTATACTATGCAGTTCTAGGCGTGACAGCTCACCTTTGTCAGACTGTGTTGTCTGTTTCACATTCGGTCACTTTATGCATTTGCTTAGTTTTGAATGTGAAACTCTTCATTTTGTGTCTTCGGTTGTGCTTTTTATCTTCCTTGCACACTCTGTCTATGTGACCTTGTCTGTGACACTTTCTGCAGACTTTTTCCTGTTACCAACAGTCATTTGCATCATGGGAGGATTTGGCACATCAATAACATTTCTGGCTTTTTGCACCATTCAGGGCATTTTGTGCATTTCACTTTCTAGCCCCCTTTCCTATAGTTCTGCATTCTGTGCTGCAGTCTCTAATGATACTGTAGTGGTCGACTGTTGTCCCTTAATGTATCAGAAATTCCATCTGCAAAGTCACAGTACTGGGAAAGTTTGTGCAGTTCTACAATGTATTCAGAAATGCTTTTGTCCTTTGGTTCCTTTTGTAAAATCTCGATCTCTCAGCTATTGCCGGCAGTTTAGGGCTCAAGTGATTTTGTAAAATTGTAACAATTTTGTTGAACATCTTGCTTGCTGGCTTTTCAGGGGTTACTAAGTAGCATATGAGACTTGCACCCATTAAGCTGAGAAGTTCAGGTGCTTTCTTTTGCTCCTCTATGTTGTTCATGTTACAATGGTGTTCTACCTTCTCGATATACGACACCCAGCCTTCATTAGCGCTATCGAATTTGTCAACTTTCCTGACTGAACCCATTGCCACATTATTTTCACTTTAAATTCATTGTGTCTTTCACTGTGTGCTATGCACTGTAATCACACCTTTGTTAGTGTCCGTGACAGCTTTCTCGTGCTGTTTAACTCTCACTGTTTTGTCTCATTATTGTGCCCTAATTGTCGTGATATTTTCTGACTTTCAGATTCATACTCGTCGCCAATTTGTTGAGTCTGTGCAGAACTACATATCAATTAAATAAAAACACATGCAGGAGATGGCTTTAACTGGTGTATTCACATTGCAGCGAGAGAGAGAGAGAGAATGGTGTGCATGCGCAGACAACGGATATATGTAGTGTTAAGGCACTATGAGGGTCATTGCTCTAAAAAATAGATCCGTATATTAGAAAGGTCCTTGACAGGTAGGACTAAAGGGAATCCCAAGGCATTCTATACATACATCAAGAAGATAACTAGGGGTTGGGTAGAACCACTCAAGGACAAAGGGAGGCAGACGATGTGGGTGAGTTCCTAACTGAATACGTTGTGTTGGTGTTTACAAGTTAAAGGGTGTAGAGCAGGATTTCCCTACCTATGATCCACAGGCCCCTCAGTTAATGGTAGGGGCCCATGGCATAACAAAGTTTGGTAACCCCGGTGTAGAAGATAGTGATGTCATCACTGATAATAAAATACAATAACTAAAATAACTGAGTCCAGAATGCACACACTGTTCCGAGTGCATGGCCCGTCATCCACGCTGTTCAGAAAGCTGCTGTTTTTATACTGAATTGGCTTATCGGTTACAGATGCTGATTAGTGTAAATTGTTAGTTTGAATTCCTTACTTGCAACACCAATCGACATTCACAATAGAGATGTTAGAAGTAATTGGAACCGATGACACTTTGAGGTTAGTAAAGCAAGTGTCCCTTAGTTGTTAGATGTATTTCACATTCTTCCATTATTCCTAATGCGTCTGTCTCCGGCACCCTCTACTGTGTATCTTCTTCTAGTTGATTATGCACTGCCACAGTCACCTTCACCTATCTGTCTGCGGTAGGCAAGGTTAGCTCTGGCAGTCTCACTTCAAAAGGTCTCCTTCGTCTGGATTTGACTACACACTGTCACGGTCATCATCACCTGGATCTTGTCTTTAACCTTGCCTCACTGCACCTTCCACTGTCAGGCTGATAGCGGAGAGCGCAATACGCTATGGTGCTGGGTGTTTTGAGATTAGGAGCAAAGATGGTATTAGGACTCTTGAACAACTTCAGATTCAGATTTGTCACACATACGTCAAAGCTACAGCGAAACACGTTGTTTGCATTAACAACCAACACACCTGAGGATGTGCTGGGGGCAGCCCACAAGTGTCAGCACACATGCCGATGCTGACTTAACATTAACCATTGACGTTGAGGTGGGTGAGGCCTTTGGGCTTGATGGGATGCACAATAGAGAGGTGAAGAAGAAATTTCTGGGCCTTGACCAAGCTCTTTGTATTTGTACTAGCCACAGGTGTGATGCTGGAGGACTGGCAAGTTCCTTTGTTCAGGAATGGAAGTAAGGGTAACACTGGGAATTACTACCGGTGAGTCTCACGTGGTAGTCATTGGTAGGGAAACGAATGCAGGACATTCTCAGGGATAGGATTTATCAGCATTTGGGGAAGGATGGTCTAATTAGGGTCAGCATGCCCTGTATGTGGTAGGTCAAAGATGCTAAGTGGAGAGTATACTGACTGGGTTGCATCATGGCCTTGTATGGAAACACCAAACGGAAAAGCCCAAAAGTAATAGATATGGCTCAGTCCATCGTAGATAAAGCCCTCCCCAGCATTGAGCTTCAATGCATGAGGCATTGTCACAGGAAAGCAGGATCCAGCATCAAGGACACCCACCACCCAGGACCTGCTCTCTTCTCACTGCTGCCATTAGAAGGAAGGTACAGGAGCCTCAGGACTCGCACCACCGGGTTCAGGAACAGTTATTACCCCCTCAACCATCAGGCTCTTGAACCAGAGGGGATAACTTCACTCACCCCAACACTGAACTGTTCCCACAACCTATGCACTCACTTTTAAGGAGGCTACAATCTGTGTTTCCAATATTAGTTGCTTATTTATTATATTTTTTCCTTTAGTATTGGCACAGTTTGTTGTCTTTAGATCAGTGATCACTTGTCCGTCCTGTTGTGTGTGATTTTTCATTGATTCTGTTCTGTTTCTTTGTATTCACTGTGAATGCCTGCAAGAAAATGAATCTCAGTAGTATATGGTGATAATAAATTAACTTTGAGTAATTTGAACATGCTTTTCAAGGAGGTAGAGCAATGGATTTGTATACGTGGATTTTATTAAGGAATTTAACAAGGTCCTACATGGTAGGCTTATCCAAAAAATTAGGATGCATGGGATCCACGGTGACTTGAGTGATTGCATCCTCAATTGGTTTGCCCATTAAAGTCAGAGTTATTTCTCAAGGGGACTTGTTCTGACTGGAGGTCTATGACTAGTGGGGTTCCAAATGGGGTCTGTTCTGTACCCTCTGTTTTTGTCTGTCCACAGCCTCTTTCTTCTTGCTGCTACAGTGCAATCAAACTCAGGATGGAGGAGCAAAACCTCAAATTTCCAACCTCCAACCTGACAGAATGAACATCAATTTGTCTAATTTCTGGTAATTTCTCCCTCTCTCTCTTTCCTTTCCCCATTCTGGTTTCCCTCTAACGCTTTCTCCCATGGTCCACTCTCCTATCCAATCAGATTCTCTCTTCTTCAGCCTTTACCTCTTCCACCTATTACCTCCCAGTTTCTTACATTGTCCCTTTCCTACCAGCTCCCCATCCACCCACACCTGGTCTCATCTATCACCTGTCAGCTTGTACTCCTTCCCTTCTCCACCTTCTTATTCTGGCTACTGCCCCTTTCCTTTCCAATTCTGATGAAGCGTCTTAGCCCAAAATGTTGACTGTTTATTCTCCTCCGTAGATGCTACCTGACATGATGTGTTAGTTAGTAAGGTTCAAGTTCATGAAAATGTAGACTGCGAGCTCAACAGTCCATCTTATTGTACTAGGGGACTGTTCAACAACCTTATAAGAGTGGGATAGAAGCTGCCCTTGAGCCTGGTGGGACATGCTTTCGGGGTTTTGTACCTTCTGCCTGATGGGAGAAGAGAGAATGTCTAGGGTGTGCTGGGTCTTTGATTACACTGGCTGCTTTACTGAGGCAGTGAGAAGTATAGACAGAGCCCATGGGGGGGTGGGGTGGGGGGGAGGCTGGTTTCCCTGATGTGTTGAACTGTGTCCACAACTCTCTATTTTTTTTGTGGTCTCGGGTAGAGCAATTGCCATACCAATCGTGATGTATCTGGGTAAGATGCTTTCTATGGAGCGTCTGTATGTATGAAAGAAAATTGATGAGGGTAAGAGGTGACTTGCCAAATTCTGTAGCCTCCTGATGAAGGAGAGGAGCTGATGAGCTTTTCTGGCCTTACCATCTGCATGCTTGGACCATGCCAGGCTGTTGATGATGTTTACTCCGAGGAACATGAAACTCTGAACTCTCTTGACCGCAGTACCATTGATGAAGACAGGAGCATTGTGCACCACATCCTCTCCCCCTACCCCTTCCTGTAATCTATGATCAGCTCTTTTACTGTGCTGTCACTGAGGGAGAGATGGGTGAAAGAACTGCTGACGAAACTCAGAAAATCTGCAGATGCTGAAAATCTGAAACAAAGCCAGAAGGTGCCAGAAACACTCAACTGGTCAGGCAGCCTCTGTGTGAAGTTCTGACATAGGGTCTCTGATCTGAAACTTGACTGTATCTCTCTTTCCACAGAGGCTGCCTGACTTGGTGAGTGTTCAAAGAATCATAGTCATAGACATACTTTATTGATCCTGGGGGAAATTGGTTTTCGTTACAGTTGCACCATAAATAATTAAATAGTAATAAAACCATAAATAGTTAAATAGTAATATGTAATATGCCAGGAAATAAGTCCAGGACCAGCCTATTGGCTCAGGGTGTCTGACCCTCCAAGGGAGGAGTTTTAAAGTTTGATGGCCACAGGCAGGAATGACTTCCTGTGACGCTCAGTGCTGCATCTGGGTGGAATGAGTCTCTGCATAGAGCACTGCAGCACAGAAACAGGCCCTTCACCCGTCTAGTCCATGCTGAACTATTATTCTGCTTAATCCCATCAACCTACACCTGGACCATAGCCCTCCATACCTCTACCATCCATGTACTTATCCAAACTTCTCTTAAATGTTGAAATCGAATCTGCGTCCATCACTTTCGCTGGAAACTTGTTCCACACTCTCCCCACCATCTAAATGAAGAAGTTCTCCCTCATGTACCCCTTTAACATTTCACCTTTCACCCTTAACCCATGACCTCTGGTTCCAGTCTCACTCAATGTCAGTGGAAAAAGGCTGATTGCACTTACCCTATCTATACCTGTCATAATGTTGTATCTGAGGCGTCTGTCAGTCCGAGCTGACCATGGATATTGCGTCCGAACTGCCTAGATACACAAGCCTGGGCAGCCTGATCTGGCGAGCAAGCTCCCCCTCTCCACGCATCTGATAAAGGAACGGCAGAGACCGATACAGTCTGGTACCAGCCACGTCTCAGGACTTGCCAGTCAACATTGAACTCAACGTAGGACTGCCTTAGGGACTCCAGCTCTAGACTTTTCCCTCGGGTTTTACTCCCGAAGCCTTCCCCATGAGTGGGTATACCCGCAAGGCAGTGGAGGTTTGAGATGAGAGTTCTCTTTCTCCTAGATAAGCTGCCTACCACAGCTGACGAGCCGCATCTGCCAAAAGCGACTAGTTTTAAAGCAGCAGTAATCCACCTTTGTCCCTTCTCCTGGCAGTAGAAACGGTTCTGCTGGGCTTAGTAGCTAAGCCACACATGAAGTCCAGGAGCTGGACTTGGTTGTCAGAGGCTATTTAAAGCACAGCCATTGGGAGCATTTAATAGGTATTAGGAGTTTGTCCTCATTACCACCCCCGGCTGTAACTTCTGTTTTGTATACCTCCATCAAATCTCGCCTCATTCTCCTACGCTCCAGGGAAAAAAGTCCAAACCTATTCAATCTTTCCCTATAAATCAGGTTCTTAAGACCTGGCAGTATCCCATTAAATTTTCTCTGCAATCTTTCAATCTTACATCTTTCCTGAAGGTAGGTGACCAAAACTGCACACAGTACTCCAAATTAACCTTCACCAATATCTTATACAACATTCCTCTGTTCTATTGCACTCTTCAGTGCCCTTCTGTTCCCTGTGTAAGTCCTACTGAAGTACATACTTGTTGGCTTTAAATTCCATTTGCCATTTTTTAAGTGTTTCGAGCACTTGCTGTTTGTATTTCAGATTGCTGGCATTTTTAAAATTTTTGCCATTCAGAGTGGCAAGTTTTCCCAGAGGCCTTGTGGCTTATGTCCTGTGATGATTTAACTGAAGGTTAGTGCAGAGCCTGTGAACCTGTAGGAGCTGACTTTAATTTGAGTCATAAATTGCTGTAGGCTGAATGATAACAAACAGAGCCACACCTTCCTGTTCTGGCATTGTTCAGAACTGCAGACGCCCAAGGAATCGGGACATGCAATCTGTTCAGAGAGCGGTGATACACTCTCCTTCCTGAAGGCAAGCTGCAGTTAAACAGAGCTCATCCACCAGCCCCATCACCTTCCAGGTAGGTGGCTCATTAGATCGTGGTTTGTCAGGGGGATGAAGGAGGTGTTTTCACTGCCACAGCAAGGTTTCACAGTGTTGCTGAGCTTTCTTAGTGTGTGTTTCGGAGATGTTTGTGTTTAGTGCCAGTCTGAAAGTGAATCTAGACAAAGAAACAAGGAAACTTGCCTAAGCCCCATCACCCCTCCTGGAGCCTAGGCCACTAGTAGTAGCTCACCAGAGTCACCTACCCTGGGCCAGTCTTTCACCTTGTCTCCAGCTTTGAAGATCCGTCCTCTCTCATGGTTGAGGTCTTTGGAGCTTCTGCAGGCATTTCTGCAGCTCTGGGTTTTTAACGCGGTGGGTTAGTGCAGATAATGGTCTGCCTTCATATAATGCTTTCGATGCTTGCATCCTCCAAATCTTCATTTTCATTGTAACATTCAAGATAATTGTTGATACCTTCAAATTCTTCATACTTCCTAATTTGTTGAAGTAGTGAAATAAGTTTTCGCTCCCGGCAGGTTCTGACATTTCCAAGCCTAAATGCTTGAAACCGCAGTGAGCAAAACAGTTCTGAATTGCCTTACTGCTTATTTCTCCCACTGTCAGTGACAAAAATCACTGCTTTTTGAACACAAGCACACACAACTGACGGTATTTAAAAATTGTTTGCATCAAGCACGGTGTACTGGCTAACGGCCATACAAGTGCACACAACTGACATTAGTTGGAACCTGTTCGGCAACAGTCTCCTGTCCCAATTAAGCAGCATAGTGTCCCAAATAAACGAAGGGAATCCAGTCTATTTTCTCAATTAGATTTTGTTCTTTAAGAGTTGTCCTAAATAAGCGGCTGCCCCAATTAACCGATGGCCCAATGAACCATAATCCACTGTATGTGCTAAAAGAGAGAGGTGGTATTGATGGGTTCCTTATCTGTTCAGAAATCAGATGGGTATCTGAAGGTATCCAGTTGGCCAACTCTTCCCAGGATAGGAAGAAAAATGGAATTGTTTGGAACCAGCTGTGGAAAAATATGGTGCCTCATCTTTAGTCTCTGGAGACTGGAGTGTTTCTCACACAGTGAGCAAATCTGTGATGTAGCCACTGTTTATGTGTAGACACATGAGCCATGTTTGCATTACATTCATTACTGGGTTCTCGGGGGTGAACCAGTGCACTGTTTTGCAGTTGTGTCCCTGGATGGAGAACCCTGATGCTGTCAATTGGTGTGATAATCCACGCACATAACTAGTGTTAGCTGTCAGAGGGTCAGTCGTATCCACACACACGCACGGTAGCTGTGCTGCATTAGTCTGCTTTATATAAATTGTTAATATTCAGTATTTGTTTTCAGTCATTAACATCAGGGATGTTGTAATTGGAAATATCTGATGCAGTCTTGATAATATTCACAATCTGGAAATTAAACCCAGTGTGTGTTCACTCCCAGTGGTGTGACTGGATTACGGCTTCATCTCCCCTTCAGTAGGCAGTGGTTGTGTTCCTCCAAACTGCTTTTCAGGGACCAACTCCATCCCAGAGGGCCTTGAGTCTCAGCTGTGGACCACTGTATAAGGTACACCTGTTTATTAATGCAAATCTCTAATCAGCCAATCTTGTGGCAGCAACTCAATGCATAAAAGCATGCAGACATGGTCAAGAGATTCTATTGTTGTTCAGAACAAACATCAGAATGAGGAAGAAATGTGATCTAAGTGACATTGACTGTGGTATGAATATTGGTGCCAGACGTGGTTCAAAGTTTGAAAGTAACATTTATTATAGAAGTGTAAACGTAAGTTTGCCAGATCAAATAACGACAGCACAAAAAGATCGTTACCTATCTTTTCACCAGTTTATTTCTTTGAGCTCAGCCAGCGTGTGAACTTGGTCCCGACATCAGGGAGAGAATCTTTCTCATCTCCCCGGCGGTTCTACAAGTTCACTGCCTGATGTCAGAATTGTTAGAAGTTATAAGGCCACCGATACAAAAGAACAATCAGTTTGATAACCATTCCAGCCAAGTCAGTGGACTATTGATACGAAAGAACAATCAGTTTGATAGACACTCCAGCCAAGTCAGTGGACTATTGATATGAAAGAACAATCAGTTTGATAGACACTCCAGCCACTTTAATTAAAGAAAGGAATGTCCTACCTGGTTTGTTGGAGCCAAAACTTAATTACAAAGATAAGAACATGCACCAATTTGTGCTTTAATTAAGAATGTCCTGTCCTGTCTAATTTCCATCAGGTACCACCTTTTGTCGAAACCGAAAGGTGTGAAAAATCAGGAGACATCTTATGTGGATCTGTATGAGCTTTAATCCTTATCTTGCTCCAAAGAAGCAGCTGTGAGGTATTATTCAAACACACAGCAGACACAGACATAGTCGGTACTTAACCCATTATTTACAGGAATCTGAGAATCCCCCAATTCCCTTAAACTTTATCAGAAGTATGTGTGCAACTCTGAGATTCATCTCCCTGCAAGCTGCCACAGAACCCACTTAAAGAAAACATCCAACATGCAAAAAAAAAGAACAAATTGCACAAACAGCAAAAAGTGAGTGAATAACACATGGAAAATTAAACATCAAACCGTAGAGTCCCCGAAATGGTTCAGGAGCCACAGACACTGAGTTCGGTTTAGTGCTGTGTCGATGACTGAAGGCCTCAGCCACAGAGCCAGTTCTGCGCCAAAGCACCTTGATCAAATTGCGCAAATAGTAAAAAAAGAATAATCAGAAACACATGAAGTATGTACCGCAGAATCCTCCCAAAATGAGTCCACAACTGCGGAGCACTGAGGGCAGTAAACATCAAACTGCAGAGTACTCCCCAAAAGAAAAGGTGTCCCACAGCCAGATACTGTGCCAAAGTGATCAAACCAGCACCTTCCTCTAGCAGCTGCAAGAGGGAAACTGGTCAAATGCAGGCAGGCAGTGTTGAACACTCTTGTTCTCGTCAATTTCAATCTTGCTCGACGCTTTAATCGGTGAGGAGCGGGTGACTTATCCAGCCCAGGAAAGAGGAGTTGAGGTACAATCCTGCAATGTATTAAAACTGAGGAAGTGGAAGAATAAAGTTCACGCAGATTACATGAGCAGGACAAAATGGAGCGGAATCTGTCCCCACTCCTAACCACCCTCTGAAATAGTCCAGAGTTCATGCAGTCGCGAGTGACTGGGGATGGGCAATATATCCCACATCTGTGAATTAGTGTTAAAATTCATTTGGGTCCAGGAGTGTGAGACCACAAGATGTAGGAGCAGAATTAGGCCATTTAGCCCATCGATTCTGCTCCACCATTTCATAATGGCTGATCCAATTTTTCTCTTCGCCTCAATCTCCTGTCTTCTCCCCATATCCCTTCATGCCCTGACCAATCAAGAATCTATCAACCTCTGCCTAAAATATACCCACCTCCAGAAGTGTGTGTTCTCTATTCACTGCCTCATTTTGATACCTAGAGCTTTGATGGCCCGCTGGCAGCTCATGTAATACTATGTTATTAGATTCTTTTCTCATAAGGAGCGTGGCGACCATGGAAGAAAGGGAAGGGGGAAAAGCGAGAGAAGGAAATGGGAACGGGGGAACAGCAAAGGGGCGGGGAGGTGGTGGGCAACCACCAGAAGTTCGAGAAACTGATGCCCATATCATCAGGGCCGTAGCCACCCAGACGGAATACAAGGCCAGGAGGTTCGTGGCATGCCCGTACCTCCCTTGGGCTCCACCTAAGTAGCCCCAGGCATTAGAGCTGGTTGTTACTTCCCCTTTCTACCATGTACTGCACAGCTCAGCTTTGTACATACAGGCTAGATGAGGGAGAGCATCATCATACGTTGGTATAAACTGTTCTTTATTAACCGCCAATTTCAAAATCAAAACCTGGAAATCTCTTGGATACAAAGGAGGATGAGAGGTGACTTGATAGAAATGTACAAGATGATAAGGGGCATAGATAGAGTGAACAGACAGACATTTTCCCAGGATGACAATGGCTAATATGAGGGTTCTTAATTTTAAGATGATAGGAGGAAAGTAAAGATGATTGAGACATTTAAGAAACTGAATGATAGAAAAAATGGAGTGCTATGTGGGAGTGAAGGGTTATCCTAGAGTAGGTTAAAAGGTTGGCACATGGTAGTCCGAAGGGCCTGTACTGTGCTGTTGTGCTCTCTGATGGTGATTCTTGTCTAAAATAGTTTTGGATCTTTCTCCTTGCCTAGAGCTTTCTCCCTAAACCAAGTGGGTAATGTGGCAGGAGCTGTTTGTATTGCATTTTAATAGGTTCAGTATTCATGTTTGTGTATGACACTGATAATCATCACTGATTAAATACCACAAAGTGATACCAGTGATATTAAACCTTGATTCTGATGGTGAAAGCACACAGATCATGGTGTGGCAAGTGTGGTGAATCTGGTGCACAGTGGAGAACTCTCTGCCCTTCACATGTAAGAACGAGCAGAACTGCACACCCCATTTCACAGTCAGTTGAGTTTATTGTCATCTGCACAAGTCCAAGTTGCTATGGGCCAATATGCAAAACACAGTACCAACAGCAACACACAGCACAAGGCACATATAGCACATACAAGATACACTAGGAGCTTGGGTACATTCTCAATAACTTGCCTTTGGGCAAGCTTTTAATGTCCCCAGCTTTCTACACTTAACTCTGAAGCAAGTAGGGTGAAAGTGCATGGGCCGGGTTTAAATACACTCCCTGCTCTCTGTGTTAGTCTCCACAATGACAAAAAGATGTCCCCTTGTATGATAAGTAGCCATGTGATGGGAAAGAGACCTGTATTGTCCCTGCTGCTGTTTGTGTTCTACTGAACAGGATGGGTATGCTATTTTGGCACTGGAATGTGGCTGGAAAGCTCCAAGACCAAACTGAAACATCGACTGTTTATTCCTCTCCATAGATGCTGCCTGGCTTGCTGAGTTCTTTCAGCATTTTGTGTGTGTTGTTCTGGATTTGCAGCATCTGCAGAATCTCGTGTTTACTACTCCATGTTCCATGTCGTTAATGGTACACGCATTCCCAAGCTGCCTTGGGTATCAGGCAACCCAATCTGCTGGAGGAACTCACCAGTCGAGCAGCCTCTGCGGGGGAGAGAGAGGGACTTTGATGTTTCAGTTGGAAACCTTGAATCACCCAAAAGTCGGCAATTCCTTCCCCCTTCACAGATGCTTCTTGACCTGCTGAGTCTCCCTAGCAAATTGTGTGTTGCTCTAGATTCCACTGTCTGCAGTTTCATGTGAATCCACCAATTTCAACTCTGATTCACCGGATAGTTATGCTATGAATTACTGATGTGGTAACGTCACCACCACACCTGAGTTATAGAGAAAGGTTGAAAGGATTAGGACTTTATTCCTTGGAGTGGAGGAGGATGAAGGGAGATTTGACAGAGGTGGAATGAGCAAGTAATAGATGTGGGGTCAATTTCACCATTGAAGAGAAATTTGGATGGGTACATGGATGGGAGGAATGTGGTGTTGGTGCAGGTCGATGGGATTAAGCAGATTAACAGTTCAGTTCAGACTTGGTGGACAGAAGGGTCTGTTTCTGTGCTGTAGTGTTCTATGAGTCTATGACCAATGTGCCATCACTATTCCCTAATGTAGTCTTTCTTTGTATAGATAAAGCATTAACTTATGGAACAACATGAATAAGATATTAATGACAATAGATAATAATAGGTCAATCAATATCACTCTATATTACTCAGAACGTAGTCCTGTCATTCACGCATCCGGAATGGTGAGTTTCTCTCATACTGTTTAACTTGGCAATTCCTAAGGAGTTGTCAGTTTTCAGTAGGAGCGTCACCTGGCTGCAATGAGAATAGGGAAGCATAGAGATTTTGTTTGTGAAGAGCTAGACAGGGAGACAGTTTAACTCCGTACCTGAAGCTTTAGCTGCTGTGGTTCATTGTTACCTGGGCAGCAAGAACTGGTTCTCAACTCCCTCTGGAAATGAGCATGTAAATGAAAAGGGAGTGGTGTGGCACGAACAGGAGCTGGGTCTGAATCTCCATCTGTATAATGTGATTCTGTGACATCGAAATTACTTTCTGTATTTCCGTACTGCTGTGCTGAATTGCTTTGTTCCTGTGTGGTTCTGAGATGGTCAGACTGTGTGTAGACAACATCTGGAGGTCCAGTCTGCTCCTGCGTGTAGGTGTGGACCATGAATGGTGTTGGCATGGTGCCATGTACCAAAGTGTGGAATACTGTTCTGTGTTCTAATTAGCCATTCACAACCCCTGGAGCACCCTCAGTCCTCATGGGTAAGGTTAGTTCATTCTGTGTTCTGACTGGAGGCTGGCTGGAGTGATTAATGCCCAGCCACACTGATCTGGTTGGCACATGGAGGTGGTGCCAGGGCAGGCTGAATCCTGACCCAGGAGCCTGTTTGAGGATTGCTGCCTGGGATGAATTAGGGCAGCAGGAGCCCAGCCCAGCCCTAGGCTGACTGTACATGAACGAGCAATTATATATGTCAATACTGGGGAGCTATTGTACCAATGGCAGGAAGTCATGAAATTAATAACTAGTTTATTATTGTCACTTGTACAGTGGAACGCTCTCATCTCATTACATTGGTAAACATGTCAACTGATTTAGTATTTTTACACTTTGTGGATATTGAGGTGTGCAAGGCTCCCTCTCTCTCCCCATTGTTGACATTTACCCGGAGCTTTGCAGACAAAGGGCCCGAACATTGTGGAGGATTCCTGACACCCATCCCACAATCTCTCTGACCCGCTACTGTCAGGGAAGGAAGTTCAGGAGCATCAGGACTAGGGCTGGCAGACAGGGTGACAGCTTCTTCCCTCAGGCTGGGAGACTAATGGATACTCTGCCAACACCAAGATCTTGTCACTAGGACAGAGAGCTGTTTATGTGTACCTGTGCTGCACGTTACACATACGTGTTAGATTTATTTATTCATTTATTGAGATACAGCACGGAACAGGGCCTTCCAACCCTTTGAGCCGGGCCACCTGGCACCCCACCTATTTAACCCTTGCCTAATCACAGGACAACTTACAATCACCAACTAACCTACTAACCCTGCACGTCTGTGCACTGTGGGAGGAAACCAGAGCACCCGGAGTCACGGAGAGAACGTACAAGCTCCTTAGCCACTGGCGGGAATTGAACCTGGATTGCTGGTACTGTAAAGTGTTGAGCTAGCCATTATGCTCAATGAGTTGGGCTGCCCCCTGACCCCCCAACTTATTTTGGTTTATGTGTTGTGTGTGATATACTGTATGTTTCGTGGGTTCACCATGGTTCAGAGGCACAGTGTTTCATGTGGTTGTGCATATGTACAGTCAGATGAGAATAAACTTGAACTTTGTACCAAGGATACTGTTCACACAGATCAGTTCATTACAACAGTGCGTCAGGGTCATGCAGGGTAAAACAGTAACAGAACGCAGAATAAAGTCTTTGAGAAAGCAGTGCAGGTAAGGTGCAGTTTGTGTGGTTAAATTTTATAATGGTGGGATAGAAGCTATAATTACTCATAGAACTGCAGAGTTAAGAGTAGAACAATTACAACAGAAGTAATGGGTAGCTGATAACAGAAAAAAAAGCAGCCAGAGACTTTTCCCAGAGTGGAAATGGCTAATACGAAGGGACATAATTTTAAGGTGATTGGAGAAAAGTATAGAGGAGATAGTGGTATACTGTAGGTGATTTCACAAGCATAGGAAAATTGAAGGACAATAAAAATAACAATTCCACACCCCAATCGAACACTACCCTATTCACTTGTTGCCACTTTTGGGGAGTTATGGACTTGCACGCCAAGGTGTCTCTGTGTATCAGTGTATGGTCTCTCCTTCACTCTATAATATCCTATCAGAATTTGTCATCCTAATGTGCACTCAATTGCACTTAGCAGGATTAACTTCCACTGCTCCACCCAATTTTCTGGATCTCCATCCCTCTATCCCTCTCTATCCTTAGATAACATTCTATTATGACTCCATCAATTACTAACCAGAACACATTCATAATTACTTTACATATAGTCAACGAGGTTGGAGGCGACATCGGATACACGACAACTCTGGCAGGGTTTGCAAGACATTACTTCCTACAAGGTGAAACCCAATAGCATGAATGGCAGTGATGCTTCACTACCAGATGAACTCAGCGCCTTCTATGTCTGCTTTGGAAGGGAGAATATAACTGCAGCTGTGAAGATCCTTGCTGCACCTGATGACCCTGTGATCTCTGTCTCAGAGGCCGATGTTAGGCTGTGTTTAAAGAGGGTGAACCCTTGCAAGGCAGAAAGTCCCAATGGTGTACCTGGTAAGGCTCTGAAAACTTGTGTCAACCAATTGGCGGGAATATTCAAGGACATTTTCAACCTCTCATTGCTACAGATGGAAGTTCCCACTTGCTTCAAAAAGGCAACGATTATGCCAGTGTCTAAGAAGAATAATGTGAGCTGCCTTAATGACTATCACCCAGTAGAACTCATATCTACAGTGATGAAATGCTTTGAGAGGATGAAATGACTAGACTGAACTCCTGCCTCAGCAAGGACCTGGACCCATTGCAATTTGCCTATTGCCATAATATGTAAATGGTAGATGAAACCTCAATGACTCTTCACATGGTCTTGGACCACCTGAACAACACAAACACCTATGTCAGGATGCTGTTCATTGACTATAGCTCAGCATTTGATACCATCATTCCCACAATCCTCATTGATAAGTTAAAGAATCTGGCCCTCTGTACCTCCCTCTGCAATTGGATCCACGACTTCCTATTTGGAAGACCATAATCTGTGTGGATTGATGATAATATTTCCTTCTCGATGACAATCAATGCTGGTGCACCTCAGGGGTGTGTGCTTAGCCCACTGCTTTACTCTCCCTATACCCATGACTGTGTGGCTAGGCATAGCTCAAGTCATCTGAGAGTATCTCAGATGGAGATGAGAAGGTGTACAGGAGTGAGACATACCAGCTCGTGGAGTGGTGTCGCAGCAACAACCTTGCACTCAATGTCGGTCAAACCAAAGAGCTGATTGTGGATTTCAGGAAGGATAAGATGAAGGAACACATAACAGTCCTCATAGAGGGATTAGAAGTGGAGAGAGTGAGCAGTTTCAAGTTCCTGGGTGTCAAGATCTCTGAGGACCTCACCTGGTCGCAACAGATAGATGCAGCTATAAAGAAGGCAAGGCAGCAACTATACTTCATTAGGAGTTTGAAGAGATTTGGTATGTCAACAAAAACACTCAAAACTTCTATAGATGTACCGTGGAGATCATTCTGATAGGCTGCATCACCGTCTGGTATGGAGGGGCTACTGCACAGTACCGAAAGAGGCTGCAGAAGGTTGTAAATCTAGTCAGCTCTATCTTGGGTACTAGCCTACAAAGTACCCAGGACATCTTCAGGGAGCGATGTCTCAGAAAGGCAGCATCCATTGTTAAGCACCCAGGGCATGCCCTTTTCTCATTGTTACCATCAGGTAGGAGGTAACAGAAGCCTGAGGACACACACTCAGCGATTCAGGAACAGCTTCTTCCCCTCTGCCAACTGAATCCTAAGTGGACATTGAACTCGTGAACACTACCTCACTTTTTTAGTATACATTATTTCTGTTTTTGCACAATTTTTAATCTGTTCAATATACATGTACAGTAATTTACTTAGGATTTATTTTTATTTTTTTCTTCTGTGTTATGTATTACATTGAACTACTGCTGCTGCTAAGTTAACAAATTTCACTACACATGCCAGTGATAATAAACCTGATTCTGATTCTGTCCTTCTCTATCCTTGGATAACATTCTTTGATGACTCTGTCAATTACTAACCACATCACCTTCATACTCGCTTTACATGCAGTACACCATTTGTTGCACATTTCCAGTCAGACACGGTAGCGTGGTGGTTAGCTTAACACTCGACAGTACCAGTGACCTGGGTTCAAATGCTGCCTCTATCTGTAAGGAGTTTGTACGTTTTCCCACTGCCCACACGGGTTTCCTCCGGGTTCTTCCGTTTTCTTCCCACATTCCAATGACTTGCATGTTAGGATTAGTAAGTTGTGGGCATGCTATGTTGACGCCAGAAGCAGGGCGACCCTTGTGGCTGTCACCAGCACATCCTCAGACTGTGTTGGTCATTGACAGAAATGACACATTTCACTGTACACGTAATAGGTATTTAATACAAATAAAGCTAGTCTTTAGACATGCACCAATCCTTTGCGTCTGCCCCTTATCACTAAGCCAATTTTGGAGTCAGTGGTGAAAAGATTTCTTAATGAGGTGGCGAAGTTGGTCACTAGCAAGTTCAAGTTCAGTTTATTGTCATTCAACTGTACACCTGTTTCCCACCCGATGACTCAATGCTCATCCAGCAGACGTAACTCACGTAAAACACAAAGTGACATTGCTACAAATAAATGAACACATAATTAAGGTGCAGTTATGACAAAAATTAAGAAGTAAACACTATAATGCTACTGCTGCTTGGCATGTGATGAGACCTGGGTGGTGGCAGGGAGTTCAGTAGTCTCATGACCTGGGGAGGAAGTTGTTTCCCATCCTATCAATCCTTGTCCTAATGCTGTGGTGCCTCCTGCCTGATGATGGTGTGTCAAAGTGATTGTGGGAGGGTTGGGAGGGGTCGTTGACAATCCGTACACATCACTCCTGATAAATACCTTCGAAGTTTGGCTGACTCCTGTATGAGTTGAAATCAGTACAGATACTGTGTTATAAATGAAGAGTTCAGAGTTCAGTTAGAAGGCAAGGTGTGTACTTTATGATTTTATTTGCTGGAGACATGGGGAACTGCAGACGCTGTATTCTGGTAGAACAAGACACTGGGGGAACTCAGGTTGAGCAGCATCCATGGAGGGAAATGGACAGCTGACATTTGGGATTGAAATGGTACAGATAGGGTTCTAGAGCAGTGCAGCGTGGATATTAGTAGTTCGACTGATTCCACTCAACTAGCCTGCATTTAGCCCATATCCATGTCAGCCCCATCCTTCCAGTCACAAACAAGAGAAAAATCTGCAGATGCTGGAAATCCAAGTGAAACAACTTGGTTTCCTTAGCTGCGTGAGTCTAGGGAAGACAACCTCCGTCCCCGTCAAACTCGTGAGATTGAGACGCGCTGGATCCCACCCCTGACCTCAGTTTGTGTGGATGCTGTGTTATTTGCTACCTTGTTACAAATTAATGCCTCAAAATGACAGACAGTAGACTGCATGCAATTAAAGGAATTATATTTATGAATCTTAACTGAAGAGTTAGTAAAGAATAACAAAAAGAGAAGGGCCCATTCCAATTAAACAGTGAAATGTGCACAAGCTGGAGCTCATTTTGAACTTCTCTGTCACTCACACGCTGGGCCCTGGTCAGAGTGGCTTCTCACACCACCTTCCAAACGTCGCTCGCAATCCAACTCAAACAAATGGGTCTCCCACTGCTCGTATGCTACGACCAGTTCTCCCCACTGCCTTCTCCCTTCATCTCCTCTCGAAGAAAATCTCAAGACCAACCTTATTGTCCCTCCTGCTAATAGGCTAGCACACATTCCACATCAGCCCTTATCTTCAACAGTAACCCAAACAGGCTGAAAGCAGAACAAACAGCTCTTACAGAGCTGCTAAATGAAATACCTACAGCATAACAGTAAAGATGTGAACCAGGCATTACACAAACAACACACACAATGTACTGGAGGAACTCAGCAGGAACCTGACGAAGGGTTCCGGCCCGAAACGTTGACAGATCTTTTCCACAGATGCTGCCCGACCTGCTGAGCTCCTCCAGCGTGTTGTGGGTATTGCTTTGACCCCAGCATCTGCAGATTATTTTGTGTTTACAAGTAAAAAAAGGTTTGCTTTCAACATTATGAGAAGTTTAGATAGGTATATGGAGGGATATGGTCCAGGTATGAATCAATGGGACTAGGCAAATTAACAGTTTGGCATGGACTTTTTCCTGTACTGTAGTACTCTATGACTCTTTGTGGGCCAATGTTCCTAGTCTGTTGTAACTCAAAACACCCTCTAATGCTGTTGAATGGAATTGTAGGGACTGATTAGCTGCAAGTCCTGGTTAGAGGTTAATTGCATCCTGTAAACTGTCCCTGACATAGGTGGCTGGAAGGAAAACTGGGGTGGAGTTGGCGGGCAGGGGAGTGGGATTGATTCACTGGTCGAAATGGCCTCCATCAGCCTCCCAACGCCCAGTAACTTGTCCCTGCGGATACAGTCAATAAATGGAACAACAAGAGAGATGCTTGCCACTGAACAACTTTTATTGCCAGCAAGTCAGAACATGGTCGTGGAGATGCAGAGAGGGCAGCTCAGACTAGCCTAGCACTTTAGATTTGAGAAGATGCTCTTCTTTGGGGGCCTCTCCTTACAGTATAGCACGTAGATCTCGGGTGACTGTGGAGCGGCTCTCTTCCTGGCTCTCCTCTTCCCGGCTCTCCTCTTCTGTCTGGTGGGCCGGTAGCAGGTCATCCGATTGGCCTTGAACTTGGGACGCCGGTTCCTCTTGACGCATAGCTGCGCCGGTTTGGTCTTGTGCTTGCGCCGTCTTTGTGGCGTTTTCTTCCTCCTGCTACAGGGGCTGCGACCTTGCCGTCTCATCGCTGAGCTGCTCTCCTTCTGCCCAGCAGCCTCACTTTGCTCCAGTGAAGCAGTGCATTGTGAGGTCCCGCTGACCAGTGGCCTACATCAGGCATGATTGTTACATCATCCTGCTGCCCGTCTGCAGGAGCAGGTCATACCGGTTTACTCTGGCTGCTCTCAGTTACTCCCTTGTGTAGGGGCTTGACTCACGAGGAAGAGACTGGCTGCTGCTTTAGAACATAGAACAGTACAGCATAGGAACAGGCCCTTCTGTGCTTCCCATAATCAGTTTCCCTCGGGATCAATAAAGTATGACTATGACTAATCTTATAAACCTCGATCAGATCTCCCACAGCTCCTACCACTGTGGATAGAGCAACCCAGGTTTATGTAATCTCTCATTATAGCACATGCCTTCTAGTCTAGGCAATCCTGGTGAACTTCTTCTGCATCCTCCCCAAAGCCTCAACTTTCTAGTGGTGATTGCTGTTATCTCCTCACAATACCTCCTTGTGTTTTCAGGCTGCTAATGGTTGTCAGTCATATAACAGAGCAGCACCATTAAAACTCAAGGTAAATTTATTATCAAAGTAGGTATGTGTCACCAAGTATTACCTTGAGATTCCAGTACAGGCCCTTCAACCCCCAATGTTCTGATGACCATTTCACCTTCTCTAAGATCAACGTAACCCTTTCCTTCTACATAGCTCTCCATTTTTCTATCAATCATGTGCCTATCTAAGTGCCTCTTAGATGTCTTTAAAGTATCTGCTTCTAACACCATCCCTGGCAGGGCATTTCACACACATACCTACCTACCATTCTCTGTGTAAAAAAAACACTATCTCTGACATCCTCCCTATATTTCTATCCAATTGCAAAATTATGCCCTTTGGTATTAGCTGCTTCCACCCTGGGAAGTAGTCTCTGGCTGTCCACTCTTTCATCTTCTACAGCTCTATCATTCACCTCTCATCATCCTGCTCTCCAAAAGAAAAGTCCTGGCTCGCTCAACCTATCCTCAAATGACACGCTCTCTAATCCAGGGAGCATCTTGGTAAATCTCCTCTGCACCCCGTCTAAAGCTTCCACATCCTCCCTATAATGAGGCAACCAGAACACAATATTCCAAAAGTGGTCCAACCAGTTTTACAGAGCTGCAAAATTACCTCGTCAATCCCTTGGCTAATGAAGGCCAACACACCATGTACCTTCTTAACCACCCTATTGACTTGCATGGCAACTTTGAGGGATGTATGTTCAGCTTTATTATCAGAATCTGAATTAAGATCACTGAAATGTTTTGCAGCAGCAGAACATTGGAATAGACAGTAATAACTATTAATTACAATAGGTATGTATAAAAAAAGAAAATTAAATTAAGCAAGTAGTGCAAAAAGAGAAAGAAATTTATGGTGCAACTGTAACGAAAACCAATTTCCGCCGGGATCAATAAAGTATGACTATGACTAAAAAATAGTGAGGCAGTGTTCACGGGTTCATTGTCCATTCAGAAATCTGATGGCAGAGGGGAAGAAGCTGTTTCTGAAACGCTGAGTGTGTGTCAGCTCTTGTACCTCCCCCTTGATGGCAGCAATGGGAAGAGGGCCTGTCCTGGGTGATGGGGACCCTTAATGATGGATGCTGCCTTTTTAAGGCGTTGTCTTTTGAAGGATTTATTCCCAAGTCTCAGTTACTGATTAATTAGTACCAGTGATCTTTGTCACCATGAGAAGAAATCATCTCCCTAACCTTACCAGGTAATTGTACATCAACAATTCCGTCATGTTTTAGATGAGTCCGGAGATCAGTTGCATACGCACACAACCTGACAAATTTTCAACAGACAGAATTGAAATTAAACCATAATAATCTACTTTGGTTAAGGAATAGGCTTCTTTATCTCTTTGTAGCATCAGGACAGAAGGAAGCTGTAACTCAGCTTAAACACAGTAAAGTACTGCAAGTCTGCTTCACTGGTTTATTGGTGAGACCGATGGTGGGGGGGAGCTGCGAGCCTCGGTTGTAGCGAGGACTCGGCTTCGTTGCCTGTTACGGTAGTCCAGGAGGGGAGATGTCAGAGGGGGTGTGGGAGTGCTGGGGTGTGTGCTGGGTTGTGACTGGCCCCTTTCATCAGTGCTACCTTCCCGTGTTCACTTGGTATAAGACAAACTGGATTGTGTACGTTCCTGCATTTATTTGTGGTCTGCTGAGGGTTTGTTCTTGCTGACGACAGCCATGCACCATTGACTTACTGCACATGTATAGCATAGCCCAAGTCCCTGAGTGGCTTTTTGTGTTGTCTGTGTGTTTACTGCTATGTTATATGTGCTGTATGTTCCTTGCTCTGTGTTACTGTTAGTTCTGTGTCTTGCACCTTGGCCCCATCGCTTCACTTGGTTGTATTCATGTATGGTAGAATGACAATTAAACTTGAACACAACTGACAAGAAAGCTCATAATAATGTCACTCCATCTTTCACACCACTGCCAGTCATTGCAGAATGGGGGTTCAATTCCCACCGCTGTCTGTAAGGAGCTTGTATGTTCTCCCTGTGACCATGTATTCACTCCGAGTATAGTGCAGCATCTAGCAGCCGCTCAGATGTACATGACTGACACTAGTTAGAAACTCACAAACCAGAGAGAATCTGCAGACGCTGGAAATCCGAGCAACACACACAGGAACTCAGCAGGTCAGGCAGCATCTATGGAAAAAAAGTGCAGTCTATATATCGGGCTGAAACCCTTCGGCAGGACTGGAGAAAAAAAGCTGAGGAGTAGATTTGAAAGGTGGTGGGGGTGAGAGAAACGCCAGGCGATAGGTGGAACTTAGAGGGGGAGGGATGAAGTGGAGAGTGAGGAAGTTGATTGGTGAAAGAGCCAGAAGGCCATGGAAGAAAGAAGAAAGGGGGGGGTGGGAGGAGCACCGGGGGAGGCAATGGGCGGGCAAGGGGATAACGTAAGAAAGGGAAGGGGGATGGGAACCCCGTATCGGACCGCAGAGCACTCCAGCGTGTGGTGAAAACTGCCTAGTGGATTATCAGCACCCAGTTGCCCACTACTGAGAACACCTAACATAAATGCTGCCTGGGCAGGGCGAAAAGCATTATCAAGGATGCATCTCACCCTAACCATGGACTTTTTACTCTCCTCCCATCCGGTAGGCGCTACAGGAGCCTCCGCTCCTGCACCAGCAGACACAGGAAGAGCTTCTTCCCTGAGGCTGTGACCCTGCTGAACCTCACATCACAGCGCTAAGCAGTATTGCACCCATATTGTACTGTCTCAGTACTTTTATATTTGTGTGCTGTAGCACTTACTTTTTATTTGCAGTTATAGACAATAGACAATAGGTGCAGGAGTAGACCATTCAGCCCTTCGAGCCAGCACCACCATTCACTGTGATCATGGCTGATCATTTATTTTGTAAGTAGCACTATTTGCATTTCTGGTTAGATGCTAACTGCATTTCATTGGCTTTGTATCTGCACTTGGCACAATGACAATAAAGCTGAATCTAATCTAATCTGAATGGTGAAGGGGTAGGGGGTGGTGGAGGCATTATTGGAAGTTTGAGAAATCGATGTTCATGCCATCAGGTTGGAGGCTACCCAAACGGAATATAAGATGTTGTTCCTCCAACCTAAATGTGGTCTTATCCTGACAGTGGAGGAAACATAGACACATAGAGAACATACAGCACCATACAGGCCCTTCGGCCTACAAAGCTGTGCCAAACAAGTCCATATCTTAGAGCTACCTAGGCTTTACCCCTAGTCCTCTATTTTTCTAAGCTCCATGTAGCCATCCGGGAGTCTCTTAAAAGACCCTATCATATCCACCTCCACCACCGCTGCCAGCAGCCCATTCCACACACTCACCACTCTCTGCGTAAAAAAAACTTATCCCTGACATCTCCTCTGTACCCACTTCCAAGCACCTTAAAATTATGGCCTCTTGTGCTAGCCATTTCAGCCCTGGGCAAAGCCTCTGACTATCCACACGGTCAATGCCTCTCATCTTGTACACCTCTATCAGGTCACCTCTCATCCTCCACTTCTCCAAGGAGAAAAGGCCAAGTTCACTCAACCTATTCTCATAAGGCATGCTCCCCAATCCAGGCAACGTCCTTGTAAATCTCCTCTGCACTCTTTCTATGGTTTCCATGTCCTTCCTGTAGTGAGGTGACCAGACTGAGCAAATGGACATATCAGAATCAGAATGGGAATGGGAAGTGGAATTAAAACGGGCTTTAGAGTTTTGGCAGAGCTCAGAAGGTCAAGCAGCGTCTGTGGAGGGAGACTGACACAGCGGATGGTACTTCACCTCTGTAGAGGTAGTGGTTGTATGATCACTCAAGTTGAGTATGATGTTCTCCTCAGGAGTTATTCACTTAATGGAGAACACGTGTATGAGCTTAATGTGGGGAGGATGACGCATGGGCATCCGCCACACTGTCCTGGTCAGGTCAGGTCAGGTCAGGGTCAGGTTCCAGTGACATGGAATACAAGACAACACTCAGATTTCCTCCACCTTCACTGTCGTTGTGATGTGGTTTTACCTTCTGCCAGCTTTATCACTGAGGTCTTGGTTGGGTCGCTGTTTGTCTGGAACCTCCCCCTTGACTTTACCACCACGTGTGACCCCACCAAGAGCTCAGCTCCAGACGGCAGCACTCTCGGGATCTCAGCAACTCACAAGCCTTTCCACTGCGACAAGGTGACAATCTTTGGAGAAGTTCTCTGTCCATTGCAGTGAGCAGACTGAATCCAGCAATGTTCACTGTAACACAGTGAGACTCTCACTGCCCAGCAGGCCCATGCCTGCTTACCTTGCAGTGACAATGAAGGTTTGCACCGTTCTCTCTAGTTGCATGATTTACCCCTCAACCACATAAGCAGCAATGGGCACAGTGGTGTGAATGGTCTGCCAACCCTGAGCAGGTACCAAAGTACAAACTTCAAAGTAAGTTTACTATTAAAGTTTGTACAGAGCTTCATTTTCTTGTGGGAATTCACAGTAAATACCAGAATCAATGAAAGTCGGCGCACAACAAGATGGACAAACAACCAATGTCCAAGAAACAGCAACCTGTTAAAAATACAAAAGAGAAAAAAAATAAGCATTAAATATTGAGAACATGAGATGAAGAGACTTGAAAGTGAGTCCATAGGTTGTGGGAACAGTTCAGTGTTGGTGTGAGTGAAGTTATCCCCTCTGGTTCAGGAGCCTGATGGCTGAGGGGTAATAACTGTTCCTGAACCTGGTGGTGGTGTGGGTCCTGAGGCTCCTGCACCACCTTATTACAGATGGCAGCAGTGAGAAGTAGACATGGCCTGGATGGTGGGGGTTCTTGATGATGGATGCTGCTTTCCTGTGACAGTGCTCCTTGTAAACATGCCCAGTGTTGCATTTATCCAAGTTTGGCCTTCATGCCTCTAAACCTTTCCTATTCATCTTCCGTGTCCTTTAAACCTTGTGATTATCATCTCTATAGCTTCCTCTGGCAGTCTGTTCCATACACCTCTGTGTGGAAAATGGTCACCTTAAATGTGAGTGCGGCACGGCAGGGTAGTGGTTAGCACAACATTACAGTGCCAGTGATTGGGGTTCAATTACTGCCTGTGTCTGGGAGGAGTTTATACGTTCTCTCCGTGACCACATGGGTTTCCTCCGGGTGCTCAGATTTCCTCCCACATTGCAGAGACGTACAGGTCAGGGTTAGTAAGTTGTTGGTGCTGGAAGCATGGAGACACTTTTGGACTGTCTCCAGCACAGTACTCGTTGGTGCATGTTTCGATGTACGTATGAGAAATAACACTGTTCAGTATCTTTTCAGTGGCTGTGCTTCGTCCGATCCCTTGGCCTCAGTTGGTTTTCCACTGAGCCTGCTCTATGGGATGGGCCGCAGAGACCGCTTCTGTTAGTACTTCTGAACTACCTTCCACCTTGTGTGCGGTTGCGTCACCAACAGCTGGTTGCACTTTCTGCCCTGCCTCTTTCTCCCCACTGCTCTGATGTGTGAGCCCGGCGCTGTGGCATAGTGTGCCGCTCTGCCACACTGGATCCTGACTGAAGGGACACTGACACAGCAGGTTTGCGCCAGGCCCCCTATGAGGGGGTAACATAGAGCTGCAGTGTTCTGATACCCTGACTACAGTGTGAGGGGCGTGCGCTATTAATCCCTACTTTCACCCAGTGCACATTATTTATGACGGTGCCAGTGGCATTATGCTGTACCATATTTCTTCTTCTTCTTCTTCTTCTGGCTATCCATCCCATAGGATGATGATGGTTCCTTTCAGTCAGTTAGTGGGGTGGTACCCCACTCCTCAGAAAGGAACAGCGTGTGTGTGAGTGGATTTAGGTGAGTAGGGGGTTGCACAGGTCTAGACCCACCCTCTCGACATCCCCTCCCGGATCCAGCGGCACGGTGGGGTCCAAGATGGCTGGGGGAAGTTCTGTTGCAGTGAATGGCCAGACCAAGCTTCGATGCAAGGGATGCCCTTTCCGCGCTTCACAGCACGTGTTTGCTAGATGGCCGTTGACCCTACGAGAGGGTTCATCTGCCCTTTGACAGGTCTTGTTTTTCATCCTGCAGGGTGTCTCGCTACCCTCCTCAGCAGGCAAGCCTGGTGGGGGAGCTGGTTTAGTTGCCCACCACCAAACCGTGCGACAGGTAGTACTGGGTTACATGGTACCGGTAGCACTCAGACGAGTGACCTGACCTATATTTACCTAGATGTTGTATGTGCACTTTGTACATTTGCAGAGTATTTTTAATATTTCTGGTATCTGTTAATGTTGTTTCACGTGCTGTATGTGATATATGTACTGTGTTTTGCACCTTGGTCCGTGAGGAACGTTGTTTCGTTTAGCTGTGTACGTGTGTTGATTGAACGTGAACTTGAATCAGCCACTTGGGGTTAGCTTTGCTCACCCGGAGGAAGGCACGTCGCCACTCAAGTGCAGCAATGGAATTGGTTTATTATTGTCACATGTGGAGGTACAGTGAAAAACTTGTCTTGCAAGCTGTTGATAAGATCAGATCATTACCCAGTGCATTGAGGAAGTACAAGGGAAAGCAATAACTGAGTGCAGAATGAAGTGTACCAGCTACAGAGAGAGTGCAGGCGGACAGACATAAGGAGGTAGGTCACGAGGTCAAGAGCCCCATCTGAATGTACTAAGGAATCATTTATTTGTCTTATACCAGCGGGATAGAAGCTGTCCTTAAGCCTGGTGGTATGTACTTTCAGGCTTTCGCCTCTTCTGCTGGATGGGGTGGGGAGAAGAGAGAATATCCAGGGTGGGTGGGGTGTATGATGATGATCATCATTGTATAACAAAGTCAATCTAGATTAGATTAGATTCAACTTTATTGTCATTGTGCCGAGTACAGATACAAAGCCAATGAAATGCAATTAGCATCTGATCAGAAGTGCAAAGTCTTCCATGACCGTGATTGTTCTTGGCAAATTCTTCTGTGGATTCTTCTGGTTTAAGATGGCACTACCGAAGGCATGTGATAGTTTACTAGTATTCAATTCAATTCAAAAAACTTTATTGTCATTCTAACCGTATATCAGCTCTGCAGGGCACAATGAGACAGCATTTCTCAGGGACAGTGCAATCATAACATAACAAACGCAACACTAAATAATAAACATAACAATAAATAGTAAAACACAACAGCCACATGTCAGTTAAAATCAGTTATAATTGTCCAGTGCAAGTTAAAGGTGTCCAAAGCAGAGTCAGGTGGAGCAGCTATTTAGCAGTCTGACTGCCTGTGGGAGGAAGCTGTTTAGTAGCCTTGTGGTTTTAGTTTTGATGCTCCTGTAACGTTTGCCTGATGGCAGAAGAACAAACAGTTCATGGAGAGGGTGTGAGGGGTCTTTAATGATGTACCGTGTCTTCTGGAGGCATCGACTCTGAAAGAGGTCTTGGACAGAAGGTAGGGAGACCCCAATAACCTTCTCTGCTCCCCTAACCACCCTCTGCAAGGCTTTTTTGTCGACAGCACTGCAGCTGGAGTACCAGGTTGTGATGCAAAAGGTCAGCACACTCTGAAACACGCCTCTGTAGAATGTAGTTAAGATGTTAGTGGGGAGTGATGCTTGTTTAAGCTTCCTCAGAAAGTGCAATCTCTGCTGGGCCCGTTTCACAATCCCAGTGGTGTTCCTGGACCAGGTGAGATTGTCCAAGATCTGCACCCCAAGGAACTTGATGTTTTCCACTCTCTCCACTGTGGAGCCGCTGATGCTGAGGGGTGTGTGGTCAGGCTGAGACTGTCTGAAATTGACAATCATCTCCTTGGTTTTGGTGACATTAAGCATCAAGTTGTTATCCCTGCACCAGCTCTCTAGGTGTTTGACCTCCTCCCTGTACATTGTTTCATCATTTTTTGCTGATGAGCCCCACCACTGTGGTATCATCTGCAAATTTAATGATTATTTTCTCCTAGAATCTGGCTGCACAGTCACGTGTTATCAGTGTAAACAGCAATGGGCTAAGCACACAGCCTTGTGGGGATCCAGTGCTCAGTGTGATGGAGTCAGAGGTGTTCCTGCCAACACGGACTGACTGTGGTCTCTCTGTCAAGAAATCCAGAATCCAGCGACACATGGCAGTGCTAAGGCCAAGCAGCGACAGTTTTTCCACTAGTCTCTGTGGGATGACGGTATTGAATGCTGAACTGAAATCGATGTACAGGATTCTGGCATAAAGTGTCTTTGTTGTCCAAGTGAGAGGGAACTGTGTGCAGTGTGGTGGATATTGCATCCTCCGTAGAGCGATTTGGACGATAAGCAAACTGTAGAGGATCCAATGATGAGGGGAGGCTGGCTGTGATATGAGGCTCGACAAGCCGTTCAAAACATTTCATCACTATGGGGGTTAGGGCAACGGGACAGTAATCATTCAGACAGGCTACAACTGATTTCTTTGCTACAGGGATGATTATGAAGGTTTTGAAGCATCTGGAGACAATAGCTTGACTAAGGGAGATGTTGAAAATGCCTGTCAGGACATCTGCTAATACATCAGCACATTCCTTGAGCACACGTCCAGGGATGTTGTTGGGACCTCCCGCTTTTCGTGGGTTGACCCTGGCAAGGGTCCTCCGTGTTTGCTCTGGATCAATGATTGGAGCTGGCTGGTCAGATGGTAAAAAGGGACTGGCTCTCCCCCTTGCTGTAGTGTTTGATGCTTCGAAGTGGGCAGAGAAATTGTTAAGCCTGTCTGGTAGAGAGGTGTCGCTGTCATCAGTTTTCTGCCTGATCTTGTAGTCTGTCAGAGCTTTAATTCCCTGCCACACCCGTCTGGTGTCACCTGTGTCACAGAAGTGTCCATGTATTTTGCCCGTGTAGGCCCTTTTCGCTTTCCTGATCCCTAGTGAAAGCGCAGACCTGGCTAAGCGAAGCGCACTCCTGTCCCCCGATCTGTAGGCTGTGTCACGGGCCTTCAGTAGTGAACGCACCTCTGTTGTCATCCATGGCTTTTTATAACCACGTGCGGTGAAGGTTTTCATCACAGTGACATCCTCCGTGCATTTGGCTACGTAGCTGATTACTGCCTCCACATACCCCTCGATGTCTGTGTGGTCGTCATAGGAGGCTGCTGTTCTGAATATGTCCCAGTCTGTGTGCAAAAAGCAGTCTTGTAGTGCTGAGGCTGCTCCTTTTGGCCAGACCCTTATCTCGCTTTTCTCTGCTCTCACACCTTTAAGCAGTGGTTTATATGCTGGTGTTAACATGACAGATATGTGGTCAGAGTGGCCAAGATGGGGGCAGGGGTCTGCTTTGTATGCCTGTGGTGTGTTGGTATAGACCAAGTCCAGTGTGTTGTCTCCCCTGGTTTTGAAATCCACATATTGCCAGAATTTGGGGAACACAGTCTTTAAGCCCAGAACTAGTAGTTTGAAAGCAAAGGAATTTGATTTAAAACATTACTATGAGGCTTCCATTGGTCAGGGTTGACTTATCGGTATTGAGTCCTAGCTATCTAGATGCGCAAGACTGTGTGCATTCACCTTATGAGTTCATATCCCCTATAAGCTTCAAGGGAGGGGGACTGGGCGGACAGACTGATTTCAAATTGGTCAGCCAATATTTGGTGCTGAGCTGAGAGTTACTGAGATGTAGCCAAAAGCAGCTTTTAGAGAGGCATAGGTTAATGGGGAAAACGGAGACACTCTATCCCTGACAGCTGCCCCATGATATGGCTGATCTACCCTAGAACCATTCCTCCATTTTCCAAACATTCAGAACCGGGTTTAGTATCACCTGCACAGGTTGTGAAAGTTGTTGAAGGGGGTCCTTAATGATGGATGCCACCTTTTTGAGGCATCAGCTTTTGAAGGGGTCTGCAATGCTGGAGAAGTTAGTGTCCAAAATGGAGCTGGCTGAGTTACAAATTTCCACAGTCTTTTCTGATCCTGTGCAGTGGCCCCTCCATACCAGATGGTGATGCAACCCACATGCTCTCCACGGTACATCTGTGGAAATTTGAGAGCCTTAGATGACATATCGAATCTCCTCAAACTGTTAGTGAAATATAGCCACTGTCTTTGTAATTGTATCAATATGTTAGGCCCAGGATAGCGCCTCAGAGATGTTATTCATCCACCTGCTCTTTAAACTGCATCATTCCCAGGGTTCTACAACACTGCAACAGGCCCTTCAGCCCAGAACTGGCTGCTAGGGATGGTAGCAAATTAAACTAAACCCTTCTGCCTGCATATGATCCATATGCCTTCATTTTCCGCATATTCACGTGCCTGTCTAAAAGCCCGTCAAACACCAATGTCATATCTGTATCCGCCGAGGGAGTGCAGTCCTGACACCTACCACTCTGTGTAAAAATAAAACAAATGCACACGTATCTTTTAAATTTGCCCCCTCTCACATTAAATGCACATCCTCTAGTTTTCAACATTTCTTCCCTGGAGAGAGAAAAAGCAGCCGTCCACTTTCGGCATTTTTGTAAACTCCAGATCTACCTTGTGTTTTTTGAACTGATAAGACATTTTCCTACAGAAATGTCTATTTGACGTGTCCACTCACTCAACCTATGTACCTTCTGTTGCTGAATCACAGTACGTATCATCATTATTGTATTTATTTTTACTATTTAGAGATGCAGCACAGAACAGGCCCTCCAGCGCAAGAAGCTGCACCCCTCGGCAGCCCGTCTGTTTAACGCTAGCCTAATCACAGGAAGGCTCCTTAAGATTGTCATAGCCGGGAGGGGATAATGTGGATAAGCTTCCGCTACCTGTTAATGTCGTGTGTCTCAAATAGCCTCTGACGACAAAGTCCAGCTCCTGGCCTTCACGTGTGGCTTAGCTACTAAGCCCGGCGGAATCATTTCTACTGACAGGAGAAGGAGCAAAGGCAGGTTACTGGCACCTTAAAAACAGTCGCTTTGGCAGATGGGGTGCATCAGCTGTGGTTGGCAGCTCATCTGGGAGAAGGAAAACTGTCATCTCAAACCTCCACTTCCTTGCAGCTGTACCCACTCATGGGGAAGGCTTCGTGAGTAAACCCCGAGGGAAAAATCCCGAGTTGCAGTTCCTAAAGCAGTCCTACGTTGAGTTCTACGCTGACTGGCAACCCTTGAGACACCGCTGGTGCCAAATTGTATCGGACATAAGCCGGGAGGATGTGGAATCGATATGGGTAGAGCTGCATAACACTAAGGGGCAGAATACGCTGGTGGGAGTTGTGTACAGCCCACCTAACAGTAGTAGTGAGGTTGGGGATGGTATTAAACAGGAAATTAGAAATGTGTGCAATAAAGGAACAGCAGTTATAATGGGTGATTTCAATCTACATATAGATTGGGTGAACCAAATTGGTAAAGGTGCTGAGGAAGAAGATTTCTTGGAATGTATGCGGGATGGTTTTTTGAACCAACATGTTGAAGAACCAACTAGAGAGCAGGCTAGTCTGGACTGGGTATTGAGCAATGAGGAAGGGTTAATCAGCAATCCTGTCGTGAGAGGCCCCTTGGGTAAGAGTGACCATAATATGGTGGAATTCTTCATTAAGATGGAGAGTGATATAGTTAATTCAGAAACAAAGGTTCTGAACTTAAAGAAGGGTAACTTTGAAGGTATGAGACGTGAAGTAGCTAAGATAGACTGGCAAATGACACTTAAAGGGTTGACGGTGGATATGCAATGGCAAGCATTTAAAGATCGCATGGATGAACTACAACAATTGTTCATCCCAGTTTGGCAAAAGAATAAATCAAGGAAGGTAGTGCACCCGTGGCTGACAAGGGAAATTAGGGATAGTATCAATTCCAAAGAAGAAACATACAAATTAGCCAGAAAAAGTGGCTCACCTGAGGACTGGGAGAAATTCAGAGTTCAGCAGAGGAGGACAAAGGGCTTAATTAGGAAAGGGAAAAAAGATTATGAGAGAAAACTGGCAGGGAACATAAAAACTGACTGTAAAAGCTTTTATAGATATGTGAAAAGAAAAAGATTGGTTAAGACAAATGTAGGTCCCCTACAGACAGAAACAGGTGAATTGATTATGGGGAGCAAGGACATGGCAGACCAATTGAATAATTACTTTGGTTCTGTCTTCACTAAGGAGGACATAAATATTCTTCTGGAAATAGTAGGGGACAGAGGGTCCAGTGAGATGGAGGAACTGAGCGAAATACATGTTAGTAGGGAAGTGGTGTTACATAGAAACATAGAAAATAGGTGCAGGAGTAGGCCATTTGGCCCTTCGAGCCTGCACCACCATTTATTATGATCACGGCTGATCATCCAACTCAGAACCCTGCCCCAGCCTTCCCTCCATACCCCCTGATCCCCGTAGCCACAAGGGCCATATCTAACTCCCTCTTAAATATAGCCAATGAACTGGCCTCAACTGTTTCCTGTGGCAGAGAATTCCACAGACTCACCACTCTCTGTGTGAAGAAGTTTTTCCTAATCTCGGTCCTAAAAGGCTTCCCCTTTATCCTCAAACTGTGACCCCTCGTTCTGGACTTCCCCAACATCGGGAACAATCTTCCTGCATCTAGCCTGTCCAATCCCTTTAGGATTTTATACGTTTCAATCAGATCCCCCCTCAATCTTCTAAATTCCAACAAGCCCAGTTCATCCAGTCTTTCTTCATATGAAAGTCCTGCCATCCCAGGAATCAATCTGGTGAACCTTCTTTGTACTCCCTCTATGGCAAGGATGTCTTTCCTCAGATTAGGGGACCAAAACTGCACACAATACTCCAGGTGTGGTCTCACCAAGGCCTTGTACAACTGCAGTAGTACCTCCTCCCTGCTCCTGTACTCGAATCCTCTTGCTATAAATGCCAGCATACCATTCGCCTTTTTCACCGCCTGCTGTACCTGCATGCCCACTTTCAATGACTGGTGTATAATGACACCCAGATCTCGTTGCACCTCCCCTTTTCCTAATCGGCCACCATTCAGATAATAATCTGTTTTCCTATTTTTGCCACCAAAGTGGATAACTTCACATTTATCCACATTAAATTGCATCTGCCATGAATTTGCCCACTCACCCAACCTATCCAAGTCACTCTGCATCCTCTTAGCATCCTCCTCACAGCTAACACTGCCACCCAGCTTCATGTCATCCGTAAACTTGGAGATGCTGCATTTAATTCCCTCGTCCAAGTCATTAATATATATTGTAAACAACTGGGGTCCCAACACTGAGCCTTGCGGTACCCCACTAGTCACCGCCTGCCATTCTGAAAAGGTCCCATTTATTCCCACTCTTTGCTTCCTGTCTGCTAACTAATTCTCCATCCACATCAATACCTTACCCCCAATACCGTGTGCTTTAAGTTTGCACACTAATCTTCTGTGTGGGACCTTGTCAAAAGCCTTTTGAAAATCCAAATATACCACATCCACTGGTTCTCCCCTATCCACTCTACTAGTTACATCCTCAAAAAATTCTATGAGATTCGTCAGACATGATTTTCCTTTCACAAATCCATGCTGACTTTGTCTGATGATTTCACTGCTTTCCAAATTTGCTGTTATCACATCTTTGATAACTGACTCCAGCAGTTTCCCCACCACCGACGTTAGGCTAACAGGTCTATAATTCCCCGGTTTCTCTCTCCCTCCTTTTTTAAAAAGTGGGGTTACATTAACCACCCTCCAATCCTCAGGAACTAGTCCAGAATCTAATGAGTTTTGAAAAATTATCACTAATGCATCCACTATTTCTTGGGCTACTTCCTTAAGCACTCTGGGAGGGATTTATCTGCCTTCAATCCCTTCAATTAACACCACTTCCCTACTAACATGTATTTCGCTCAGTTCCTCCATCTCACTGGACCCTCTGTCCCCTACTATTTCTGGAAGATTATTTATGTCCTCCTTAGTGAAGACAGAACCAAAGTAATTATTCAATTGGTCTGCCATGTCCTTGCTCCCCATAATCAATTCACCTGTTTCTGTCTGTAGGGGACCTACATTTGTCTTTACCAGTCTTTTCCTTTTCACATATCTATAAAAGCTTACAGTCAGTTTTTATGTTCCCTGCCAGTTTTCTCTCATAATCTTTTTTCCCCTTCCTAAATAAGCCCTTTGTCCTCCTCTGCTGAACTCTGAATTTCTCCCAGTCCTCAGGTGAGCCACTTTTTCTGGCTAATTTGTATGCTTCTTCTTTGGAATTGATACTATCCCTAATTTCTCTTGTCAGCCACGGGTGCACTACCTTCCTTGATTTATTCTTTTGCCAAACTGGGATGAACAATTGTTGTAGTTCATCCATGCAATCTTTAAATGCTTGCCATTGCATATCCACCGTCAATCCTTTAAGTGTCATTCACCAGTCTATCTTAGCTAATTCACGTCTCATACCTTCAAAGTTACCCCTCTTTAAGTTCAGAACCTTTGTTTCTGAATTAACTATGTCACTCTCCATCTTAATGAAGAATTCCACCATATTATGGTCACTCTTACCCAAGGGGCCTCTCACGACAAGATTGCTAATTAACCCTTCCTCATTGCTGAAAACCCAGTCCAGAATAGCCTGCTCTCTAGTTGGTTCCTCGACATGTTGGTTCAAAAAACCATCTCGCATACATTCCAAGAAATCCTCTTCCTCAGCACCTTTACCAATTTGGTTCACCCAATCTACATGTAGATTGAAGTCACCCATTATAACTGCTGTTCCTTTATTGCACACATTTCTAATTTCCTGTTTAATACCATCTTTGACCTCACTACTACTGTTAGGTGGCCTGTACACAACTCCCACCAGCGTTTTCTGCCCCTTAGTGTTACGCAGCTCTACCCATATCGATTCCACATCTTCCCGGCTTATGTCCTTCCTTTCAATTGCGTTAATCTCCTCTTTAACCAGCAACGCCACCCCACCTCCTTTTCTTTCATGTTTATCCCTCCTGAATATTGAATATCCCTGAACGTTGAGCTGCAATCCTTGGTCACCCTGGAGCCATGTCTCTGTGATCCCAACTATATCATAATCATTAATAACAATCTGCACTTTCAATTCATCCACCTTGTGACAAATGACACACAAAGCCTTCAGACGCTCTTTTACAACTCTCTTAGCCCTTATACAATTATGTTGAAAAGTGGCCCTTTTTAATGCTTGCCCTGGATTTGTCGGCCTGCCACTTTTACTTTTCTCCTTACTACTTTTTGCTTCTACCCTCACTTTACACCCCTCTGTCTCTCTGCACTCATTCCCATCCGCCTGTTGTGAACTAACCTCCTCTCGCCTAGCCTCTTTAATTTGATTCCCACCCCACAACCATTCTAGTTTAAAGTCACCTCAGTAGCCCTCGCTAATCTCCCTGCCAGGATATTGGTCCCCCTAGGATTCAAGTGTAACCCGTCCTTTTTGTACAGGTCACACCTGCGCCAAAAGAGGTCCCAATGATCCAAAAACTTGAATCCCTGCCCCCTGCTCCAATCCGTCAGCCACGCATTTATCCTCCACCTCATCGCATTCCTACTCTCACTGTCGCGTGGCACAGGCAGTAATCCCGAGATTACTACCTTTGCAGTCCTTTTTCTCAACTCCCTTCCTAGCTCCCTATATTCTCCTTTCAGGACCTCATCCCTTTTCCTACCTATGTCATTAGTACCTATATGTACCACGACCTCCGGCTCCTCACCCTCCCACTTCAGGATATCTTGAACACGATCAGAAATATCCCGGACCCTGGCACCAGGGAGGCAAACTACCATCTGGGTCTCTGGACTGCGTCCACAGAATCGCCTATCTGACCCCCTTACTATCGAGTCCCCTATCACAACTGCCCTCCTCTTCCTTGCCCTACCCTTCTGAGCTACAGGGCCAGACTCTGTGCCGGAGGCACGGCCACTGTCGCTTCCCCCGGGTAAGCTGTCCCCCCCAACAGTACTCAAACAGGAGTACTTGTTGTTAAGGGGCACAACCACCGGGGTACTCCCTATTACCTGACTCTTCCCCTTCCCCCTCCTAACCGTGACCCACTTGTCTGCCTCCCGTGGCCCCGGTGTGACCACCTGCCTGCAACTCCTCTCTATCAACTCCTCACTCGGTGTTAGGTAAATTGAAGGGATTAAAGGCAGATAAATCCCCAGGGCCAGATGGTCTGCATCCCAGAGTGCTTAAGGAAGTAGCCCAAGAAATAGTGGATGCATTAGTGATAATTTTTCAAAACTCGTTAGATTCTGGACTAGTTCCTGAGGATTGGAGGGTGGCTAATGTAACTCCACTTTTTAAAAAAGGAGGGAGAGAGAAACCGGGGAATTATAGACTGGTTAGCCTAACGTCGGTGGTGGGGAAACTGCTGGAGTCAGTTATCAAGGATGTGATAACAGCACATTTGGAAAGCGGTGAAATGATCGGACAAAGTCAGCATGGATTTGTGAAAGGAAAATCATGTCTGATGAATCTCATAGAATTTTTTGAGGATGTAACTAGTAGAGTGGATAGGGGAGAACCAGTGGATGTGGTATATTTGGATTTTCAGAAGGCTTTTGACAAGGTCCCACACAGGAGATTAGTGTGCAAACTTAAAGCACACAGTATTGGGGGTAAGGTATTGGTGTGGATAGAGAATTGGTTGGCAGACAGGAAGCAAAGAGTGGGAATAAACAGGACCTTTTCAGAATGGCAGGCGGTGACTAGTGGGGTACCGCAAGGCTCAGTGCTGGGACCCCAGTTGTTTACAATATATATTAATGACTTGGATGAGGGAATTAAATGCAGCATCTCCAAGTTTGCGGATGACACGAAACTGGGTGGCAGTGTTAGCTGTGAGGAGGATGCTAAGAGGATGCAGGGTGACTTGGATAGGTTAGGTGAGTGGGCAAATTCATGGCAGATGCAAATTAATGTGGATAAATGTGAAGTTATCCACTTTGGTGGCAAAAACAGGAAAACAGATTATTATCTGAATGGTGGCCGATTAGGAAAAGGGGAGGTGCAACGAGACCTGGGTGTCATTATACACCAGTCATTGAAAGTGGGCATGCAGGTACAGCAGGTGGTGAAAAAGGCGAATGGTATGCTGGCATTTATAGCAAGAGGATTCGAGTACAGGAGCAGGGAGGTACTACTGCAGTTGTACAAGGCCTTGGTGAGACCACACCTGGAGTATTGTGTGCAGTTTTGGTCTCCTAATCTGAGGAAAGACATCCTTGCCATAGAGGGAGTACAATGAAGGTTCACCAGATTGATTCCTGGGATGGCAGGACTTTCATATGATGAAAGACTGGATGAACTAGGCTTATACTCATTGGAATTTAGAAGATTGAGGGGAGATCTGATTGAAACGTATAAGATCCTAAAGGGATTGGACAGGCTAGATGCAGGAAGATTGTTCCCGATGTTGGGGAAGTCCAGAACGAGGGGTCACAGTTTGAGGATAGAGGGGAAGCCTTTTAGGACCGAGATGAGGAAAAACTTCTTCACGCAGAGGGTGGTGAATCTGTGGAATTCTCTGCCACAAGAAACAGTTGAGGCCAGTTCATTGGCTATATTTAAGAGGGAGTTAGATATGGCCCTTGTGGCTACGGGGGTCAGGGGGTATGGAGGGAAGGCTGGGGCGGTGTTCTGAGTTGGATGATCAGCCATGATCATAATAAATGGCGGTGCAGGCTCGAAGGGCCGAATGGCCTACTCCTGCACCTATTTTCTATGTTTCTATGTACTGGTTTGCCTATCACATAGATAGCTAGGGTGCCACATCCATGGTCAGTCTGGCCAACGGGGTGGTCCTCAATCACAGAATGATTTACGATGACCAATTAACCTACTAACTGGTACATCTTTGGACTTTGGGAGGAAACCAGAGCACCCGGAGGAAACTCAAGCTGTTCACAGGGAGAACATACTCCTTGCAGACGGTGCCGGTCCAGAACTCTGAACTCACAGCCCTCCGAGCTGTGATAACGTTTCTCTGACCACAGTGGTACTGAGGAACCCATTGCAATACGCCTTTCCAGAATCTTCCAGTCCGGCCAAGGGACTGGAGGCTGGAGACCCCATGTCTAAGAGTGTGGAGCCAAGGGCTGGAGGCAGCCGGTCTGTACATGTGTGTGTATGTTTGTGTGGGTGTGTGTGCGTTTGTGGTTGTGTGTGCACGTGTGCATATGTGTGTTGAGGTATGTGTCTGTGTGGGTGGGGTATGTGTTTCTGTGGGTGTGTATATATGGGGTGTGTGTCTATATTTGTGTGTGTGTGTATCTGTGAGTGTATGTGGGGGATGTGTCTGTGTGTTTGTGAGGGTGGGAGAGGGGCAGCGTTTTGCTGTTGTTTTGTTCTGTTATTGTCTTGTAGTTGATGCTTGTGTTCTGTTGAACATTCTAGACGTGCTATATTGCCACTGGAATGTGTGGCAACACTTGTGGGCTGCCCCCAGCACATCCTTTGGTTGTGACATTTCACTGTGCGTTTCAATGTACACATGATAAATCAATGAAACTGAATCTGAGAATTGGCAAACTTAGATACCTTACTCTTCCTTCCTCATTAGTCAGAGGGTGGTGAATCTGTGGAATTTGTTGCCACAGACAATTGTGGAGGTCAAATCATTGGATAATTTAAAGCAGAGGTTGATAGGCCTATTAGAATGGGAATCAAAGGTTACAGGGAGAAGGCAAGAGAATAGTGTTGAGAGGCATAATAAATCTGCAATGATGGATTGACACAACAAATTTGATGGGCGAAATGGCCAAATTCCACTCCTATATCTTATGGTCTCCACGTTACAGTATAAACTGTAAACAGTTGTGGGCTGAGCATTGGATGAGGCACAGCCTCCTTCCCATGGAAACTGTGAGTGCTGCAGGGTGAGCAGGTTCACATTTCACTATTATTATGATACAGCTGGAAAGCTGGGCACGTGTGTGCAGTGTAATCACTGGTCTGATTTGTAAACAACCACTGTCCCTTTTCCCGTCAGTCACTTTTATCCAGCACAATATCTGATCTGCCTGGAGGGTAGGGCGCACAGGCTTTAGGCCTTAGACATAGGTTCTTGAGCTGAACAGAGCAGAGATAAGGAGGGATTTCTTCCACTAGAGGGTCGTGAATCTGCAGAATTCATTTCCACAGATAACTGTAGAGGCCAAGTCATTGAATATACTTAAAGCTGAGGTTGACAGGTTCTTGATTAGTAAGGACATCAAATGTAACAGAGAGAAGGCAGGAGAATGGGGTTGAGAAGGATAATAAATCAGCCATGATGGAATGGCAGATCAAAATTGATGGGCCAAATGGCCTAATTCTACTCCTATGTCTATGGTCTATCAATGTGTGTGCGTGGGTGTTGGGAAGTTGTGTTGCGTTTGTCTGGGATGTTGGCAGGGTCACACTTGGAGTACTGGGTATCTGGGATGTTGGTGGGACCATATTTGGACTACTGAGTACAAGTCTGGTCACCCTATTAAAGGAAAGATGTTATTAAACTAGAAAGAGTGTAGAAAAGGTTAACAAGGATGCCGCCTGGACTTGGAAGCCTGAAATAAAAAGAAAGGTTTTGTAAACTCCGTCTTTAAACCCTGGATTATCAGAGGTTGAGGAGTAACCTGATAAAGGATACTAGGCTGAGGGTTATGGACAAGGTGAAAGCACATAGTCATTTTCTGAGGGAGAGGTCACTAAAAACGTGGTGGCAGTGGAATAAGATCAGAAGCAAGAGATTTCAACGGGACATCTGGGACAGCTTCTTCATGTAAAGGCTGATTCACTATTCTGATAACAGCAGGATAGAAGCTGTGTCTAGAGAGAGCAACTAGAAAATACTGGAAACTGAAACCTAGTGAATAATAAACTCACAAAGAATGTGGTTTCCCCTAATATTTGTGTCGTTTGTTAATGCTAATACTGTACACTAACTCAGGCTGGTGATATCCCACGATGTGTCAGACCACCTTGGTCAGTTTCTCGACCGTTTCACCAACGCCCACGTGTAGGGTCGGGCCGCAAGGTCTTCCTGAGGGCTACAACCTGAATCACATCTGATGTGTCTTGTGTAGTCGTGCCAACTGTTGGTGCCCCTGCCACCTCTGTCTCTGCTGTGCCCTTCTGCGCTGATGCCCTCTTTTACTGGCCATAGCACTGATGCCCTCCCCTTCCCACCACTGAGCATAGTATCTAAAGTCTGTGGGTGCAGTGATGGGTTCCTTATGAGGTGTTGCGATCTGCCTTACTGTGATTTATAATGACCTCATTGGTAATGTACAGACAGAGCCAGGTAACCTCACTGAGGTGTATAAAATCAGGAGGGGTGTCACTGTAGCATGGCGATTAGCACGCCGCCTTACAGCACCACTGATCAGAGTTCAATTCCTGCCACTGTCTGTGGGAAGTCCATATATTCACCCAGTGACTGTGAGAGTTTTCTCCAGGTGCTCTGGTTGCCTCCCACATTCCAAAGATGAACGGGTTAGTAATTGTGGACGTGCTGTGCTACCACCGAAGTGTGGCAACACTTATAGGCTGTCCCCAGCACATCCTCGGACTGTGTTGGTTGTTGACAAAAATGCATTTCACTCTGTTTCAATGTACACGTGACAAATAAAACTAATCTTGAAAGCATAAGACAGGAGCAGAATTAGGTCATTCAACGTTCAAAGTAAACTTATTATCAAAGTACATTATGTCACCATATACAACCCGGAGATTAATTTTCTTGTGGGCATACTCAATATATCCCTAATAGAATAATAGAATCAATGAAATAGTGCACCCATTCAACCAGTGTGCAAGGGACAGCAAGCTGTGCAAATACAAAAGGAAAGAAATAATAATATACAAGCAATAAATATTGAGAACGTGAGATGAAGAGTCCTTGAAAGCAAGTCCATAGGTTGTGGGAACATTTCAATGGTGGGGAAAGTGGAGTTAAGTGAAGATCCTGAACCTGGTGGTGTGGGTCCTGAAGCCCTTGTACCTTCCTCCTGATGGCAGCAGCGAGAAGAGAGCATGAACTGAGTGTTGGGGTCCCTGATGATGGATGCTGCTTTCCTGTGACAGCACTGCAATGGGCTCAGTGGCTGGGAGGGGTCCCCATGATGGACGAGGCTGCATCCACTAATTTTTGCAGGACTTTTGGCCCATCAGGTCTGCCCTGCCATTCCACCATGACTGATCTATTACACCTCTCAACCTCATCTCCTGCCTTCTCTCCATAACCTTTTACACCCTGACTCATCCAGAACCTAGCAATCTCCACTTTAAATCTATCCAATGATTTGGCCTCCACAGCCGTCTGTGGAAATGAAATCGACAGATTCAGGTATATTCACGATCATAGGTTCTTAACCTTTTAAACATTGTGATTGTGCCTGCCACTATGGCTTCCTTTGACAGTTCTTTCCATATCCTCAGGTCTCCCGCTGAAGACCTGCCTGATCTGGAAAGCACAGGTATGTCTCCAGTGTACTGCAGTAAGCACCCACGATATTATACTCACCCATACTGTACTGTTCTCTGCATTCCTGACCTGGGAGGCTGAGGGGAGATCTGATCGAGGGTTATAAGATTATGAGAAGTATAGATAGAGTAGACAGACAGTATCCTTTTTCCCAGGGTGAAAATATCTAATGCAGAGGGTATGCATTTAAGGGGAGAGGGGGTCATTTCAAAAGAGATGTGAGGGATTTTTTTTTACACAGAGAGTGGTGGGTGTCTGGAATGCACTACCAGGGATGGTGGTAGAGATAGAAACATAAGAGACTTTTAAGAGACATTTAGATAGGCATACGAGTATAAGGGAAATGGAAGGATATGGACATTGTGTTGGCAGAAGAGATTAGTTTAATTAGCCATTTGATTACTAATTTAACTGGTTTGGCACAACATTGTGGGCCAAAGGACCTTTCCCTGTGCTGTACTATTCTGTGTTCGATGAGACACAGGAGGCAGGAATCTGGAGCAACGCACAAGGCACTGGAGGAACTCAATGTGTCAGGCTGCATTTGTGGAGACAAAAGGGCAGCCAATGCCTTATGCTGCCTGATCGCCTGATCGCCTGATCTCCTGACTTCCTGCACAGTTCAGAGTTTACTGACAGCCGAATCAGAGCGGTGTGGTGATGTCCTGCACAGTTCAGAGTTTACTGACAGCCGAATCAGAGCGGTGTGGTGACTTCCTGCACAGTTCAGAGTTTACTGACAGCCGAATCAGAGTGGTGTGGTGATGTCCTGCACAGTTCAGAGTTTACTGACAGCCGAATCAGAGCGGTGTGGTGATGTCCTGCACAGTTCAGAGTTTACTGACAGCCGAATCAGAGCGGTGTGGTGACTTCCTGCACAGTTCAGAGTTTACTGACAGCTGAATCAGAGCGGTGTGGTGACTTCCTGCACAGTTCAGAGTTTACTGACAGCCGAATCAGAGCGGTGTGGTGATGTCCTGCACAGTTCAGAGTTTACTGACAGCCGAATCAGAGCGGTGTGGTGACTTCCTGCACAGTTCAGAGTTTACTGACAGCCGAATCAGAGCGGTGTGGTGATGTCCTGCACAGTTCAGAGTTTACTGACAGCCGAATCAGAGCGGTGTGGTGACTTCCTGCACAGTTCAGAGTTTACTGACAGCCGAATCAGAGCGGTGTGGTGACTTCCTGCACAGTTCAGAGTTTACTGACAGCCGAATCAGAGCGGTGTGGTGATGTCCTGCACAGTTCAGAGTTTACTGACAGCCGAATCAGAGCGGTGTGGTGATGTCCTGCACAGTTCAGAGTTTACTGACAGCCGAATCAGAGCGGTGTGGTGATGTCCTGCACAGTTCAGAGTTTACTGACAGCTGAATCAGAGCGGTGTGGTGACTTCCTGAAGTGCTCTCACATTCTACTTCTATTTATGTCCCCTCTGTTTTCAGTTTTCATTTTTAATTTGAATTACCCTTGAGGTTCTTTCATTTTGCAGATGACACAAAGATTGGTGTAGTTGTGGATAGTGTAAATGATATAGTGGGATTTGAATCGGTTACAGATATGGGCAGAGACATGGCAGATGGATTTTAATCTGGGTAAGTGTGAGGTGTTGCAGTTTGGGAGGGTCAAATGAAAGGAAAAGGTGTTCACTTAATGGTTGACACCTTAGCAGTATTAAGATAGAGTGGGATCTTGATAGTTCACTGAAAGTGGACAAAGTCAACGTTCGAAGTAGATTTGTAGATTTGTTATCAAAGTACATATATGTCACTAGATATTGCAATTTGTTTTCTTGAGGGTATTCACAGTAAATATAAGAAACACAATGGAATCAATGAAAGACCGCATCCAACTGGACAAAGTGCAAAAGACAACAAACTATGCAAACACAAAGGAAAAAAAAGTAATAATAAATAAATAGCAATAAATATCGAAAACATGAGAAAAAGCATCCATAGGACGTCCTGATGAAGGGTCTCAGCCCAAACCATCGACTATATACTCTTTTCCATAGATGCTGCCTAGCTTGGGGTCCATAGGTTGTGGAAACAGTTCAGTGATGGGGCGAGTGAAGTTGAGTGAAGTCATCTTCTCTGGTTCGAGAGCCTAATGTTTGAGGGACAATAACTGTTCTTGACCCTGGAGATGTGAGTACTGAGGCTCCTGTATCTCCTCCTTGATTGCAGCAGCAAGAAGAGAGCATGGCCTGGATGGTGGGCTCCTTGATAATGGATGCTCTGAGTACACATTGGTGGGGAAGGCTTTACCCTTGATGAACTGGGCCACATCGAAACCTTTTTGTAGGATTTTCCTTTCAAGGACATTGGTGTTTCCACATCAGTGGAAAGAGGCCATATGGCATGCTGGCCTTCATTGATAGGGGTGATAGGTATAAGAGTAACAGGTATGCTGCTGTCAGACCACATGGAGTATTGTGCTCAGTTTTTGGCACCACATTATAGGAAGGATGTGGAGCCTTGCAAGAGGATACAGGAGAGGTCTTCAAGGGGTGAGTTATAAGTAAAGGATGGGCGAACTTGGGTCATTGATACAAATGACACGTCTCACTGTACGTTTCCATGGACATGTGACAAATAAAGCTAATCTTCTAATCTCATTTCAACAATGTACAGTGAACTTATGAAAGAAATACATCAGATGAGTATTAAAGGGTGCAGAGAGGGCAAGTGCAGTGTCAAGGGAGGGGCAGAGGTAGGGGGCAGTGCAGTGTTAAGAGGGGTAAGTTTTACTCAGAGCTAAAAAGCCAGTGTTGGAGCCTGAAAGGACCTCTTTCCTCTTCGAGCCTAAGAACCCATGGACATCCCAGTTGCTGCTGATGGTTAACTCTGTCCATTGCGTGGAATTGTAAGGCATGTCGGCCAGGGTGCACAATTTGCCTGTTTATTGATTTACTTGTTTGTTTTAGTGATGCAGCTTGGAGCAGGCCTTTCTGGCCCTTCGAGCTACATCACCCCAATAACCCCCGACAAACCTGATTAACCCTAACCTAATCACGTGACAATTTACAATGACCAGTAACTCACCTGGTACGTCTTTGGACTGCGGGAGAAAAGTGGAGCACCTGGAAGAAGCCCACAAATTCCACAGATTCGCCATCCTCTGGTCAGTCTGCTATAGGACGTATGCCATTAGGCTGGAAAGAGCGCAGAGGAGATTGACATGAATGCTGCTGGGACTTGAGGGAGAGGTTGGCCAGGCTACTACTTTATTCATTAGAGTGTAGTAGAATAAAGGCAGACCTTATGGGTCAAATGGCCTAATTTTGCTCCTATGTCTTATAAAGGTATCTGAAATCATGACGGGCATTGATGGTTGACTGCATACAAACGTCCTCCCCACAGGTTTGGGGAATCAAGAACCAGAGGCACAGGTTTAAGGTGAGAGGGGAGAGATTTAATAGGAACCTGAGGGAAAACTTCTTCACCCAGAGGATGATTAGATTAGATTATGAGAACACTCAGTCCTCTTTTATTGTCATTTAGAAATGCATACATGCATTAAGAAATGGTCAGTGTATGGACAAGATGCCAGGAGAAGTATTCAAGACAGGTACATTAACAACATTTAAAAGGTACTTGGACATGTATGTTGATAGGAAAAGTTAGAAGGATATGGGGCAAACATGGGCCTGACCAACCTCTCCCTCAAGTCCCAGCAGAATCCATGTCAATCTCCTCCGCACCCTTTCCAGCCTAATGGCATACATCCTCTGGCAGAGCAGTCAGAGGGTGGTGAATCTGAGGAATTCATTGCCACAGACGGCTGTGGAGGCCAAGTTATTGGGTATATTTAAAATGAAGGCTGATAGGTTCTTGATTAGTCAGGGTGTCAAAGGTTACAGGGAGAAGGCACAGATTAAGAGAAAATAAATCAGCCATGATGGGCTGAATGGCATAATTCTGCTGTATGTCAAGTGATCTATAGCCTTATGGGCCAAAACTGAGCACAGTATTCCAAATATAGCCTCACCAATGTCCTGTATAATCACACTTCACCCAGTCAATTGAAGTTCAAGTTTATTGTCATTCAACCATATACTGTACATGTATACCGCCAAAGGAAATAATGTGCCTCCGGCCAAAGGTGCACAACAGACTTATGGCATAAGTTAAAGTAATATCACTGGCACTTCATACGTGATGAGACCTGGGTGGTGGCGGAGTTCAATAGTCTCACAGCCTGGGGGAAGAAGCTGTTTCCCATCCTACCAGCCCTTGTCCTAATGCTACAGTCCCTCCTGCCTGATGGTAGGGTGATTGAAGCAATTGTTGGGCGGATGGGACAGTGGTGGCCTACAACATTGTTTGATGGCTGCTGGCAACAGTGGTCACTACCTTTCTGTACATTCCTGAGACCCATTGACCTGGCCTCCACACCTGCATGTGATAACAAATTCACCATTCTCTGGCTGAAGAAATTTCTCCGCATCTCTGTTTTAAATGGACGCCCCTCTATCCCGAAGTTATGCCCTCTTGCCCTAAACTCCCTTTCCACATGGGAAACATCCTTTCCACATCTACTCTGTCTAGGCCTTTCTACATTCGAAAGGTTTCAATGAGGTTCCCCCCACATCCTTCTAAATTCCAGTGGGTACAGGTCCAGCGCTATCAAACATTCCTCATATGATAACTCTTTCATTCCTGGAATCATCCTTGTGAACCTCCTCTGAACCCTCTCCACACATTCCTTAGATAAGGAGCCCAAAACTGTTCACAATACTCAAGGTGAGGCCTCACCAGTGCCTTATAAAGCCTCAGCATCACATCACTGCTTTTGTATTCTAGACCTCTTGAAATGAAAGCTAAAATTGCATTTGCCATCCTCACCACCGACTCAACCTGCAAGTTAACCTTCAGGGTGTTCTGCACAAGGACTCCCAAGTCCTTTGCATCTCAGATTTTTGGATTTTCTCCCATTTAGAAAACAGTCAGTACACTTATTTCCTCTATCATAGTGCATGACCAAGCAGCAGCCACATAATGCTGGAGGAGCTCAGCAGGCCAGACAGCAACTATGCAAAAGTGGACAGTCGATGCTTCGGGCAGAGACCCTTCATCAAGACTGGAGAAAAAAAGATGAGGAGTTAGAGTAAGAAGGTCAGAGGAGGTGAAGGGTGAAGTAAAGATCTGAGAAGCTGGAGAAAGATGCAGGGCTGGAGAAGGGGGAATCTGATGGGAGAGGAGAGAAGACTGTGGAGGATGATGGGCAGGTAAGGAGATAAGGTGAGAGAGGGAAAAGGGAATGATGAAGGAGAGGAAGTTAGAGAAATCTACATTCATGCCATCAGTTTGGAGGCTACCCAGACGGAGTATAACGTGTTGCTCCTCCACCCTGAGTGTGGCCTCATAGTGACAGTCAAGGAGGCCATGGACTGACATTGTTGGAATGGAAAGTGGAATTAAAATGGGTGGCCAGTGGGAGATCCCACTTTTTCTGTCAGACGGAGCGTAGATGCACGGCAAAGCGGTCTCCCAATTTATGTTGGGTCTCACTGATATACAGGAGGCCACACTGGAAACACTGAACACAGTAAATGTCCCCAGCAGATTCACAGGTGAAGTGTTGCCTCACCTGGAAGGACTGTTTGGGGCACTGAATGGTAGTGAGGGCGGGGTGTAGAGGCAGGTGCAACTCTTGCTCTACTTGCAAGGATAAGTGCCAGGAGGGAGATCAGTGGGGAAGGATGAATGGACAAAGGAGTTGCATAGGGAGTGATCTCTCTGGAAAACAAAGTGTGGGGGGAGGGAAAGATGTGCTTGGTGGTAGGATCCCGTTGGAGATGGCGGAAGTTCTGGAGAATTATGTGCTGGATACGGAGTCTGGTGGGTTGGTAGGTGAGGACAAGAGGAACCCTATCCATGGTAGAGTGGTGGGAGGATGGGGTGAGGGCAGAGCAGTGTTGATGGTGGTGGAAGGGAAGCCCCTTTCTTTGAAGGAGGAGAACATCTCCTTCATTCTGGAATGAAGAGCCTCATCCTGATAGCAGATGTGGCAGAGATGGAGAAATTGAGAGAAGGTGAAGCCATTTTTACAAGTAACAGGGTGGGAATAGGTACAGTGCAGGTAGCTGTGAGAGGCAGTGGGTTTATAATAGACATCAGGAGATAAGCTGCCTCTAGAGATAGAAACAGAGAGATCGAGAAAGGGGAGGGAGGTGCTGGAAATGTCCGCACTCAGGTTGGAGGAGCAACACCTTATATTCTGTCTGGGTAGCCTCCAATCTGATGGCATGAACATCAATTTCTCGAACTTCCGGTAATATGCCCCCCTCCTCCTTCACCATTCTCCATTCCATTTTCCCTCTCTAACCTTATCTCTTTACCTGCCAATCCCCTCATCACTTCCCTCTGGTGCTTCTCCCCCTTTTCTTTCTTCCATGGCCTCCTGTTCTCTCCTATTAGATTCCTCCTTCTCCAGCCCTGTATCTCTTTCACCAATCAACTTCCCAGCTCTTTACTTCACCCCTCCCCTCCTCCTGGTTTTACCTACCACCTTGTTTATCTTACTCCCCCCCCCCCCCCCCCCGCAACTTCTAACTCTGACTCCTCAGCGCTTTTTTCCTCCTGTCCTGATGAAAGGTCTCGGCACGAAATGTCGACTGTACTCTTTTCTATAGATGCTGCTGAATCTGCTGCGTTCCTCCAGCATTGTGTGTGTTGCTTTTATTTCCAGCATCTGCAAATTTTCTCTTGTTTGTGAAAGTGCATGACGTTGCATTTTCCAACATTGTATTTTATTTGCCACTTTCTTACCTATTTTCCTAATCTAAGTCCTTCTGCAGCTTTCCTGTTTCCTCAACACTACCTGCCCCTCCAGCATTCTTCATATCATCTGCAAACTCAGCAACAAAGCCATCTATTCCATCACCTAAATCACTGATATACAGCATAAAAAGAAGTGGTCCCAACACTGACCCCTGTGGAACACCACTAGTCACTGGCAGCCAACCAGAAAAGGATCCTTTTATTCCCACTCACTGCCTCCTACCAATCAGCCAATGCTCTAATCATGTCAGTAACTTTCCTGTAATATCATGGGCTCTTAACTTAGTAAGCAGCCTCATGTGTGGCACCTTGTTAAAGGCCTTCTGAAAATCCAAATAAACAACATCCACTGCATCCCTTTTGTCTATCCTACCTGTAATCTCCTCAAAGAATTCCAACAGGTTCGTCAAGCAGGATTTTCTCTTAAGGAAACCATGCTGATTTTATCCTATCTTATCCTGTGTCACCAAGTACTCCACAACCTCATCCTTAACAATTGACTCTAACGTCTTCCCAACCACAAGGTCAGGCTAACTAGGCTATAATTTCTCTTCTGCTGCCTTCCTCCTTTCTTAAAGAGTGGAGTGACATTTGCAATTTTTCAGTCCTCTGCAATTATGCCAGAGTCTAATGAGTCTTGAAAAATCATTACTAATGCTTCCACAATCTCTACCACTATCTCTTTCAGAACCCTAAGGTGTAGTTCATCTGGTCCGAGTGACTTGTGTACCCTTAGGTCTTTCAGCTTTTTGAGCACCTTCTCCCTTGTAATAGTAACTGCACTTACTTCTCTTCCCTCACACCCTTCAACACCTGGCACACTGCTATTGTCTTCCACAGTGAATACTCATTTAGTTCATCTGCCATCTCCTTGTCCCCTGTTTTTATTTCTCAAGCCTCATTTTCTAGTATTCCTATATCTGTTCTCATCTCTCTCTTATTTTTATATACAGTACCTAAAAAGGCTTTTTCTATCCATGTTGATATTGTTTGCTAACTTGCTTTCAGATTTTATCTTTTCCCTCTAATAATTTTAGTTGCTTTCTGTAGGGTTTTAAAAGCTTCCCAAATCTTCTTATCTTCCCTCTAATTTTTGCTTAGTCTGCCCTCTCTTTTGCTTTTGCTTTGACTTCCCTTGTCAGCCATGCTTGTACTATTTTGCCAATTCAGTATTTCTTTGTTTTTGGAATACATTTATCCTGCACCTTCCACATTTTTCATGGAAATCAAAGCCATTGCTGCTGTGCTGTCATCACTGCCAGCATCTCCTTCCAGTTTACTTTGGCCAGCTCCTCACTCATTCAACTGCAATTTCCTTTCCTTTACTCCACTGAAATACTGCTACATCAGACTTTACTTTCTCTCTACCAGATTTCAAGCTGAACTCAATCACATTGTGATCACTGTCTCCTCTGGGTTCTTTTACCTTAAGCTCCCTAATCACCTCCAGTTCATTACATAACATCCAATCTAGTGTAGCTGATCCTCAATGACAAGCTGCTCTTAAAAAGTCACCTCGTAGGCATACAACAAATTCACTCTCTTGAGATCCATTAACGACCTGATTTTCCCCAATCCACCGCATGAACTTTAAAGTGTAAGTTGATAGGTTCTTGATTATTGAGGGTGTCAATGATTATGGGGAGAAGGCAGGTGAATGGGTTGAAAGGGAAAATAATCAGCCATAATGGAATGGCAGAGCACACTTGATGGAACAAATGGCCTAATTCTGCTCCTATGTCTATGGTCGAGTGGGGTGGGAATGGGCAGGGTCATGATGAGATGGAGAGGTGCATCTAGAGTGTATGTGAGGCAGACCAGAGAGAAGGGACTAATTATAAGTGAAGATTAATTCAGTTTAGCTTTATCTGCTGTATGTACATCAAAGCATACAGTGAAATGTGTCGTTTGCATCAATGACCAACACAGTTTGAGGATGTGCTGGGTGGAGCCACAAGTGTCGCCATGCTTCCTGCGCCATGCAAGCCTACAGCTCACTAATCCTAACCCATACGTTTTTGGACTGTGGGAGGAAATTGGAGCGCACTTACAGAGAGAATGTACAAAACTCCTTACTGACAAGTGGTAGGAATTGAACTCTGATTGCTGGCACGATGAAGTGTTGTGCTAACCACGACACTACCATGACACCTGGTATGTTAGTTTAAGTAAACATAACTTTCAATGTGCCTGCACCGGAATTCTTCTGATGTGGGCAGATAAATGATAGGGTAGGTTCCACATCTGTAACTTCATAGAGATGGTAAATGTCTTTCTTATGACACAATGACTGAGTGTGTGGGTAAAGGGTGTTGAAAGCTACTGAGCCCAGTCAGCATCGGTTGGAGGAACGCAGTTGAGGATGACGGAAGTCAGCAGTGCTGAAACCCTCTTGCAGCTCGGCACTGATTTCATTCTAAGGTTCAGAGTAATGGACTGCAGGGCGCCGATGTCCCTCTGCTTAGGTAATCCCTCCATTCCTGGTGTGGCCTGAGGTTTGCAAATTTCTACAGATGAACCGTGGAAAGTGTTCTAACTGGTTGCATCACCGTCTGGTACGTAAGGGCTACTGCAGGGGAACGTAAAGAGCTGTAGAAAGCTGTAATCTCAGCCAGCACCATTATGGACACTAGCCTCCCTAGCATCCAGAACACCTTCAAAAAGCTAGCATCTGTCATTAAGGACCCCATCGCCCAGGACACGGTCTCTTCAGTACTCCTTTATTCTCTCTGTACCCATGATTGTCTCGCCACCCACAGCTATAAATTTGCTGAGGATACTACATTGATTGGCTTTATCTCAAATAATACAGAGAAATCATCACCCTGACACAGTGGTGTCAAGAAAAAAAACCTCTCCCTCAATGTCGCAAAAACAAAAGAGCTGGTTGTGGACTACAGGAGCGATGGAGACAGGCTAACCCCTATAGACGTCAATGGATCTGGGGTTGAGAGGCATACACATCACCGAGGATCTCACTTGGTCTGTACATACCAGCTGTGTGGTGAAAAAGGCACAACAGCACCTCTTTCACCTCAGATGGTTGAGGAAGTTTGGCATGAGTCCCCAAATCCTAAAGACTTTCTACAGGGGCACAACTGAGAGCATCCTGACTGGTTGTATCACTGCCTGGTATGAGAACTGTACTTCCCTCAATCACAGGACTCTGCAGAGAGTGATGTGGACAGCCCAGCGCATCTGTAGATGAGAACTTCCCACTATTCAGGACATTTACAAAGACAGGTGTGTAAAAAAGGCCCGAAGGATCATTGGGGACCCGAGTCACCCCAACCACAAACTGTTCTAACTGCTACCAGAATCAGAATCAGGTTTATTATGTGATGTGAAATTTGTTAACTTAGCAGCAGCAGTTCAATGCAATGCATTATCTAGCAGAGAAAAAAATAATAATAAGTAAACAAGTAAATCAATTGCGTATATTGATTCTTCAGAGTCCTGTACCTCCTCCCTGATTACAGCAGTGAGGGCCTCGGTGATGGATGAGGCATCACCTTTTGAAGATGCCCCTGATGGTGGGGAAGCTAGTGCCCATGATGGAGCTCACTGAGTTTACAACCCTCTGAATATAGAACAGTACCGCACAGTACAGACCCTTCAGCCCACAATATTGAGCTGACATCTTAACCTACTCCAAAATAAACCTACCCCTTCCCTCCTATACAGCCCTCCAGCATTCTGTTATCAATGTACTGTACCACCTAGCTAAAAATTTCTTAAATGTCCCTAATGTATCTGCCTCTACCACCACCCCTGGCAGCGCGATCCATGCACCCACCACTCTGTGTTTATAAAACACCTATGTCTGGCAAACCCCCTTGTATTAGCTATTTCCACCCTGGTTAGAATTCTCTGGTTGTCCACTTGATCTGTGCCTTTTATCATCTTCTACACCGCCATAAGGTCACCTCACGTCTTCCTTCACTTCACGAACTGAAGGTTTTTTCCCGATCCTGTGCATTGAAGACTCCATACAGACGGTGATGCAACCAGTTCAAATGCTCTCCGTGGTACCGCTGTAGAAAATTGCCGGAGTCTTTGGTGACATAGCAGACATACTGATGTTTCTCACTGTAAACGATTGTCGGAAGTTTTGAGGTGTTTCCAGGCTGCTGAGCCCATCTGTCTGGCGGGGTTTTGAAAGCTTTAATCAGGTGTGTTACTTAATGATTGTGGGGAGTGCTTAGAGCTCCTCTCCAGCACTGGATGAGTTACATGGGCAGATGAAGGTTCTTTATTCCCACACACTAGCCTTTGAGGTTGATTGTGGCCATGTCAATATGTCAGTATTGTATGAGGGCATTTCACCGATATCCCTGTTATTTTTATTTATTTTTTATAATAATAATAATAACCATTTATAGAGCTCTTTTCATACAGATAATGAAGCTGTTCAGCAAATTTCACGACATGTTGGTGATATTAAACCTGATCTAATTCTGATTTGGATTCGGAAAGTGCTTTACTATGGGACAGAAGTACAAACATGAAAATAAAAGTCAAAATGATGTTAGTTAAAGCAAGGTTAAATAAATAGGTTTTGAGCTGGTATTTAAAATTGTCAACTTAGTCCGCATCCCTTATGGCTTTAGGTATGACGAGGGGTGACCTAAATGAAACCTATAGAACAGTGAAAGGCTTTGATAGAGTAGATGTGGAGAAGATATGTCCTGTGGAGGGGGAGTCTAAGACCAGAGGACACAGCCTCAGAAAAAAGGGGTGTCCTTTTAGAACAGAAATGAGGAATTTCTTTAGCCAGAGAGTGGTGAATCTGTGGAATTCTTTGCTGCAGGCAGCTGTGGAGGCCAAGTCATAGTTAAGGCAGAGGTTGATAGATTACTTATTGGTCAGGTAATGAAGGGATTTGGGGAAAAGCAGGAGATTGGGGCTGAGAGGGAAAATGGATCAGCCATGATGAAATGGCAGAGCAGACTTGATGGGCCAAATGGCCTAATTCTGTCCTATATCTTATGGTCTTATGGTAATTAATTCTGTAGTTAAGGTGTTTGGTTCAGAAAAGCTGACCTGCCAGTTATCTAGACTGATAGAAGGGTATAATGATATGAGAGTCATAGAGCAAGCAATAAAGCATGGATATACAGTTGTTGTGCAAAAATATCCTTGAACAGAAAATCCTACAAAAGGTAGTGGATGCAGTCCAGTCCATTACGGGTAAAGCCCTTACACCATTGAGCACATCTACATGGAATGTTGTTGCCGGAAAGCAGCATCCATCATCAAGGACCCCTAACACCCAGGTCATACTCTTGTGTCACTGCTACCATTAGGAAGGAGGTACAGGAGCCTCAGGACTCACACCATCTATAAGTTTGCTGATGATACAACCATTGTTGGTAGAATCTCAGATGGTGACGAGGGGGCCTACAGGAGTGAGATATGCCAACTAGTGGAGTGGCCACAGCAACAACCTGGCACTCAACATCAGTAAGATGAACGAGCTGATTGTGGACTTCAGGAAGGGTAAGATGAAGGAACACATACCAATCCTCATAGAGGGATCAGAAGTGAAGAGAGTGAGCAGCTTCAAGTTCCTGGGTGTCAAGATTTCTGAGGATCTAACCTGGTCCCAAAATATTGATGCAGTTATACAGAAGGCAAGACAGCGGCTTAACTTCATTAGGAGTCTGAATAGATTTGGTATGTGAACAAATACAATCAAAAACTTCTATAGCTGTACTGTGGAGAGCATTCTGACAGGCTGCATCACTGTCTGGTATGGGGAGGGTACTGCACAGGACTGAAAGAAGCTGCAGAGGGTTGTAAATTTAGTTGGCTCCATCTTGGGTACTAGCCTACAAAGTACCCAGGACATCTTCAAGGAGCAGTGTCTCAGAAAGACAGCTTCCATTATCGAAGATCTCTGGCACACTTTTCTCACTGTTACCATCAGGTAGGAGGCACAGAAGCCTGAAGGCACACACTCAGCGATTTAGGAACAGCTTCTTCCCCTCTGCCGTCTAATTCCTAAATGGACATTGAACCCATGAACACTACTTCACTTTTTTAATATGTATTATTTCTGCTTTTTGCATGATTTTTAATCTATTCAATATATGTATACTGTAATTGATTTATCATTACTATTTTTTTTTCTTTTTATCGAAACATAGAAAACTTACAGCACAATACAGGCCTTTTGGCCCACAAAGCTGTGCCGGACCTGTCCCTACCTTAGAAATTACCTAGGCTTACCCATAGCCCTCTATTTTTCTAAGCTCCATGTAGCCATCCAGGAGTCTCTTAAAAGACTCTATCGTTTCCACCTCCACCGCCGCCACCAGCAGCCTATTCCACGCACTCACCACTCTCTGTGTAAAAAAAACTTACCCCTGACATCTCCTCTGTACCTACTTCCAAGCACCTTAAAACTGTGCCCTCTCGTGTTAGCCATTTCAGCCCTGGGGAAAAGCCATTGACACATGATCAATGCCTCTCATCGTCTTATACACCTCTATCAAGTCACCTCTCATCCTCCGTCGCTCCAAGGAGAAAAGGCCAAGTTCACTCAACATATTCTCGTAAGGCATGCTCACCAATCCAGGCAACATCCTTGTAAATCTCCTCTGCACCCTTTCTATGGTTTCCACATCCTTCCTATAGTGAGGTGACCAGAATTGAGCACAGTACTCCAACTGAGGTCTGACCAGGGTCCTATATAGCTACAACATTACCTCTTGGCTCTTAAACTCAATTCCATGATTGATGAAGGCCAATGCACCATATGCCTTCTTAACCACAGAGTCAACCTGCGTAGCAGCTTTGAGGGTCCTATGGACTTGGACCCCAAGATCCCTCTGATCCTCCACACTGCCAAGAGTCTTACCATTAATACTATATTATACCATCATATTTGACCTACCAAAATGAACCACCTCACGCTTATCTGGATTGAACTCCATCTGTCACTTCTCAGCCCAGTTTTGCATCCTATCAATGTTCCATTCTTACCTCTGACAGCCTTCCACACTGTCCACAACACTCCCAACCTTTGTGTTATCAGCAAATTTACTAACCCATCCCTCCACTTCCTCATCCAGATCATTTATAAAAATCACAAAGAGTAGAGGTCTCAGAACAGATCCCTGAGGCACACCACTGGTCACTGGCCTCTGTGCAGAATATGACCCATCTACAACCACTCTTTGCCTTCTGTGGGCAAGCCAGTTCTGGATCCACAAAGCAATGTCCCCTTGGATCCCATGCCTCCTTACTTTCTCAATAAGCCTTGCATGGGGTACCTTATCAAATGCCTTGCTGAAATCTATATACACTACATCTACTGCTCTTCCTTCATCAATGTGTTTAGTCACATCCTCAAAAAATTCAGTCAGGCTCGTAAGGCACAACCTGCCTTTGACAAAGCCATGCTGACTGTTAAGACACACTGGCCTATAATTTCCTGGGCTATCTCTCAACATCCATAACCCTCCAATCCTCCGGATCCTCTCCTGTCCCTATTAATGTTGCAAAGATCATCGCCAGAGGCTCAGCAATTTCCTCCCTCACCTTCAACAGTAGCCTGGGGCACATCTCCTCCTGTCCCGGCGACTTATCCAACTTGATGCTTTCCAAAAGCTCCAGCACATCCTCTTCCTTAATATCTACGTGCTCAAGCTTTTCAGCCCCCTGTAAGTCATTCCTACAGTCGCCAAGATCCTTTTCTGTATTGAACACTGAAGCAATGTATTCATTAAGTGCCTCTGTTATCTCCTCCGGTTCCATACACGCTGGCGTTCATCATCTTTGGGATTGAGTTCAAGAGCCATGAGGTAATGCTACAACTTCATAAGACCTTAGTTAGACCCCACTTGGAGTAGTGTGTTCAGTTCTGCTCACTTCATTACAGTAAGGATGTAGATGCTGTAGAGAGAGAGTGCGGAGGAGACTTACAAGGACGTTGCCTGGATTGGAGAGTGTGCCTTATGAGAATAGGTTGAGTGAACTTGGCATTTTCTTCTTGGAGCGACAGAGGATGAGAGGTGACCTGATAGGGGTGTATAAGATGATGAGAGGCATTGATCGTGTGCATAGTCAGAGGCTTTTTCCCAAGTCTGAAATGGCTAACACGAGGGGGCATAGTTTTAAGATGCTCGGAAGTAGGTATAAGGGGGATGTCAGAGGTATGTTTCTCACACAGAGAGTGGTGGGTGCGTGGAATGCACTCGCTGGCAGTAGAGGCGGATACAGTAGCGTATTTTAAGAGCCTCTTAGATAGGTACATGGAGCTTAGAAAAATAGAGGGCTGTGCAGTAGGGAAATTCTAGCCAATTTCTAGGGTAGGTTACACGGTCGGCACAACACTGTGGGCCAAAGAGCCTGAAATATGCTGTAGATTTCTGTTTCTATTTCATTGTATTTTTGAAAGTTAATGTAATGTTTAAAATGATGATTGCTCAGCGGTGTGAAGAGAGTACCAGCTTCTCATTGACAAGGTAATCCAAATCAGAGAGTCTGCTGGGGGAACACACTGGGTCGGCATCCTTTCTGGGAGGAGAGGGACTGTTGATGTTTGGATCTAAATTCTGCCTCAGCATTTTCTCCAAAAAGCAAGCATCATATTTAAACCTAAAACGTCACCCGTTCCGTTCCTTCCCTTCCCACAGACGCTGCTCGACCTGCTCAGTTCCTCAAGCAGATTGTTATTTGCTCCAGATTCCAGCGTCTGCCATCTCTGTATCTTCACACAATATACAAGGAGTGCACAACTTTAAACTCGGAGAGGTATTTTAGCAAAATGGAATAACGCTGGAATGTTCAAAGTAAATTCATAATCAAAGTACATATACATCACCAGTAAATCCAAGAAGCACAGTAGGATCAATGAAAAACCGCACACAACAGGACGGACAAACAACCAACGTACAAAAGATAACAAACTGTGCAAGTACAAAAATAGAAAAAAGTAATAATAATAATAATAAATAAATAAGTAATAAATACCAAGAACAATCCCCTGATATCTCTCCTCTCATTAAGGATGTTTTAGATATCTCTGAATCTGTGGAATTCATTGTCACAGGCGGCAGTGAAGGCCAAGTCGTTGGGTATATTTAAAGAGACTGTTGATAGGTTTTTGATTAATCAGGGCATCAAAGGTGACAGGAAGAAGTCAAGAGAATGGGGTTGAGAGGCATAATAATCAACCATGATGGAATGGTGGAGCAGACTCAATGGCCTGAATGGCCTCATTCTGCTCCTACATCTTATGGTCTTAATCGTTGAGGTCAGTGAGTTGGGTGATGTTAGAGAAGGTGCAGCACTGAAAGGGTTAAGTCCGAACCACTCTAACTCCAACACTTGCAAGCAGTGCATGTTGCATAATAGTCTTTATTGACAGCTTTTTCTCTCTCCCTTTCTCAGCATCAGAGCATCACCGGGAAGCGTGAACACCAGCACACGGGGTAACAGTTTCAGCCTTACGTAAAGGACCAACACTGCGTTAATCAGTGGACAGAGGAGGCGACGAGTGCCCAGGATCTCCTGCGCTGCAATTGGGTCAGGGCACTTACTCTGAGCGAAAAGATCTTGAGAGGGCACAGGCTGCCTCGCTTAGAGCTGTCAGAGATACATTTGCAAAGAATGTTAGCCACTGTCTGAGGGCACACCACAGGACAAATTTGCCTTTAGACCACCCATCCAGTACGTCCTGCACAGTAGAGTCCACCCATGGATTAGGAGACTTAGTGTGACCAGGGAATAAACTTCTAATGCTGTCTGCTGGGCTTCAAGGGTGCTGACTGGAGTCTCCTGTCTTGCACCTCTCCAGCAGCTACACAACAGTTCCCACCAGCTTCGACCTCTCTGGCCTTTGGAGAATGGTATCCCGCCAGGCAGGCAGCAGAGGGGGACTCACCGTGTCCGGCTAATGTCTCACCTCCCATGGTGACAGCAGCAATGCTCAATGTCTCTCTGCGCTCACCCTTGGCTACCGTGTTGCAATTGAAGAAGTAATCAGGCCTTGAATTCCTTCTCCCCACTGGGTTGTAACCTCCTCGCGCACGGACTGAGTGGGTGGGGAAATGGTTCCGTATCCAATCAGGGCTTGAAAGGTGGCGATCCCTGGGATATGTGACGACAGCAAGCGTCCGTCCTGCAGGATCTACCCCGGTGAGAGGAGCCTGTTGCCTCAGAGGTATACTCCATATCACTGGGTAGGGGAGTGAGAGGTGTCCAGCCATGGCAGAGCACAGCGAGCTGCTGGCAGAGCTGCCACTGGTGGGTCAGATGACCACACAAGAGCGTCTCAAGCATGCCCACAAGAGACGGGCGCAGCAGCTGAAGAAGTGGGCACAGTTCGAGAAGGAAGCCCGATCGGAGAAGAGGAGCAGCAAGAGGGCTCCACGCAGCGTCCGTTTCCCTGACAACATCAGATTGCTGGAGGCCGCTTCTCGCAACGACATCCAGGAAGGTAATGACCATTCCCGGGGATGTGGGATTTTGGAAGGATTAGACTGTAGAACATAGAACACTACAGCACAGCACAGGTCCTTCGGTCCATGATGTTTCACCCTACTCCAGGATCAATCTAACCATTCTCCCTTACATTGCCCATTGCTTTTCTATCATGCCCTCTTGTGTTAACCATTTCTGCCCTGGGAAAAAGTCTCCGGCTGTCCACTCAATCTCTGCCTCTTATCATCTTGTTCACCTCTGGCCAGTCACCTCTCATCCTCCAAAGAGAAAATCCCTATCTCACTAAATCTGTATGCTTTTTAATCCAGGCAGCATCCTGGTAAATCTCCTCCACAGCCCCTCTGAAGCCTCCACACCCTTCCTATAGTAGAGGACCAGAGCTGAACACACTATTCCATGTGTGGTCTAACCAGGGTTTTCTAGATCTGCAACATTACCTCACAACTCTTCAACTGAATCTTCAGATGAAAGCCAACACACTATACACCTACTTAACCACCCTATCAGCTTGCACAACAACTTTGAGGATCTATGGACATGAACCCCAAGATCCTCTGTTCCTCCACTCTGCTAAGAATCCTGCCATTAACCCTGTACTCTGCCTTCTAGTCTTGCCTTTCCACAGTCACTCACTTCACACTTTTCCGGCTTGAATTCCATCTGCAACTTCTCAGCCCAGTTCTGTATCCCATTGTAACCACCTACATCTGCACTATCCACATTGCAGTGGGGTCCCACTGCAGGGTAACTGAAGGCATCTTCACTGAGAAAGGGCTCTTGTTTGTGCTGTAGGTGTGGGAAGGAGATCAAATCCACACTGCCGGACCCAACTGAGCTTAAAGAGCAAAGTGCAAGGTGTGGAAAAACACTGGAAATTCAAGGCAGGCTGGGCGTCATCCGTGAGGAGAAGAGCAGAATTTCAGTTCAGGATCATCAACAACGCAACATAGGGGACATGAGTTCTGATGAGGTGTCTTGGCATGAAACATCAACTGTTTGTTCATTTCCATAGATGCTGCCTGGCCTGCTGAGTTCTACGTGTATTGCCATGAGGGCATTTGTTCCACCTGTCAGATCCATATTGCTTCTGATGATCTGTCCAACACTGGGTCCGAGGAGCAGCAGAGCACAGCTGTTCAGATAGTCATATACACACCAAAACAGACCCTTCAGCCCAACTGGTCCATGCTGATCGAGGTGCCCACTAAGCTAGTTGTATTTGTCTGCATTTGTCAGCTCGATGCACCTTTATTTTTATTATTTAGCGTACAACGTGGAACAGACCCTTCCAGCCCAATGAGCCATGCCACTGAGCAACCCACTGATTTAACTCTAACCTCATCACGGGACTATTTACAATGACCAATTAACCTACTAACCAGCACATCTCTGAACTGTGGGAGGAGACCCATACAGTCACACACTGCTTACAGGTGGTGGCGGAATTGAACGCTGAATTCCAGAACATCACAGCTGTAAAAGTGTCTCACTAACTGCCACGCTACCGTGCTGCCCACTACCGTATGCATGTATCCTCTGCTGCCCACTAACTTATGTATATAAGGAAGAAGTTGCCCCTCAGATTCCTTTACAAATCTTTCCCCTTTCACCTTAAAGCTTAGCCTGCTGCTTTTTGATTCTCCAACCTTGGGGAAAAGACTGACTGTATTGCCCCTGTCTCTGCACCTTATGATTTTGCACACCTCTATTTGGTCACCCCTCAGTTTCCTGCACTCAACGAATAAGACCTAGCCTGTTCAACCTCTCCTTTAACTTTCCCTGCACTCTTTCCAACTTAATAATGTTCTTCCTAGAACAGGGTGACCAAAACTACACGCAGTACTTCAACTGCAGCCTCACCAGTATCTTGTATAATTGCAAAAATAATGCCACAACTCCTATACTCAATGCCCTGACTGAAGGCCAGCATGTCTTTAAGCGCTGTTTAAGTCTGGTGAAGGTTCCTTCATCTCCTTCTACACTGTTCCATCACACACTCCTGGAGTCTGACACAGAGTGAAACTCTCTCCACAGCATCCCATCACACACTCCCGGGGTCAGACACAGAGTGAAGCTCCCTCCACACCGTCCCATCACACACTCCTGGAGTCAGACACAGTGAAACTCCCTCCACACCATCCCGTCACACACTCCCGGGGTCAGACACAGAGTGAAGCTCCCTCCACACCATCCCATCACACTCTCCCAGGGTCAGACACAGAGTGAAACTCTCTCCACAGCATCCCATCACACACTCCCAGGGTCAGACACAGAGTGAAGCTCCCACTAGACCCTCTCATCACACACTCCCGAGGTCAGTCACAGAGTGAAGGGAACTTCACTCTCTGTCTGACCCATGTGGCCCCCTATCTCTATCCCTATCCCTAGCATTGTCAAACTGTCTGAATCATTTCTGAACCTTGATTAATGATGCATAATTTTTTGCCTTCTCTTTCAGTTCAGAAGTTATTGCGGGATGGAATATGCCCAGACCTGTACAATGAAGATGGTTTGACTGCACTGCATCAGGTGTGTTTGAGTCTTTGGCTGATGTATCTGGCAGGGTCCTCTCTTCAACTGACTACCAAAGTTTTCAATCTTCTGCCATTATAGAGAACAGCTGCAGGAATTCAATTGGTGATTCATTCACAAAGTACAGTGGATTCTGTTTAATTGGGACACTTCGGGTCCAGAAACTGCCATTTAACTGGGTGACAAATTATGTATAATTATGAGATACTGAACAAATTAGAACACTATCTACAGTACTATAAAACCGTGTATTACTTCCAAATAGCTATTCTTGGAGGATTTCATCCGTGTATATTCTTTTCATTGACTGTAACTGAACAAAATCAGAACAGGCACCTAGTGTAGATAATGGACTGCCTTCATACAATCGTTTTGACGACTACATCCTCCAAATCCTCATTTCATTCAAACATTTAAGGTCATTGTTGATACTTTCAACTTCTTCGTAGTTCCTTACGTAGCAAAATGCTTTCATTTTCACTCCCGGCTGTTTCTGGCATCACAAAGCCTGAATAGTTGGAACCGCGGTGAGCAAAACAGTTCTGAATTTTCTTACTGCTTATTTTTCAACTATCAGTGACAAAAGTCACTGATTTTTGAACACAAACACACGCAACTGATGCTATTTAAAAACTGTTAACACTAAACACAGCCTAGTGTCTAACGGTTACACCGGTTCTCATGACTGATGCTAGTTAGAAACTGTTTAGCAACAGTTTGTAGTCCCAATTAAGAAGCATAGTGTCCCATAGAAACTAAGGAATCCTGGATATTTTCTCAATAATTTATTGTTGTTTAAGAGTTGTCTCAAACAAGTGGCTGCCCCAGTTAACCAAAATCCACTGTGCTGGAACCTCATTCAATGACGTGGGAGAAGGAAGCTGCCCTGTCCATGTCTGGTTGGTCCTCCTGATCAGTTCTCACAGACTTGCCCCTGTTTCCTTCCTGATTATGTGCTTGGGGAAAGGGTAATGATGTGGTCGGTTATACAGCATGGAACAAGTCCTATCGCCCATCTGGTCCACACTTGACCAAATGCCCATCTAAGCCAGTCCCAATTGCCTGCAGTTGGCCCATATCCCTCTAAATTTTTCCTGACATGTACCTGTCGAACTACTTTTTAAATGTTAATGTAACCACCTTTATCACTTCCCCCTCGCAGCTTGTCCAGAAAGAACCACCCTCTGTGTAGACAAAACTGCCTCTTTTGTCCCGTTTAAGTACGTAAGAAATGGGCAGGGGTTGGCCATTGGCTATCAAGCCAGCTCCGCCATTCAGTAAGATCATGGCTGATCAGGTTGTGGACTCAGCTCCAGCTACTGCCTGCCTTTTCCCCATAGCCCTGAATTCCCCTGTCTGCAAAACTCTATCCAACTGTCTTCAATATATTTACTGAGATGCTGTAACCTCCACTGGTTCCCTGTGCAGAGAAGTTCACAGATTCACTACTCTCTGGGAAAAGCAGTTTCTCCTCATCTCCGTCCCAAATCTATTCCCCTAAATCTTGAGGCTGTCTCCCCAAGTTCCAGTCTTATCTACCTATGGAAACAACCTTCCTGCCTCTATATCCATCGCTTTCATATTTTATGTCTCTATGAGGTTGCCTCTCATTCTTCTGAATTCCGAGTATAGTAGGTCCATAGAAATGCGTAGCTGAAGGATTAGAGTGGGGGGGGGCAGGGATTCGGATTACTGGATAACTGGGACCTCCTCGGGGGCAGGTGAGACCTGTACAAAAGGGGCGAGTTGGACTTCAGTCCGAGGGGGACCAATATTCTTGCGGGCAGGTTTACTAGAGCTGTTGGGACTGGTTTAAACAAATATGGCAGGGATATGGGAACCAGTATTATAGAGCTGAGGCTAAGCCAGCAGGTTTATAAGTAGATAATGTAATATGAACGTAAGGAGCGATAAGCCAATGATTGGGTACAACTGCAGAGAGAGCAAAGAATTAAGTTGTATCACAGAGGCAAAATCCAGGTCATATTACGATCGAGGAACGTGTTTGTAGACCGGATATTGAACTTTTTACTGTTGGACTTCGGCCATATTCCACAGAGATACAACACTGGGCGGCACGGGAGGTCGTTTCTGGCTGTGGCCATCGAACGTGCAGCTCCTCCCATGCAGGGTCAGACACCTTGAGCCAATAGGCTGGCCCTGGACTTATTTTCCATCTGGCATAGTTTGCATTTTGTTGTTTGATTGTTTGTGATCTTTGTATCGCTATATTTACGCTCTATTCTTGGTTGATGCGGCTGTAACGAAACCCTATTTCCCTTGGGATCAATAAAATATATCTATCTATCTATCTATTCATAAGGGCAAAGAATGCAGGACTGAAGATACTGTATTTAAATGCACATAGCATTCGAAATAATGTGGACAAACTAGTGGCGCAATTAAAGATTGGTCAGTATGACATTGTGGGCTGAGTCGTGGCTGAAAGAAGGCCATAGTTGAGACTTCAACATCAAAGGATATATCTTGCATCGAAAGGACAGGCAAGAAGACATAGGTGGTGGTGTGGCTCTGTTGGCAAGAGACGGAATTACATCTTTAGAAAGAGATGACATAGAGTCAGAGAATGTTGAATCTTTGTGGGTGGAGTTAAGAAACTGCAAGGGTAAAAAAAAAACATTATGGGAATCATACACGAGCCTCCAAATAGTAGCCAAGATGTGGGGGTTGAGATTGCAAAGCGAGCTGGAAAAGTCATGTATTAAGGGTAATATCACAATTGTAATGTGGGACTTCAATATGCAAGGGAATTGGGAAAATCAGGTTAACATAGAAACATAGAAAATAGGTGCAGGAGTAGGCCATTCGGCCCTTCGAGCCTGCACCGCCATTTATTATGATCATGGCTGATCATCCAACTCAGAACCCCGCCCCAGCCTTCCCTCCATACCCCCTGACCCCCGTAGCCACAAGGGCCATATCTAACTCCCTCTTAAATATAGCCAGTGAACTGGCCTCAACTGTTTCCTGTGGCAGAGAATTCCACAGATTCACCACTCTATGTGTGAAGAAGTTTTTCCTCATCTCGGTCCTAAAAGGCTTCCCCTCTATCCTCAAACTGTGGCCCCTCGTTCTGGACTTCCCCAACATCGGGAACAATCTTCCTGCATCTAGCCTGTCCAATCCCTTTAGGATCTTATACGTTTCAATCAGATCTCCCCTCAATCTTCTAAATTCCAACGAGTACAAGCCCAGTTCATCTAGTCTTTCTTCATATGAAAGTCCTGCCATCCCAGGAATCAATCTGGTGAACCTTCTTTGTACTCCCTCTATGGCAAGGACGTCTTTCCTCAGATTAGGGGACCAAAACTGCACACAATACTCCAGGTGTGGTCTCGCCAAGGCCTTGTACAACTGCAGTAATACCTCCCTGCTCCTGTACTCAAATCCTCTCGCTATAAATGCCAGCATACCATTCGCCTTTTTCACCGCCTGCTGTACCTGCATGCCCACTTTCAATGACTGGTGTATAATGACACCCGGGTCTCGTTGCACCTCCCCTTTTCCTAATCGGCCACCATTCAGATAATAATCTGTTTTCCTATTTTTGCCACCAAAGTGGATAACTTCACATTTATCCACATTAAATTGCATCTGCCATGAATTTGCCCACTCACCCAACCTATCCAAGTCACCCTGCATCCTCTTAGCATCCTCCTCACAGCTAACACTGCCACCCAGCTTCGTGTCATCCGCAAACTTGGAGATGCTGCATTTAATTCCCTCATCCAAGTCATTAATATATATTGTAAACAACTGGGGTCCCAGCACTGAGCCTTGCGGTACCCCACTAGTCACCGCCTGCCATTCTGAAAAGGTCCCGTTTATTCCCACTCTTTGCTTCCTGTCTGCTAACCAATTCTCCACCCACACCAATACCTTACCCCCAATACCGTGTGCTTTAAGTTTGCACACTAATCTCCTGTGTGGGACCTTGTTAAAAGCCTTTTGAAAATCCAAATGTACCACATCCACTGGTTCTCCCCTATCCACTCTACTAGTTACATCCTCAAAAAATTCTATGAGATTCGTCAGACATGATTTTCCTTTCACAAATCCATGCTGACTTTGTCCGATCATTTCACCGCTTTCCAAATGTGCTGTTATCACATCCTTGATAACTGACTCCAGCAGTTTCCCCACCACCGACGCTAGGCTAACCGGTCTATAATTCCCCGGTTTCTCTCTCCCTCCTTTTTTAAAAAGTGGAGTTACATTAGCCACCCTCTAATCCTCAGGAACTAGTCCAGAATCTAACGAGTTTTGAAAAATTATCACTAATGCATCCACTATTTCTTGGGCTACTTCCTTAAGCACTCTAGGATGCAGACCATCTGGCCCTGGGGATTTATCTGCCTTCAATCCCTTCAATTTACCTAACACCACTTCCCTACTAACATGTATTTTGCTCAGTTCCTCCATCTCACTGGACCCTCTGTCCCCTACTATTTCTGGAAGATTATTTATGTCCTCCTTAGTGAAGACAGAACCAAAGTAATTATTCGATTGGTCTGCCATGTCCTTGCTCCCCATAATCAATTCACCTGTTTCTGTCTGCAGGGGACCTACATTTGTCTTTACCAGTCTTTTCCTTTTTACATATCTATAAAAGCTTTTACAGTATGTTTTTATGTTCCCTGCCAGTTTTCTCTCATAATCTTTTTTCCCCTTTCTAATTAAGCCCTTTGACCTCCTCTGCTGAACCCTGAATTTCTCTCAGTCCTCAGGTGAGCCACTTTCTCTGGCTAATTTGTATGCTTCTTCTTTGGAATTGATACTATCCCTAATTTCTCTTGTCAGCCACAGGTGCACTACCTTCCTTGATTTATTCTTTTGCCAAACTGGGATGAACAGTTGTTGTAGTTCATCCATGCAACCTTTAAATGCTTGCCATTGCATATCCACCGTCAATCCTTTAAGTGTCATTTGCCAGTCTATCTTAGCTAATTCACGTCTCATACCTTCAAAGTTACCCCTCTTTAAGTTCAGAACCTTTGTTTCTGAACTAACTATGTCACTCTCCATCTTAATGAAGAATTCCACCATATTATGGTCACTCTTACCCAAGGGGCCTCTCATGACAAGATTGCTAATTAACCCTTCCTCATTGCTCAAAACCCAGTCCAGAATAGCCTGCTCTCTAGTTGGTTCCTCGACATGTTGGTTCAAAAAACCATCCCGCATACATTCCAAGAAATCCTCTTCCTCAGCACCTTTACCAATTTGGTTCACCCAATCTACATGTAGATTGAAGTCACCCATTATAACTGCTGTTCCTTTATTGCACACATTTCTAATTTCCTGTTTAATACCATCTCCGACCTCACTACTACTGTTAGGTGGCCTGTACACAACTCCCACCAGCGTCTTCTGCCCCTTAGTGTTACGCAGCTCTACCCATATCGATTCCACATCTTCCCGGCTTATGTCCTTCCTTTCTATTGCGTTAATCTCTTCTTTAACCAGCAATGCCACCCCACCTCTCCTTCCTTCATGTCTATCCCTCCTGAATATTGAATATCCCTGAACGTTGAGCTCCCATCCCTGGTCACCCTGGAGTTGGTGTCAGATTGCAAGAGAGGGAATTTGTTGAATGCCTACAAGATGGCTTTTTAGAGCAGCTTGTGTTCGAGTCTACTCAGGGAATGGCTATCTTATATTGGGTATTGTGCAATAACCAGATCTTATTAGGGAGCTTAACATTAAGGAACCCTTAGAAGGCAGTGATCATAATATGATTGAATTCCTACTGCAATATGAGAGGGAGAAGCAGAAGTCACATGTATCAGTATCACAATAGAATAAAGTGAATTATAAAGCCATGAGAGAGCAGCTTGCTCTGATAGATTGGAGGGGGATACTGGCAGGGATGACGGCAGGACAGAGGTGGCTGAAGTTTCTGGGAATAGTTCACAAGACACAGGATAGATATGTCCCACAGAAGAACAAATTCTGAAATGGCAGGGCTAGGTAACCGTGGCTGACAAGGGAAGTTAAGGACTTCATAAAGCCAAGGAAAGGGCATATAAGGTAGTAAAAGTGAGTGGGAAGGTGGATGATTGGAAACCTTTTAAAATCCAACAAAAGGCAACTAAAAAAGCTATAAGAAGGGAAAAGATGAGATATGAGAGCAGACTAGCCAATAATATAAAGCAGGATACTCTAAAAGATTTTTTCAGTTATATAAAGAATAAAAGGGAGATGAGTGTTGATATTGGACCACTGGATAATGATGCTGGTGAAGTAGTAATGGGGACAAAGAAATGGCAGATGAATTTAATAAGTACTTTGTTTCTGTTTTCACTGTGGAAGACACCAGCTGTATGCCCGAGGTCCATGGGTGTCAGGGAGCGGGAGTGACTGTCATTGCTATTGCAAAGGAAAAAGTGCTAGGCAAGCTCAAAGATCATAAAGTGAATAAGTCACCTGGGCCAGGTGGACTACATCCCAGGGTCCTGGGAGAGGTTGCTGAAGAGATAACGGATGCATTGGTCATGATCTTTCAAGATTCACTTGATTCTGGCATGGTCCTGGAGGACTGGAAAATTGAAAATGTCATTCCACTCTTTCAGAAGGGAGGAAGACAAAAGAGAGGAAATTATAGTCCAGTTAGCCTAACTTCAGCGGTTGGGAAAGTGTTGGAGTCCATTATTAAGGACAAGGTTTCAGGGTACTTAGAGACTAGTGATAAAATAGTCAAAGTCAGCGTGGTTTCTGTAAAGGAAAAGCTGGCCTGACAAATCTGTTGGAGGTCTTCAAGGGAGTAACAAGCAAGGTGGACAAAGGAGAGGCAGTAGATGTCATTTACCTGGATTTTCAGAAAGCATTCAATAAAGTGCCTCACCTGAGGCTGTTTAAAAAGGTAATATCCTATGGTGTTACAGGAAAGATACTGGCATGGATAGAGGAATGGCTGACAGGCAGGAGGCAGCGAGTGGGAATAAAAGGGGCCTTTTCTGGTTGGCTGCCAGTGACTGCTGGTGTTCCTCAGGGGTCAGTATTGGGACCCCTACTTTTCACATTGTTTGTCAATGATTTAGATAATGGAATTGATGGCTTTGTGGCAAAGTTTGCGGATGATAGGAAGATAGGTGGAGGGGTAGGTGGTGCTGAGGAAGCGATGCAATTGCAGCAGGACTTAGACAAATTGGAAGAATGGGCAAAAAAGTGGCAGATGGAATACAGTGTTGGGAAATATGTGATATAGGTGGATAAGGTGGTTAAGAAGGCTTATGGAAAGCTTGTTTTTATTAGTCGAGATATTGAGTTCAAAAGTCAGGAGGTTGTGTTGCAACTTTATAAAACTCAGGCTAGGCCACATCTGGAGTATTGCAGATAGTTCTGGTCACCCAACTATGGGAAAGACTTTGAGGCTTTGGAGAGGGTGCAGAAGAGGTTTACCAGGATGCTGCCCGGTTTAGAGGGCAGCTGCTATCACAAGAGGGTGGATAAACTTGGGTTGTTTTCCCTGGAGTGGTAGAGGCTGATGGGAGATATGATTGAGAGGCATAGGTAGAGTGGACAGAGAGTATCTGTTTCCCAGGGTTGAAATGTCTAATACCAGAGGGCATGCATTGAAGGTGGGAGGGGGTAGATTCAAGGGGGATGTGAGGAGTAAGGTTTTTACTCAGAGTGGTGAATGCCTGAAATGCGCTGCCTGGTAGGGCAGTAGAGGCAAATACATTAGAGGCTTTTAAGACACGTTTGGATAGGCGCATGGATTTAGGGAAGATGGAGGGATAGGGACATGGTATAGGTAGGAGGGATTTATGCTTAGGTGTTTTTGATTTGCTTTTTAACTGGTTCAGCACAACATTGTGGGCCGAATGGCCTGCTGCTGTGCTGTAGTCTTGTATATTCAATGTTCTTTACACTTGTGTATTGAAATGACATCAAACAGTCTTAAATCCAAAGATAGCAGTCCCGACCTATCCAGCTCTGAGCACCAGTTAAAACCCAGTCTAATGTAAGATTCCCACTTGCACAAAGTTATTGCCCCTTCAAGAATCTGAGATCACTTTTACCTAGTATTTTTCTATCCCTTAGAGGTGCCAGCCCATACAATGGTGATAGGAAGTTTGTGAACCTTGTAGAAGTTTCTCTATTTTTGCATAAATATGACCTAAAATGTGATCAGATCTTCACTTAAGTCCTAAAACTAGATAAAGAGATCCAATTAAATAAATTACACAAAAACATAGTACTTGTTCATTTAATTATTGAGAAAAATGATCCATTATTACATGTATTTATTGGAAAAGGTGTGTAAACCTCTGGGGTAACACTACAAAAGCTATTTGGAGTCAGGTGTTCCAATCAATGAGATGAGATTGGAGGTGTGGGTTGTACCCTGTCCTATGTAACCCTCGGGTTCGGCCGGCGGCGTTAGTCTGGGGAAGATAGTCTCTGGTCCCTCCAAACTTGCGAAATCTGAGGTGCGAAACCTCTTGTTTGTGTGGATGCTGTGTGATCTGTTCCCCCGTTACAAATCAGAACCAAAAAATAACTGACGGTATACCATATGCAATTAGACGATTTAGCTTTATAATTCTTCATTTGACTAAAGGGTTAGTAAAGTAAAGGGCCCATTTTAATGAAACAGTCTAACGTGCACAAGTTGGAGCTGACGGTTTCCCTTCCGTTGGTCCTCCATCGATTTCCCCAGGCTCTGGCCCCACTCCATCCTGCTGTCTATGGCCTCCCCTTTCTCGCGTCTTCTCACCATCTCTCGCCAAACAAAAGACCCAGATCACCTCGCTGTCAGGCACACACAAGAGAAAAAACACTCCCTTCATTAGATGGCGAACATTCCAAAGCCCCCGTTATCTCTAGCCATAACCCAAACACTGCAGCTACAGAAAAACCATTACATTAGCAGTGAAACCTTTCCCAGGGCATTAAACCTACATATATATATATATATATATATACACACACATACATACATACATATACACATACACACACACACACACACACACACACACACACACACACACACACACACACACACACACACACACACACACACAAAAAAAGACAAACACAGTTAGGTTACTGACAGGGCCTGCTCTTCTAAAGAAAGATCTGCTTATGTGCACCATGCCTTGATCAGAACTTTCAGAGGACCTTAGAAGAAGAATTGTAGAGATGCATGAAGCTGGAAAAGGCAAAAAAGCATTTCTAAAGACCTGAGTGTTCAGCAGTCCACGGGAAGAGAAGTTGTCTACAAATGGAGAAAACTCATTTTTCTCCCTAGGAGTGGCATCCTGCAAAGATCACATCAAGAGCACAATGTACAATGATGAACGAGGTGAAAAGAACCCAAGGGTAACAGTAAAAGACCTGCAGAAATCTCTAGAACTTGCTAAAGTCTCTGTTCACGTGTCCATTATAAGAAAAACACTGAACAAGATTGATGCTCATGGAAGGACACCACGGAGGAAACCACTGCTCTCCAAACAAAATATTGCTGCATGTCTCAGGTTTGCAGAAGACCACCTGGATGTTTTACAACCCTTCTGGGATAATGTCCTGAGGACCTATGAGACAAAAGTTGAACTTTTTGGCAGAAATGCATATTACCATGTTTGGAGGAAAAAGGACACTACACACCAACACCAAAACCCCATCTCAACTGTGAAGCACGGTGGAAAGAACATCATGGTTTAGGGCTGCTTTGCTGCCTCAGGACCTTGACAGCTTGCAATCATTGAGGGAACACTGAATTCAAAATTCTATCAAGATATTTTACAGGAGAATGTCAGGGTTGCAGTCTGATACCTAAAGCTTAATAGAAGTTGGATAATGCAACAAGATAATGATCTGAAAGACAAGAGTAAAATAACAACAGAATGGTTTAAGAAGAAGAAAGTTTGTGTTTTGGAATGGCCGAGTCAAAGTCCTGACCTTAATCCTATAGAAATGCTGTGGAAGGACCTGAAGCAGGCAATTCATGCAAGGAGACCCAACAACATCCCAGAGTTGAAGTTGTTTTGTAAGGAGGAATGGCCTAAAATTCCTCCAAGCTGATGTGCAGGATTGATCAACAGTAACCGAAATGTTTGGTTGAAGTTATTGCTGTACAAGGGAGTCACACCAGTTACTGAAAGCAAAGTTTCACATGCTTTTTCCAACAAATATATGTAATATTGGATAATTTTTCTCAGTACATAAATGAACAAGTATCACGTTTTTTGTGTTATTTATTTAATGGGATTCTCTCTATCTAGTCTTAGCACTTGCGTGAAGATCTGATCATACTTTAGGTCATATTTATGCAGAAACAGAGAAAATTCTCAAGGTTCACAAACTTTCTAGCACCACTGTACCTTTTTTGTCCTCGTCAAATAACCTCGAAACAGAGACACCACTATCTCATCTCTCAGGCACACATCTGTGCACATCTCCAGATGATCAGCACATTACAAAGTGACACCAGTTTGTCTTACAATCTTCCACTTGTGTTTCACATCTTGGCAGGCACCAAGGAGAATCAAATTTATATTGGAACATAGTAGAGTGTCCCACAGGAAGAGGACCTTCGGCCCACATTGTGCCAAACCAATTAAATTAGTAATGAAATGGCTGAATAAACTAATCTCTTCTGCCAACACAATACTCATAGTCATACTTTATTGATCGCGGGGGAAATTGGTTTTCGTTACAGTTGCACCATAAATAATAAATAGTAATAAAACCATAAATAGTTAAATAGTAATATGTAAATTATGCCAGTAAATAAGTCCAGGACCAGCCTATTGGCTCAGGGTGTCTGACCCTCCAAGGGAGAAGTTGTAAAGTTTAATGGCCACAGGCAGGAATGACTTCCTATGACGCTCTGTGTTGCATCTCGGTGGAATGAGAGTCTCTGGCTGAATGTACTCCTGTGCCCACCCAGTACATTATGTAGTGGATGGGAGACATTGTCCAAGATGGCATGCAACTTGGACAGCATCCTCTTTTCAGACACCACCGTCAGAGAGTCCAGTTCCATTCCCACAACATCACTGGCCTTACGAATGAGTTTGTTGATTCTGTTGGTGTCTGCTACCCTCAGCCAGCTGCCCCAGCACACAACAGCAAACATGATAGCACTGGCCACCACAGACTCGTAGAACATCCTCAGCATCGTCCGACAGATGTTAAAGGACCTCAGTCTCCTCAGGAAATAGAGGCGGCTCTGACCCTTCTTGTAGACAGCCTCAGTGTTCTTTGACCAGTTCAGTTTATTGTTAATATCTATATCCCTCCATTTTCCTCACATACATGTGCCTATCTAAATGTCAGCACCAAATGGCTGGTGCTGGATTCCAAGAGGGCAAATTTCTAGAGTGCCTACAAGATGGCTGAATGTCCAAGGTTACAATTTATATCGGAGGGATAGGAAGGTAGGCACGGGGTGGTGTGGCTCTACTGGTGAAGAATGGCATCAAATCAGTAGAAAGAGAGGACATAGGATCGGAAGATGTTGAGTCCTCATGGGTTGAGATAGGAAACTGTAAGGGTAAAAGGAAGTTGATGGCAGTTACATACAGGCCTCCCAACAGTGACTGGGAGATGGACCACAGGTTACAACAGGAAATACAAAAGGCAAGTCAAAAGGGCAACGTTACGGTAGTCATGGGAGATTTTAACGTGCAGGTCGATTGGGAAAATCAGGTTGGTAATGGATCTCAAGAGAGTGAGATTGTTGAATGCCTAAGAGATAGCTTTTTAGAGCACTTTGTCATTGAGCCTACTAGGGGATCAGCTATACTGGATTGGGTGCTATGTAATGAACCGGAGGCAATTAGGAGCTTACAGTAAAAGAATCCTTAGGAACCAGTGATCACAATATAATTGAGTTCAACTTGAAACCTGATAGGGAGAAAGTAAAGTCTGACGTAGCAGGATTTCAGTAGAGTAAGGGAAATTACAGTGGTATAAGAGAGGAGTTGGCCGAAGTAAATTGGAAGGAGCTGCTGGCAGGGATGTCAGCAGAGCAGCAATGGCATGAGTTTCTGGGAAAAATGAGGAAGGTGCAGGACTGTGTATTCCAAAAATGAAGAAATACTCAAATGATAAAACAGTACAACCATGGCTGACAAGGGAAGTCAAAGCTATTATAAAAGCAAAAGAAAGGGCATATAACAAAGCAAAAATTAGTGGGAAGATAGAGGATTGGGAAGTTAGGAAAAAAATGAAATATAGAAACATAGAAACATAGAAAATAGGTGCAGGAGTAGGCCATTCGGCCCTTCGAGCCTGCACCGCCATTTATTATGATCATGGCTGATCATCCAACTCAGAACCCCGCCCCAGCCTTCCCTCCATACCCCCTGACCCCCGTAGCCACAAGGGCCATATCTAACTCCCTCTTAAATATAGCCAATGAACTGGCCTCAACTGTTTCCTGTGGCAGAGAATTCCACAGATTCACCACTCTCTGTGTGAAGAAGTTTTTCCTAATCTCGGTCCTAAAAGGCTTCCCCCTTATCCTCAAACTGTGACCCCTCGTTCTGGACTTCCCCAACATCGGGAACAATCTTCCTGCATCGAGCCTGTCCAATCCCTTTAGGATCTTATACGTTTCAATCAGATCTCCCCTCAATCTTCTAAATTCCAACGAGTACAAGCCCAGTTCATCCAGTCTTTCTTCATATGAAAGTCCTGCCATCCCAGGAATCAATCTGGTGAACCTTTTCTGTACTCCCTCTATGGCAAGGATGTCTTTCCTCAGATTAGGGGACCAAAACTGCACACAATACTCCAGGTGTGGTCTTACCAAGGCCTGGTACAACTGCAGTAGTACCTCCCTGCTCCTGTACTCAAATCCTCTCGCTATAAGTGCCAGCATACCATTCGCCTTTTTCACCGCCTGCTGTACCTGCATGCCCACTTTCAATGACTGGTGTATAATGACACCCAGGTCTCGTTGCACCTCCCCTTTTCCTAATCGGCCACCATTCAGATAATAATCTGTTTTCCTATTTTTGCCACCAAAGTGGATAACTTCACATTTATCCACATTAAATTGCATCTGCCATGAATTTGCCCACTCACCCAACCTATCCAAGTCACCCTGCATCCTCTTAGCATCCTCCTCACAGCTAACACTGCCACCCAGCTTCGTGTCATCCGCAAACTTGGAGATGCTGCATTTAATTCCCTCATCCAAGTCATTAATATATATTGTAAACAACTGGGGTCCCAGCACTGAGCCTTGCGGTACCCCACTAGTCACCGCCTGCCATTCTGAAAAGGTCCCGTTTATTCCCACTCTTTGCTTCCTGTCTGCTAACCAACTCTCCACCCACACCAATACCTTACCCCCAATACCGTGTGCTTTAAGTTTGCACACTAATCTCCTGTGTGGGACCTTGTCAAAAGCCTTCTGAAAATCCAAATATACCACATCCACTGGTTCTCCCCTATCCACTCTACTAGTTACATCCTCAAAAAATTCTATGAGATTCGTCAGACATGATTTTCCTTTCACAAATCCATGCTGACTTTGTCCGATCATTTCACCGCTTTCCAAATGTGCTGTTATCACATCCTTGATAACTGACTCCAGCAGTTTCCCCACCACCGACGTTAGGCTAACCGGTCTATAATTCCCCGGTTTCTCTCTCCCTCCTTTTTTAAAAAGTGGAGTTACATTAGCCACCCTCCAATCCTCAGGAACTAGTCCAGAATCTAACGAGTTTTGAAAAATTATCACTAATGCATCCACTATTTCTTGGGCTACTTCCTTAAGCACCCTGGGATGCAGACCATCTGGCCCTGGGGATTTATCTGCCTTCAATCCCTTCAATTTACCTAACACCACTTCCTTACTAACATGTATTTCGCTCAGTTCCTCCATCTCACTGGACCCTCTGTCCCCTACTATTTCTGGAAGATTATTTATGTCCTCCTTAGTGAAGACAGGACCAAAGTAATTATTCAATTGGTCTGCCATGTCCTTGCTCCCCATAATCAATTCACCTGTTTCTGTCTGCAGGGGACCTACATTTGTCTTTACCAGTCTTTTCCTTTTTACATATCTATAAAAGCTTTTACAGTCCATTTTTATGTTCCCTGCCAGTTTTCTCTCATAATCTTTTTTCCCCTTCCTAATTAAGCCCTTTGTCCTCCTCTGCTGAACTTTGAATTTCTCCCAGTCCTCAGGTGAGCCACTTTCTCTGGCTAATTTGTATGCTTCTTCTTTGGAATTGATACTATCCCTAATTTCTCTTGTCAGCCACGGGTGCACTACCTTCCTTGATTTATTCTTTTGCCAAACTGGGATGAACATTTGTTGCAGTTCATCCATGCAACCTTTAAATGCTTGCCATTGCATATCCACCGTCAGTCCTTTAAGTGTCATTTGCCAGTCTATCTTGGCTAATTCACGTCTCATACCTTCAAAGTTACCCCTCTTTAAGTTCAGAACCTTTGTTTCTGAATTAACTATGTCACTTTCCATCTTAATGAAGAATTCCACCATATTATGGTCACTCTTACCCAAGGGGCCTCTCACGACAAGATTGCTAATTAACCCTTCCTCATTGCTCAAAACCCAGTCCAGAATAGCCTGCTCTCTAGTCGGTTCCTCGACATGTTGGTTCAAAAAACCATCCCGCATACATTCCAAGAAATCCTCTTCCTCAGCACCTTTACCAATTTGGTTCACCCAATCTACATGTAGATTGAAGTCACCCATTATAACTGCTGTTCCTTTATTGCACACATTTCTAATTTCCTGTTTAATACCATCTCCGACCTCACTACTACTGTTAGGTGGCCTGTACACAACTCCCACCAGCGTCTTCTGCCCCTTAGTGTTATGCAGCTCTACCCATATCGATTCCACATCTTCCCGGCTTATGTCCTTCCTTTCTATTGTGTTAATCTCTTCTTTGACCAGCAACGCCACCCCACCTCCCCTTCCTTCATCTCTATCCCTCCTGAATATTGAATATCCCTGAACGTTGAGCTCCCATCCCTGGTCACCCTGGAGCCATGTCTCTGTGATCCCAACTATATCATAATCATTAATAACAATCTGCACTTTCAATTCATCCACCTTATTACGAATGCTCCTTGCATTGACACACAAAACCTTCAGGCGCTCTTTTACAACTCTCTTAGCCCTTATACAATTATGCTGAAAAGTGGCCCTTTTTAATGCTTGCCCTGGATTTGTCGGCCTGCCACTTTTACTTTTCTCCATAGTATTTTTTGTTTCTACCCTCATTTTACACCCCTCTGCCTCTCTGCACTGGTTCCCATCCCCCTGTAGTGAACTAACCTCCTCACACCTAGCCTCTTTAATTTGATTCCCACCCCCCAACCATTCTAGCTTAAAGTCACCTCAGTAGCCCTCGCTAATCTCCCTGCCAGGATATTGGTCCCCCTAGGATTCAAGTGCAACCCATCCAATATGAAAGCAAACTAGCAAATAATATTAAAGTGGATAGTAAAAGTTTTTTCAAGTATGTTAAAAATAAAAGAGAAATGAGAATGAATATAGGACCGCTAGAAAATGAGGCAGGAGAAATAATAACAGGGGACAAGGAGATGGCTGATGAACTAAATGAGTATTTTGCGTCAGTCGTCACTTTGGAAGGCACTAGCAGTATGCCTGATGTTGTAGTGTGTGAAGGACGGGAAGTGGGTGCAGTTACTGTTACAAGAGAGAAGGTGCTCAAAAAACTGAAAGCCCTAAAGGTACTAACGTCACCCAGACCAGGTGAACTGCACCCTAGAGTTCTGAAAGAGGTAATGTTAGAGATTGCGGTGGCGTTAGAAATGATCTTTCAAAAATCATTGGACTCCGGCGTGGTGCCAGAGGACTGGGAAATTGCAAATGTCACTCTACCCTTTAAGATAGTTAGCCTGACCTCAGTGGTTGGGAGGATGTTGAAGTCAGTTGTTAAGGATGGAATACTTGATGACACAGGAGAAGATAGTACAAAGTCACCATGGTTTCCTTAAGGGAAAATCCTGCCTGACAAATCTGTTGGAATTCTTTGAGGAGATTACAAGTAGGATAGATAAAGGGGATGCAGTGGATGTATATCTGGACTTTCAGAAGGTCTTTGACAAGATGCCACACATGAGGCTGCTGACCAAGTTAAGAGCCCATGGCATTACAGGAAAGTTTCTAACGTTGTTAGAGCATTAGCTGATTGATAGGAGGCAGCGAGTGGGAATAAAATGATCCTTTTCTGGTTGGCTGCCAGTGGTGTTCTGCAGGGATCGGTGTTAGGACCACTTCTTTTTATGCTGTATATAAATGATTTGGATGATAGAGTAGATGGGTTTGTTGCCAAGTTTGCAGATGATACGGAGATTGGTGGAGGGGCAGGCAGTGTTGAGGAAACAGGTAGGATGCAGAAGGACTTAGATAGATTAGGAGAATGGGCAAGAAAGTGGCAAATGAAATACAGTGTTGGAAAATGCATGGCCATGCACTTTGATAATAGAAATAAATGTGCAGACTATTTTCTAAATAGGGAGAAAATCCAGGAATCTGAGATGCAAAGGGACTTGGGAGTCCTTGTGCAGAACACCCTGGAGGTTAACTTGCAGGTTGAGTCGGTGGTGAGGAAGGCAAATGCTGTGTTAGCATTCATTTCAAGAGGTCCAGAGTATAAGAGCAGGTTTGTGATGCTGAGGCTTTATAAGACACTGGTGAGGCCTCACCTTGAGTATTGTGAACAGTTTTGGGCCCCTCATCTTAGAAAAGATGTGCTGACATTGGAGAGGGTCCAGAGCAGGTTCACAAGGATGATTCCAGGAATGAAAGGGTTATCATACGAAGAATGTTTGATGGCTCTGGGTCTGTACTCGCTGGAATTCAGAAGGATGAGGGGGGATCTCATTGAAACATTTCAATGTTGAAAGGCCTAGACAGAGTAGATGTGAAAAGGATGTTTTCCATGGTCTAGGACAAGAGGGCACAGCCTCAGGATAGAGGGGCGCCCTTTCAAAACAGAGTTGCAGAGAAATTTCTTTAGCCAAAGGGTGCTGAATTTGTGGAATTTGTTGCCACATGCAGCTGTGGAGGCCAGGTTGTTGGGTGTATTTAAGGCAGAGATTGATAGGTTCTTGATTGGACATGGCATCAAAGGTTCTTGATTGGACATGGAGGAAGTCGGGAAATGGGGTTGAGGAGGAGAACAAAAGGATCAGCCATGATTGAATGGCAGAGCCGACTCCATGGGCCATATGGCCTAATTCTGCTGCTATGTCTTATGGTCTTATGGCTTTTGGAGCAGCGTGTGGTTGAGCCCAATGAAGGATCAGCTATTCTGGATTTGGTGTTGTGCAATGAACCACAATTGATTAGAGCACTTAAGGTAAAAGAACCCTAAGGGGAAAGTGACCATAATAGGATCAAATTCACCCTGAAATTTCAGAAGTAGAAGCTGAAGTCAGATGCATCAGTATTACAGTGGAGTAAAGGGAATTACAGAGGTATGAGAGGAGTTGGCCGGAATTGATTGGAAAAGAACACTGGCAGGGATGACAGCAGCAATGGCTGGGATTTCTGGAAACAATTTGGAAGACCCAGGATATATACATCCCAAACAGGGAGAAGTATTCTAAAGGAAAAATGACGCAACCAATGCTAACAAGAGACGTCAAAGCCAACATAAAAACCAAAGAAAGGATGAATAGGAAAGCAAAAATTGGTAGAACGTTAGATGATTGGAAGCTTTCAAATACCAACCAGAAGGCAACTCAAAAAGTCATTAAGAAGGTAAAGATGGAATATGAAAGGATTCTTTTCACGTTATGTGTTAATGATTTGGATGATGGAATATGAAAGGATTCTTTTCACGTTATGTGTTAATGATTTGGATGATGGAATATGAAAGGATTCTTTTCACGTTATGTGTTAATGATTTGGATGATGGAATATGAAAGGATTCTTTTCACGTTATGTGTTAATGATTTGGATGATGGAATATGAAAGGATTCTTTTCACGTTATGTGTTAATGATTTGGATGATGGAATTGATGGCTTTATGACCAAGATGCTAATTTGAGTGTATTCTATTATTATAAATTACTATGATTGCACATTTAGACAGAGACGTAATGTAAAGATTTTTACTCCTCCTGTATGTGAAGGATGTAAGAAATAAAGTCAGTTCAATTTCATGACATATGACAGTACTTTTAAACCTGATTCTGATTCTGATCTTGCAGTGCTGCATCGATGACTATGGAGAGATCGTGAAGCTTTTGCTGGAAGCTGGAGCCAGCGTCAATGCGTGTGACAGTGAAGTGTGGACTCCGCTGCACGCAGCTGCCACCTGCGGACACCTACACCTGGTGCAGCAACTGATTCAACAGTTACGTAGTGTGCCTTCCTACACCCTGAGAACCGGTGGTGGGTGGGGGGTGGCTGTTCAGGTGCTTACGGGGTGCTGGGGAGAGCGGCAGTGACATCCAGCTCCTTCTGAACCCTGCCCTCAGTTAGAACACTGCCACTGGGTATACGAACCAGGCTGTCACGTTTCATGTCACACTTGCGAGAATCATGTGCAGTTCTGGTCACCCTGGTTCCGTAAGGCTGTCATACTCTTGGGGAGGTAGTGGGGATAAGCTCCTACTGCTGATTAAATGTTCCCAATGGCATGTGTCTCAAATAGCCTCTGACATTCAAGTCCAGCTCCTGGCCTTCACGTGTGGCTCAGCTACTAAGCCCAGCAGAACAGTTTCTACTGGCAGGAGAAGGGGCAAAGGTGGGTCACTGGCACCTTAAAACCAGTCGCTTCAGGCAGATGGGCTCGTCGCCTGTGGTTGATGGCTCATCCAGGAGAAGGAAAACTCTGATTTCAAACCACTTCCAAAGAGGTTCATAAAAATGATTCCAGGACTGAACAGCTTTTCAGATGAGGAGTATTTGATGGCTCCAGGCCTGTACTCACTGGAATTCAGGAAAATGAGTGGTGACCTGATTGAAATCCATCAATTGTTGAAAGGCCTCAACAGAGTATAAGTGGAGAGGATGTTTCCAATGGTGGGAGAGTCTAAGACCAGAGGACTCAGCCTCAGAATAGAGTGACATCCTCTTAAAATGGAGTTGAGGAGGAATTTCTTCAGTCAGAGAGTGGTGAATCTTTTCCATTCCCATAGGCAACTGTGGAGGCCAATTCATTTGGTGTATTTAAGGCAGAGGTGGATAGGTCTTTGATTGTCAGGACATGAAGGGATACGAGGAGAAGGCAGGAGATTGGGACTGTGAGGAAAATTAGATCAGCCATGATGAAATGGCAGAGCAGACTCAATGCACAAATGGCCTTATTCTGCTTCTGTATCTTATGGTCTTATTACATGAAAGGTGCAGAGGATTTGGAGAGGGTGCAGAAGAGGTTCACCAGGAAGCTGGTAGCTTGTGCTATTGTTTTCTCTGGAGCATCAGAGACTGAGGGGAGACCTGACAGAAGTTTATAAAGTGATAAGATGTGTGGATAGGGTAGAGAGAATAGTTAGACCTACTGAATATTGAAATACCGGATGTGGAGTGAATTTCCTATAGTGGGGGAGTCTAGGACCAGAGGGCACAGCCTTAAAAATAAAGGGACATCCCTATAGAACGGATAGAACAGAGATGAGGAATTTCTTTAACTAGGGGGCAGTGAATCTATGGAATTCATTGCCACAGAAAGCTGTAGAGGCCAAGATATTGGGTACATTTAAAGTGGAGGTTGATAGGTTTTTGATTAATCAGGACGTCAAAGATTGCGGGGAGAAGGCAGGAGAATGGGATAATAAATCAGCCCTAATGGAATGACGGAGCAGACTCGATGGGCTGAATGGCCTAACCTTTCTGCTGCTGTATGTCTGATGGTGAGATTGCACTTGTGAATACTGTGTGCAGTTCTGCTCATGCCCATTACTGGAAGGGTTTGGAGGCTTTGGAGAGGGTGCAGAAGCTGGTAGTTTAAGAGGCTAGACAAACTTGAGTTGTTCTCTGTGGAGCGTCGGAGGCTGACGGGAGATCTGAGAGAGAGTTATAGAATTATGGGAGGCATAGTAAGAGTAGAGCTTTCTCCAGGGTCCAAATGTTTAATACTAGAGAACATAGCTTTAAGGTGGGGGCGGAGTTCAAAATAGATGTGTGGGGCAAGTTATTCTACACCCGGAGTAGTGGACGTAGAAACAATGCTGATGTTTAATATGGGTTTAGGCAGATACAAGTTTAGGTTTAGATAGGGTTTAGGTTTTATATTGCTATATTTATACTCTATTCTTGGTTGGTGCAACTATAACGAAACCCAATTTCCTTCGGGATCAATAAAGTATGTCTATCTATCTATACATGAACAGGCAGGGAACAGGGATGTGGATCATTTTCATGCAGTTGGGTTTACGTTGATGCTGGGCACCATAGCAGTTAGCGTGGCACGATTACAGCTCGGGGCACTTGGAGTTTGCAGTTCAATTCCTGCATCCTCTGTAAGCAAGTTTGTATGTTTCTTTCCTGTAGCGCATGGATTTCCTCTGGTTGCTCCAGCTTCCTCCCACAGTCCAAACATGTTCTGGTAGTTAAAAAGCAGAAAACCTGGAGCACAATACAGGCCCTTCGGCCCACAAAGCTGTGCCGAACATGTCCTTACCCTAGAACTACCTAGGCTTACCCATAGCCCTCTATTTTTCTAAGCTCCATGTGCTTATCCAGGAGTCTCTTAAAAGACCCTATCGTATCTGCCTCCACCACCATCGCCGGCAGCCCATTCTACACACTCACCACTCTTTGCGTAAAAAACTTACCCCAGACATCTCCTCTGTACCTACTTCCAAGCACCTTAAAACTGTGCCCTCTCATGCTAGCCATTTCTACCCTGGGAAAAAGCCTCTGACTATCCACACAATCAATGCCTCTCATTATCTTATACACCTCTATCAGGTCACCTCTCATCCTCCACCGCTCCAAGGAGAAAAGGCTGAGTTCATTCAACCTATTCTCGTAAGGCATGCTCCCCAATCCAGGCAACATCCTTGTAAATCTCCTCTGCACCCTTCCTATGGTTTCCATATCCGTCCTGTAGTGAGGCGACCAGAACTGAGCACAGTACTCCAAGTGGGGTCTGACCAGGGTCCTATATAGCTGCAACATTACCTCTCAGCTCTTAAACTCAATCCCACGATTGATGAAGGCCAATGCACCATATGCCTTCTTAACCACAGAGTCAACCTGCGCAGCTGCTTCGAGCGCCCTATGGACTTGGACCCCAAGATCCCTCTGATCCTCCACACTGCCAACAGTCTTACCATTAATGCTATATTCTGCCATCATATTTCACCTACCAAAATGAACCACCTCACAGTTACCTGGGTTGAGCTCCATCTGCCACTTCCTCAGCCCAGTTTTGCATCCTAGTAATGTCCCATTGTAACCTCTGGTAGCCCGCCACACTATCTACAACACCCCCAACCTTTGTGCCATTAGCAAATTTACTAACCCATCCCTCCACTTCCTCATCCAGATCATCTATAAAAATCATGAAGAGTAGGGGTCCCAGAACAGATCCCTGAGGCACACCACTGGTCCCCGACCTCCATGCAGAATATAACCCATCTACAACCACTCTTTGCCTTCTGTGGGCAAGCCAGTTCTGGATCCACAAAGCAATGTCCCCTTGGATTTCATGCCTCCTTACTTTCTCAATAAGCCTTGCATGGGGCACCTTATCAAATACCTTGCTGAAATCCATATACACTACATCTACTGCTCTTCCTTCATCAATGTGTTTGGTCACATCCTAAATTGGTTAATTGGTCATTGTAAATTGTCCTGTGATTAGGCTAGGGTTAAGTAGGTGGGTTGCTGGGCGGTGTGGCTGGAAGGGCTGGAAATGTCTGTTCCCCGCTGGAACGCCCCAAGCTGTATCGCAGTGGACCGACCACTATGCTATTGTACCACCCGAATGCCCTAAGTGTCCCTAATGTATCTGTCTCTCCCACCACCCGTTTCCATGCACTCACCAGTCTCTGTGTGGGGGGGGAAAAAACTTACCTCTGACGTTTCGCCCCCCCCCCCCCCCCGTACCTTCCTCCAATCACTGTAAAGTTATGCCCCCTGGTATTAGCCGTTTCCACCACAGGAAAAAGTCACTGGCTGTCCACTTGATCTATGCCTCCAACCATCTTAACATTTACTGCCTTGTGTTGCTGTGTATCACTCTACATTGGGTCAGTGACACACTGTCCGGTCTGGGTGGCTGCTGTAGGGGGTGACCCTGTACTGTGGGGCGGGGTTTTCTCAGCAGTACCAGTTGGACATGGAATTCACACTCTGCATGCCCTAACGGTGAACTCTTTCCTCTCCAGTGGCGCTGACCTCCTGGCTGTAAATGCTGATGGCAATATGCCCTATGACTTGTGTGAGGACGAGGTAACTTTGGACTGCATCGAAAATGCAATGGCTCAACAAGGTAGGTGTGTACGAGGCTAGCTGTGTGTTTATTTTCTGGAGGGTAACAGATTAAGGATGAGCTTTAATTGTCACGTGTACATTGAAGCAGTGAAATGCATCAGAACTGAGGTTTAATATGACTGGCGTATAGTATGTGGTGAAATTTGAAGATTCTGATTCTGTAAAGATCAACTTTATTTGTCACATGTGCATTGAAACAGACAGTGAAATGTGTCATTTTGTGTCACGGATCAACACAGTCCTGAGGGCAGCCCACAAGTGTCCATAAGATATAGGAGCACAATTAGGCCTTTCAGCCCATCGAGTCTGCTCTGCCATTCCATCATGGCTGATTTATTATCTCTCTCAACCCTATTCTCCTGCCTTCTCTCTGTAACTTTTAACACCTTGACTAATCAACAACCGATCAACCTCCACTTAAAATGCATCCTAGCCTCCAGATACCTCTGGCATTGAATTCCACAGAATCACTACCCTCTAGCTAAAAAAATTCCTCCTCATCTCCATTCTAAATGGACGACCCTCCATTCTGAGGCCATGCTGTCTGATCCCAGGCTCCCCCACTATAGGAAACATCCACTCTATTGAGGCCTTTCACTATTCCATAGGTTTCAGTGAGATTTCCATCAAACACTCAAACATAATCAAACACAAACATAGATTGATTGTATGTTTATAAAGTGAAACTAGGTACAGGAGTGTCTGTAGATAGGTGACTCTGACTGAAGTTGATATAGTTGTGGTGGTTGGGGGTGTGGAGGGGTGGGTTAGTGGGTGGAGATGTTGATCAGCCTTACTGTTTGGGGAAAGGAACTGTTTTTGAGTGTGGTGGTCCTGGCGTGGATGCTATGCAGCCTCTTCCCTGATGGGAGTGGGACAAACAGTCCATGAGCAGGGTGTGTGGGATCCTTCTTGATGTAACTGGTCCTTTTCTCCACCTTTCTGTGTCCATGTCCTTGATGGTGGGTAGGCTTTGTGTTAACCTGTGTACGTAAGAGCCCAAGGTGGAGTATAACCTGCTGAGCGAAGCAGAGACAAAAAGACACTATTTACGCATCTGTTACGCGTAGCTCTCCCTGCTGTGTATTCTGTGTTCCAGTTGGAGCGGTCATCTTGTGAGCTGACCTGTGTTGGAACTACTTTCTAGGTGTCACTCAAGAGAAAATTGACGAGTGTCGCATGGCCACCGAAAGATGGATGACCAACGATATCAGGATGCTGGTGGAGTCCCAGGCAGACCTGAATCATCAGAATGAACTTGGTGCTTGTCTGGTACGTCCCTGCAGCTCTTGTACATTTCTGCCCCTCTTCTTCATCATCTGGACATTGTTTCCCTCAACAGAACACCCTGTCAAGTGTAGGGGTGGAGGCAGATACGTTAGAGACATAGAAGAGATTCTAAGAGAGAAATAAATATGGAGAGTTATATAGGAGGGAAGGGTTAGATTGATCTTGGAGTAGGTTAAAAGGTTGGCACAACATCTCAGGCCAAAGTGCCCATACTGTTCTATGATCTTATGTTCAGTGAAGGTGATTGGAGGAAAGAATTGAGGTAATTGCACAGAGAGTGGTGGGTGTGTGGAATGCGATGCCAGGCATGGTGGTAGAGGCAGCTAGGCTCATAGAATCACAGAAGGAGACCCTTCGGCCCATCTAGTCTGTGCCAAACCATTTAAACTGCCTACTCACATCAACCTACACCTGGACCACCGCCCTCCAGATCCCTACCATCAATGCACCTATTCAAACTTCTCTTAAATGTTGAAATCGAACTCACATGGACCACTTGCGCTTCACATGCTCATCACCCACAGAGTGAAGGTGTTCCCCCTCATGTTCCTCTGAAACATTTCACCTTTCATCCTTAACCTATGACCTCTGGTTGTAGTCCCATAAGATATAAGAACAGAATTAGGCCATTTGGTTCGTTGAATCTGCTGTGCCATCTCATCACGACTGATCCAATTTTCATTTCAGCCCCAAACTCCTACCTTCTCCCCGATTCCCTTCATGCCCTGACCAATCTAGAATCTACCAACTTCTGCCTGTGCCAAAGCATTCCACAGATTCATCACTCTCTGGCAAAAGAAATTCCTCCTCATCTCCGTTCTGAAAGGACGCCCCTCTATTCTGAGGCTGTGTCCTCTGGTCCTCAACTTTCTTACCATGAGGTCCTGCTTCTCAACTTTCTTCCTAACTCTCTGTACCCTGTTTTCAGGATCTCCTCCCTTTTCCTACCTATGTCGTTGATACCAATATGTACCACAATCTCTGGCTGTTCACCCTCCCACTTCAAGATATTGTAGATGCCATCAGAAGTCTCTTGGACCCTGGCACCTGGGAGGCAAAGTACCATCCATGTTTCTTTCCTGTTTCCACAGAATCGCCTGTCTGACTCCCTAACTATAGAGTCCCATATCACTGCTGCCATCCTCTTCCTTTCCCTACCCTTCCAAGCCACAGTGCCAGAGGCGCGGCCACTGTTGCTTCCCCCAGGTCGACTGTCGCCCTCCCCCCCTCCAATGGTACTCAGACAGGAGTACTTATTGTTAAGAGGGACAGCCACAGGGGTACCCTCTGATATCTGATTCTTGCCCTTCCCTGACTGTCACCCACTTATTTGTCTCTCCAGGCCCCGGTGTGACTACTTGCCTATAGCTCCTTTCTGTCACTTCCTCTCTTTCCCTGACCTGACGAAGGTCATCGAGCTGCAACTCCAGTTCCCTAACGTGATCCCTAAGGAACTGCAGCTCAACGCACCTGGTGCAGATGTGGTCATCCGGGAGGCTGGGAGTCTCCCGGACATCCCACATCCGATACCCAGTACAGAACACCGGCCTCACAGACATACTTCACACCTCGCCTTGACCCGTTACCACGAAAGCCCCGTTGAGGCAAAGCCCTCCTACTGTGTCTACCTCTACTCTGTCGCCCGCTCTATAAAGCTGTCTTCTTTTTAAATCTTCCCACCGGTCCAACTCGCTGACATCCATCCATGTGTACAGTCATGCCTCAATCAAATCACTGAGATGGGGTGGAGTTTGTTAGATGTGTTCAAGAAGGTTTCCTGACACGATATGTAGATAAGCTTACAAGAGGAGAGACTGTACTTGATCTGGTATTGGGAAATAAACTGAGAGGTAATGTTACAGCTGTATAGGAGCCTGGTCAGACCCCATTTGGAGTACTGTGCACGGTTTAGGTCGCCTCACTACAGGAAGGATGTGGAAACCATAGAAAGAGTGCAGAGGAGATTTACAAGGATGTTGCCTGGATTGGGGAGCATGTCTGATGAGAATAAGTTGAGTGAACTCGGCCTTTTGTCCTTGGAGCAGTGGAGATGAGAGGTGACCTGATAGAAGTATAAGATGATGAGAGGCATTGATCATGTGGATAGTCAGAGGCTTTTTCCCAGGACTGAAATGGCTAGCACGAGAGGGCACAGTTTTAAGGTGCTTGGAAGTAGGTACAGAGGAGATGTCAGGGGTAAATTTTTTACGCAGAGAGTGGTGAGGACGTAGAATGGGCTGCCGGCGATGGTGGTGGAGGCAGACACGATAGGGTCTTTTAAGAGACTCCTGGATAGGTACTTGGAGCTTGGAAAAATAGAGGGCTATGGGTAACCCTAGGTAATTTATAAAGTAAGTACATGTTCAGCACAGCATTGTGGACCGAAGGGCCTATATTGTGCTGTAGGTTTTCTATGTTTCTAATAAACCCCTTGCTCTAGGGAGATGCCAGTCAGCTTTGGGGAAATAAAACCTCCCATCACAACAACCCTGTTATTCTCCTTGTCTGCTCAGGCAACCTGAAGCCTTCTTTTAGCTGTCCTGATTCCTTTGTTAAGTGTTCTCTCGCATTTCTAATACTTCATAAGCATCTCATTTTTTCTTATCTGCCTGTACTTACCATGTACCTTCTTTTTCTCTTAAGCAGGGCTTCAATGTCTCTTGAAAACCAAGATTTTGTACACCTGGTATCTTTACCATTTTTTCTCACAGGCACATACAAGCTTTGTACTCTCAAAATTGCACTTTTGAATGCCTCCCACTCCTCAGTGTGATACATTCGGGACTTTTTAGACACTGTTAGATAGACACATGGATGATAGAAAAACAGAGGGCTATTTGGGAGGGAAGGTTAGATTGATCTTGCAGGAGGTTAAAAGCTTGGCACAACATGGGCCGAAAGGCCTGCACTGTGCTGTACTCTTCAAATGTTCCAAAGAGACTGGTTCCTACCAGTGTTCAGTTCAGCTGCAGCTTGTACTTGGATAACCTGACCACTGTCTGGACTGTCACTAATCTGAGCATCTTTAATTCCCCCATCTTTCTTGCAACTGATTTCCTTTTAGACTGGGTATAAAGTTGGAGTGGTGTCCTAGCTTTTCAGAACACCTTGGGCATCAGCCTTTCATGTGGCACTTTATCAAGTACCTGTTGGAAACATAGAAAACCTACAGCACAATACAGGCCCTTTTGGCCTTTGAAGTTGTGCCAAACATGTCCCTACCTTAGAAATTACTAGGGTTACCCATAGCCCTCTATTTTTCTAAGCTCCATGTACCTATCCAAAAGTCTCTTAAAAGACCCTATTGTATCCACCTCCATCATAGTTGCTGGCAGCCCATTCCACACACTCACCACTCTCTATGTAAAAAAACTTACCCTGACATCTCCTTTGTACCTACTCCCCAGCACCTTAAACCTGTGTCCTCTTGTGGCAACCATTTCAGCCCTGGGAAAAAGCCTCTGACTATCCCCACGATCAATGCCTCTCATTATCTTATTCACCTCTCATCCTCCGTCGCTCCAAGGAGAAAAGGCCGAGTCAACCTGTTTTCATCAGGCATGCTCCCCAATCCAGGCAACATCCTTGTAAGTCTCCTCTGCACCCTTTCTATGGCTTCCACATCCTTCCTGTAGTGAGGCAACCAGAACTGAGCACAGTACTCCAAGTGGGGTCTGACCAGGGTCCTATATAGCTGCAACATTACCTCTCGGCTCCTAAATTCAATTCCACGATTAATGAAGGCCTATATACCGTATGCTTTCTTAACCACAGAGTCAACCTGCGCAGCTGCTTTGAGCGTCCTATGGACTTGGACCCCAAGATCCCTCTGATCCTCCACACTGCCAAGAGTATTACCATTAATACTATGTTCCGCCATCATATTTGACCTACCAAAATGAACCACTTCACACTTATCTGTGTTGAACTCCATCTGCCACTTCTCAGCCCAGTTTTGCATCCTATCAATGTCTCGCTGTAACCTCTGACAGCTCTCCACACTATCCACAACACCCCCAACCTTTGTGTCATCAGCAAATTTACTAACCCATCCCTCCACTTCCTCATCCAGATCATTTATAAAAATCACGAAGAGTAAGGGTCCCAGAACAGATCCCTGAGGCACACCACTGGTCCCCGACCTCCATGCAGAATATGACCCATCTAAAACCACTCTTTGCCTTCTGTGGGCAATACAGTTCTGGATCCACAAAGCAATGTCCCCTTGGATCCCATGCCTCCTTACTTTCTCAATAAGCCTTGCATGGGGTACCTTATCAAATGCCTTGCTGAAATCCATATACACTACATCTACTGCTCTACCTTCATCAATGTGTTTAGTCACATCCTCAAAAAATTCAATCAGGCTTGTAAGGCATGACCTGCCCTTGACAAAGCCATGCTGACTGTTCCTAATCATATTATACCTCTCTAAATGTTCATAAATCCTGCCTCTCAGTGTCTTCTCCATCAACTTACCAACCACTGAAGTAAGACTCACTGGTCTATAATTTCCTGGGCTATCTCTACTCCCTTTCTTGAATTAAGGAACAACATCCGTAACCCTCCAATACTCTGGAACCTCTCCTGTCCCCATTGATGATTCAAAGATCATCGCCAGAGGCTCGGCAATCTCCTTCCTCGCCTCCCACAGTAGCCTGGGGTACATCTCATCCGGTCCCGGCGACTTATCCAACTTGATGCTTTCCAAAAGCTCCAGCGCATCCTCTTAATATCTACATGCTCAAGCTTTTCAGCCTGCTGCAAATCAGCACTACAATTACCAAGATCCTTTTCCATAGTGAATACTGAAGCAAAGTATTCATTAAGTACCTCTGCTATTTCCCCTGGTTCCGTACACACTTTCCCACTGTCATACTTGATAGGTCCTATTCTTTCACGTCTTATCCTCTTGCTCTTCACATACTTGTAGAATGCCTTGGGGTTTTCCTTAATCCTGGCTGCCAAGGCCTTCTCATGGCCCCTTCTGGCTCTCCAAATTTCCTTTTTAAGCTCCTTCCTTTTAGCCTTATAATCTTCTAGATCTCTAACATTACCTAGCTCTCTGAACCTTTTTTAAGCTTTTTGTTTCTTCTTGACTAGATTTATTACAGCCTTTGTACACCATGGTTCCTGTACCCTACCATAACTGTCTCATTGGAACGTACCTATGCAGAACTCCACACAAATATCCCCTGAACATTTGCCACATTTCTTCTGTATGTTTCCCTGAGAACATCTGTTCCCAATTTAAGCTTCCAATTTCCTGCCTGATAGCCTCATAATTCCCCTTACTCCAATTAAACGCTTTTCTAACTTGTCTGTTCCTATCTCTGTCCAATGCTATTGTAAAGGAGATAGAATTATGATCACTATCTCCTAAATGCTCTCCCACTGAGAGATCTGACATCTGACCAGGTTCATTTCCCAATACCAGATCAAGTACAGTCTCTCCTCTTGTAGGCTTATCTACACATTGTGTCAAGAAACCTTCCTGAACACACCTAACAAACTCCACCCCATCTAAACCCCTCACTCTAGGGAGATGCCAATCAATATTTGGGAAATTAAAATCTCCAATCACGACAACTCTGTTATTATTACACCTTTCCAGGATCTGTTTCCCTATCTGCTCCTCGATATCCCTGTTACTATTGGGCAGCCTATAAAAAAAACACCCAGTAAAGTTATTGACCCCTTTCTGTTCCTAACCACCACCGATTGTAGTTTAATCTCTCCCCAGTAGCCTTAGCAAACTCCCTGCCAGGATATTAGTCCCCCTCGGATTCAGGTGCAACCCGTCATTTTTGTACAGGTCACACCTGCCCCAAGAGAGGTCCCAATGATCCAGAAATCTGAATCCCTGCCCCCTGCTCCAATCCCTCAGCCACACATTTATCCTCCACCTCATTGTATTCCTATACTCACTGTCGTGTGGCACAGGCCGTAATCCCGAGATTACTACCTTTATGGTCCTGCTTCTCAACTTCCTTCCTAACTCCCCGTAGTCTTTTTTCAGGACCTCTTCCCTTTTCCTACCTATGTCATTGGTACCAATATGTACCACGACCCCTGGCTGTTCTCCTTCCCGCTTCAGGATATCTTGGACGTGTTCTGAAACATCCCGGACCCTGGCACCTGGGAGGCAAACTACCATCCGAGTTTCTTTCCTGCGTCCACAGAATCGCCTGTCTGACCTCCTAACTATAGAGTCCTCTATCAATACTGCCTTCCTCTTCCTTTCCCTTCCCTTCTGAGCCACAGGGCCAGACTCTGTGTCAGAGGCACGACCACTGTTGCTTCCCCCAGGTAGGCTGTCCCCCCCAACAGTGCTCAAACAGGAGTACTTATTGCTAAGGGGTATAGCCACAGGGGTACTGTCTAGTACCTGGCTCTTCCCCTTCCCTCTCTTGACTGTTACCCACTTGTCTGTCTCCTGTGGCCCCAGTGTGACCACCTGCCTATAACTCCTTTCTGTCACCCCCTCGCTCTCCCTGACCGGATGAAGGTGATCGAGCTGCATCTCCAGTTCCCTAACGCGGTCCCTTAGGAGCTGCAGCTCGACACGCCGGGTGCAGATATGCCCTATCACACTGCTACCTCTCACTCCGCTGCCTGCTCCGAACGCAAGACATTGTATCATTGGAGCACCATACAAGCTTTCAGCAGGTCAAGCAGCACCTGTGGAAGGAAATTGACTGTGGAGACCCTCCATCAGTCCAGTACTCCTGTGTGTTTCTGCGATCTCTTGTGTCTCCTGAATGATAATCGGTTCATTCCTGTCGCGTTTACTGAGGTACAATGAAAAACTTTTGTTTATGTGCCATCTGGCCAGACCATTCCATATGTACGTATGTACACAAAGGTAGTGCAAATGGCAAATATCAGAATGGTAGTTCCACAGCCACCTGTGGCAATTAATTCCACAGACTTACCATCCGCTAGCGAAAGAAATTCTTCCTCATCTCTGTTCTAAATGGATTTCCTTCTATTGTAGGAAACATCCTCTCCACATCAACTCTGTCAAGGCCTTTCAATTCTTGATAAGTTTCAGTGAGATTCCCCCTCATTCTTCACATGTACCACAATACAGTCAATAGCTTGTCTTACATACTAATCATATATATCAAATCATTACACAGTGCATTGAGGTAGGACAAGCTGTGATGCATCTGCTTAGGATGCTTTCTATGGTGCATCGATAAAAGTTAGCAGGGATTCATTACTGTTGTAATGAATTTGATCTGGGTTTATAGAATGAACTGCCAAAGGAAGTGTTTGATACACATAAATGCAAGGGATTCTACAGATGCTGGAAATCCAGAGCAACACACACGGAATTCTGGAGGAGCTCAACCGCTCAGGCAGCATCTATGGAGGGGAATATACTGTTGATGTTTCAGACCAGGAGCCTTCATCAGGGCTGGAGGAGGAATGTGATAGGAGTGGAGGGTGAAGGGCTGGAGGAGGAATGTGATAGGAGTGGAGGGTGAAGGGCTGGAGGAGGAATGTGATAGGAGTGGAGGGTGAAGGAATGGAGGGTGAAGGGCTGGAGGAGGAATGTGATAGGAGTGGAGGGTGAAGGGCTGGAGGAGGAATGTGATAGGAGTGGAGGGTGAAGGGCTGGAGGAGGAATGTGATAGGAGTGGAGGGGTGGAGGGCTGGAGGAGGAATGTGATAGGAGAGGAGAGTGGACCATGGAAGAAAGGGAAACAGGAGGGGCACCAGGGGGTGGTGACAGACAGGTGAGAAGAGAAGGTCAGAGGCTAGAGTGGGGTCTAGAAGATGAGGAAAGGGGGAGAATGAAAGAATGTTTACCAGAAGGAGGAATTGATATTCATGCCATCAGGTTGGAGTCTACCCAGAAGGAATGTGAGATGTTGCTCCTCCAACCTGAGTTTGGCCTCATCATGCAGGAGAGGAGGCCATGACAGACATGTCAAATTGGGAATGGGGATAGGAATTAAAATGTGTGAGGCAGGTACATTAACAATTTTTAAAAGACACGTGGATAGGAAAGGTTTAGAGGGATAGGGGTGAAACAGGGGTAAACGGAATGAGCTTAGGGATTTGGTCAGGGATTGGGAGGGTGGGTCAGTGATTGAGGAGATGGGTGGGGTGATGTGTGGGACAGGGTCGGGGAGGGTGAGTGTGGGATGGAGGGGAGGAGTGTGGGACAAGGTGGGGGTGGGGACAGCTGTACTGAGCTCTGTGCCTGCTGTCGAGCAGCACGTTGATCTGGGATTGGGAGAGTGGGTCAGTAATTGGGGGACGAGGTGGGATGGGGTGGGGATGGGATAGGGGTGGTGACAGCCATACCTAGCTCTGTGTCTACTATCGAGCAGCTCCATGTTGCGGCAGCCAACGGCTACACGGAGGCGGCAGAGTTACTGCTGAGCAACGGGGCGCGGGTGGACGTCAGGGACCCGGATGGATGGGAACCGCTGCACGCCGCTGCCTGCTGGGGACAGGTCAGTCTGTGGCAAGGGTTTGATCTGCGACGGTGGTGTTGGGGCAAGGGTCTGTCAGATGGGGGGGGAGCAGGTCGAGTAGATATGGAGTGTCTGTCTCTTGGGGGAAAGGGGCCTTGCCGAGAGGGGACAGGGCGGGGTCAGTCCGTCGGGAGATATCTCCTGCTTCAGGCGTGTCTCACGCTACAGTCCACCTCCTGCTACTGCTGCACCTCCCACTACAGGTGCATCTCACTCTACAGGCACTCTTCCCCTGAAGTTGAACCATTAGCCATATGTCAGTCGATTCCCGCCATAGGTACAGGGGTCCTCGCCTGTTGTCATGGGGTCACTGACCAGATGTTGCCGAGACTGTGTTGAGGCTCTGATGACAACAGCAGACAGCCATGTAGATCAGAATGTGTCGTGGGCCTGTCTGGCATCCTCCTGGTCAGCCCTGTAGTACCTGAGATTAGTTACACACACATGCTGCCCCCCCTTTTGCAGGTTCACATGGTGGAACTCTTGGTGGGTCACGGAGCCAGTCTCAACGCCAGGTCCATCCTGGACGAGTCTCCAATCGGTAAGCTGCCTTCTGTGACATTACTGACTTCTGTGTTCTGTGCTGCTGTTGTCCTTTGGGAACTGGCGATCACGTCAAATGGTGGTATTTCATTCCCCATCCCCATTCCACATTCCCAGCCCCGTCCGTTCCAGGGGTGTTTTGAGTATTGGCGTGTGCAGTTGCAGGGACCAAAGTCGGTGAGGACAGTGAGCTCCTCACTGGTTGGAACGTTTATTTTAATTTTCCATCCATTTCTGCCGCATTTGTTATGTCTCCTGCACTGACAAAGCTCTGGAATGTGTTCATCTACATTCCATGTGACAATAAACTCAACTGTCCTCTTTGTTACAGACTTGCCTCTAGTTTATTTTCTCTGTGCTTTTGGGATGCTCGTAAACTCATTAATTGGGATTTCTACAGTGTCTACTGATTCAGGAAAGTTTCCTTATTCAGTGCATAGAAGTCTCAATGAGAGAGTGTGCAATACTAAACCTCCTATTAGGGAATGAGACAGGGCAGGTGACAGAAGTTTGCATAGGGGAATAATTTGCATCTAGTTTCAAAGTGAAATATGCAAAAAGGTAGGTCTGGTCCACGGGTTGTGATTCTACATTGGAGAAAGGCCAATTTTGATGGTATCAGAAAGGATCCGGCAAGTGTGGATTGGGACAAGCTGTTTTCTGGCAAAGGTGTACTTGGTAAATGGGTGGCCTTCAAAAGTGAAATTTTGAGAATACAGTGTTTGTATGTGCCTGTCAGAATAAAAGGCAAGGATAACAAGTTTAGGAAACTGTGATTTTCGAGAGGTATCAAGGCCCTGGTTAAGAAAGAGGAGGTGCATAGCAGGTAGAGGCTGGTAGGAACAAATGAGGTGTTTATGGAGTACAAGAAATGCAAGAGAACGCTTAAGAAACAAATCAGCAGGGCTAAAAGAAGGCACGAGGTTGCTCTAGCAGACAAGGTGAAGGAGGATCCTAAGAGATTCTACAGATATGTTAAGAGCAAAAGGATTCCGAGAGACAAAATTGGTCCTCTGAAAGATCAGAGCTGTCATCTATGCATGGAGCCAAAGGAGATAGGGGAGACCTTAAGTGACACACTCAAAATATTGGAGAAATTAAGTGTGTGAAAAAATTGATGCATGGAATGTAAAAGGTTGGCCACCCCTGATCTAGATGATAATGTGGTTAACTGGGCCAGCAAATTTACAATGACACCAAGATTGGGGGTGTAGTGGACAGTGAGGAAGGCTATCATGGCTTGCAGCAAGATCTGGACCAGATGGAAAAATGGGCTGAAAAAAGGCAGATGGAATTTAATGCAGACAAGTGCAAGGTGTTACACTTTGGTAGGACCAGCCAGGATTGGTCTTACACAGTGTGTGGTAGAGCACTGAGGAGTGCGGTCGAACAAAGGGATTTGAGAATACAGGTCCATAGTTCCTCGAAAGTGGTGTCATATGTGGGCAGGGTCATAAAGAAAGCTTTTAGCACATTGACCTTCATAAATCAATGTACAACTGTTGGGATGTTATTGCTGTCTGTGGCGATGAATTCCACAGATTCACCACCCTCTGCCTAAAGAAATTCCTCATCAGTGTTATAAATGGATGTCCCTCAACGGAGGGTTATGCCCTCTGATCCTAGGCTTGCCATCTATAGGAAACGTCCTCTCCACATCTGCTATCTATGCTTTTTAATATTCAATAGGTTTCAATGAGATCCCCTGTCGTTCTTCTAAACTCCAGCTCCCTAAGCCATCAAATTAGGCATCCGTTAGTCTTGCGAGACCCTGGATCTGCACCTGGAAAGTCTTCTCTCTCCAGGGTGCAGGCCTGGGCAAGGTTGTATGGAAGACCAGCAGTTGCCCATGCTGCAAGTCTCCCCTCTCCACGACACCGATGTTGTCCAAGGGAAAGGCATTAGGACCCGTACAGCTTGGCATCAGTGTCGTCGCAGAGCAATGTGTGATTAAGTGCCTTGCTGAAGGACACAACATGTTCCCTTGGCTGGGGCTCAAACTCACGACCTTCAGGTCGCTAGTCCAATGCCTTAACCCCTTGGCCACGTGCCCAGAAGCCATCAAAACCCCCTCATAAATTAACTTTTTCATTCCTGGGATCGTTCTCTTGAACCACCTCTGGATCTTCTCCAATACCAGCACATCTTTTCTTAGCTCAGGGGCCCAAAACTGCTCACAATATTCCAAGTGTAGTCTAATCAATGCCTTATAAAGCCTCAGCATTATATTCTTGCTCTCAAAATGATTGCTAACATTCCATTTGCCTTCCTTACCACCAATTCAACCTGCAAGATAACCTTTAGGAAATCCTACACAAGGACTCCCAATTCCCTTTGCAGCTCAGATTTTGAATTTTCTCCCCATTTAGAAAAATGTCCACACCTTTATTCCTTCTACCAAAGTGCATGGCCTTGCGCTTTCCTGTACTGTATTCCATTTGCCATTTCTTTGTCCGTTCTCCTTATCTATGTAAGTCTTTCTGTAACCTCTCTGCTTCCTCAATACGACCTGCCTCTCCACCTATCTTTGTTTCACCCACAAACTTGGCCACAAAGCCATCAATTCCTTCATCCAAACTATTGACATGCAACATGAAGAGACGCCAGCAGCCAACCAGAAATGCCGCCTTTACTCACCAGTCAGCTGTGCTAATACCTTTCCTGTAATACCATGAGCTTTATCCTGTTAAGTAGCCTCATGTGCAGCACCTTGTCAAAGGCCGTTTGAAAATCCAAATACACAAAATCCATCAATACTCCTTCATCTATCCTGCCTGTTATTTTCACTAAGGATTCTAAAAAAATTCGTCAGGCAAGATTTCCCTTTGAAAAAACCTCATCCTTAATAATGGACTCCAACATCTTTCAAACTACTGATGTCAGGCTAACTGGCCTATAATTTCCCTTCTTCTGCCTCTGTCCCTTCTAACAGAGTAGAGTGACATTTGCAATTTTCCCGTCCTCCACAACCATTTCAGAATCTAGTGATTCTTAAAAGATCATTACTAATGCCTCCACAATTCCCATCGCTGCCTGTAAGGAGTTTGTACATTCTCCCCGTGACCGTGTGGGTTTCCTCTGGGTGCTCCAGTTTCCTGCCGCAGTCCAAGGATGTACTGATTGGTAGGTTAATTGGTCATTGTAAGTTGTTGCATGATTAGACTTTGATTAAATCAGGGATTGCTGTGCGGCGTGGCTCAAAACGCCAGAAAGGCCTATTCCACACGGTATCGCAATAAAAATAAATAAATGAATGTCTTCAGCTGCCTCTTTCAGAACCCTGAGATGTGATCCATCCGGCCCAGGTGACTTGGCTACCTTCAGACTTCTCAGCTTCCTTCTCCCTTGTAATAGCAACTACACTCACTTCTGCCCTCTGACATTCTCATACTTCTGTCTTCCACGGTGAACTCTGATGCAAAATCCGAGCTCGGAGATGTTATCCAAATGCTGGGATTCATACATTGGACTCTGGTTCATATTACCTTCTTTCAGTTCTACGTCTTTATCGTGTTCTCACCCATTCTTTCTTCTTGCCGATTGGTGGGCTGGGGTTTGGGTAATCTGTTAGTTTTTGTGCGAGGGAGGAGGTGGGGTGTTGAGGTTTGTGAGTTTTTCTTTCTTTTTCTTTTCATGTGGGGTGGGGGGGGTTGATGTCTTTCTTTCAACAACTTCTATGCGTTTTCTGTATTTTATGGCAAGCTGGAGAAAACAAATCTCAGAGTTGTATTCTGCATACTTACTTTAATAATAAAATGAACCTTTGAACCTTTGAAATACTTAACTTTGTTCGCCACTTCTTTGTCCCATTACTACTTCTCCAGCAGTCCGATACCCACTCTTGTCTCTCTTTCACTCTTCATATATCTGAAAAGACTTCTGGTATCCACATTTATATTATTGGCTAGCTCATCTTTTCTCTCTTTATGGCTGTTTTAGTTGCCTTCCATTGGTTTTTAAGTTTCCCAATTCTCTACCTTCCCACTAATTTATTATTAGTGGGACAATCTTGCACTCGGTGTCAGTCAGACCAAAGAGCGGATTGAAGACTTTAGGAAGGGTAAGATGAGTGAACAATAACCAATCTCATAGAGGGATCAGAAGTGGAGAGAGTGAGCAGTTTCAAGTTCCTGGGTGTCAAAATCTCTGAGGATCTAACCTGGTTCCAACATATTGATGCAGTTATAAAGAAGACAATATTTTATTAGAAGTTTCAAGAGATTTGGTTTGTTAACTAAAACACTTGAAAACTTCTATAGATGTACCATGGAGAGCATTCTGACAGGCTGCATCACTGGTATGGGCAGTGGGGGGGCACTACTGCACAGGACCAAAAGAAGCTACAGAAAGTTGTAAAATTAGTCAGCTCCATCTGGGGTACTAGTCTTTGTGGTATCCAAGACACCTTGGATACAAAGACGGGGAAGCGTGGAGGTTTGCGTGCTAGGTTAAGGCTAAATCCACACTGGCCAGCGCTACCGAGCATCTTCCTCGCCAATGTTCGGTCTCTGACGAACAAGCTGGACGAACTAAGGACTTGGACCCTCACACAAAGGCGGCTTTATGGATTGCAACGTCATGTTTTTTACGGAGCGTGGCTAAACAGTGATGTCCCAAACAACGCGGTGGAACTGGAAGGGCGCACGGTCTTCAGGGCTGACAGAGCTGCAACAGCGACAGGTAAAAGTAGGAGAGGTGGTTTATGCATCTATGTGAATCGATCATGGTGTACTAACTCTACCATTGCTGACACTTACTGCTCTGTTGATCTCGAATACCTGATTATTAAGTGCAGACCTTTTTATCGACCTCGAGAGTTTACATGCATCATTGCTGTCGTAGTTTATATACCACCAGATGCTAATGCTAAAGTAGCCATGAAAGACCTCAGTGTTGCTGTTAGCAAGCTGCAGACATTGCATCCAGACGGAGCCTTTATTCTCACTGGGGACTTTAATCATTGTAACCTACGGACCATGCTTCCAAGATTTACCAAAATGTATCATGCACCACCAGAGGTAATAAAAGCTTAGATCATGTCTACACAAATGTGGCTGACGCTTACAAAGCCACTACCCTCCCCCACCTGGGACAGTCTGACCATCTTTCATTATTTCAGCTTCCCAAGTATATCCCGGTCATTAAACGTGTGAAACCCACAATGAAGACTATTAATATCTGGCTGGAGGGTGCTGACTCTGCTCTTCCAGCACAGACTGGAGCGCGCATGCTGCCCAGGCCACCACAGACTCTCAGATTAACATTGATTTATATACCAACTCTGTCCTTGAGCACATCAACAAGTGTGTAGATAGAGTGACATCACAAAAACAAATAAAAGTTTTCCCCAATCAGAAACCATGGATGAACAGAGAAGTTCGCTACCTGCTCAAAGCCAGAGATTCAGCCCTCAGGTCTGGAGACCGGGAGGCTTACAGCTCAGCCAGGGCCAACCTGAGGAGGGGAATCTCTCAGGCTAGTCACACATACAAACAGGGAATGGAGGAGCATTTCAACTCCTCGGACCCCCAGTGCATGTAGCATGGCATACAGGTCATTACAGACTTCAAACCACCTGGTACTGTGCCCCCTTCCAGCTCTGCTTCCCTCCCTGATGAGCTCAATTACTTCTACGCTCGCTTTGACCCAGAGAACAAGGAGGTCGCCTTCAAAGCGGATCTCCCACCTGGTGAACTGTCTCTCTCACTTTCCACTGCCGATGTTTGCACCACCCTGAGCAGGGTGAGTGTACGGAAGGCAGCTGTCCAGATGGAATACCTGGCCGTGTGCTCAGAGTCTGTGCAGGGCAGTTGGCCAGGGTCTTAACGGACATTTTTAATCTGTCCCTGGCCCAGACAGTTGTCCCCACAAGCTTCAAGATCGCCACCATTGTGCCAGTGATGAAGCATTCCACTGCCATGGGCCTGAATGACTTCCGCCCAGTTGCACTCACCCCCATCATTGCTAAGTGCTTTGAGAGACTGGTTCTATCACACCTGAAATCATGTCTGCCCACTACCCTGGACCCCCATCAATTTGCCTATCGCACCAACAGGTCAACAGAGGACACCATCTCCATGGCCCTTCACTCTGCCCTGACCCGCCTGGACAGCCCCAACTCTTACGTCAGAATGTTGTTCATTGACTTTAGTTCGGCATTCAATACTGTGATCCCCTCCAAGCTGATCGCCAAACTTCGCCAGCTTGGTATCAGCGTATCCCTCTGCAATTGGACTTCGGACTTTCTGACTAACAGACCCCAATCAGTTAAGTTAGACAACCTCTCCTCCTCCATTCTCACCCTGAACACCGGCGTGCCTCAAGGCTGTGTGCTGAGCCCTCTTCTGTACTCTCTTTTCACCTATGACTGTGTTCCTGTACATGGTTCTAACTCCATAATCAAGTTCGCAGACGACACCACGGCAGTTGGGCTGATCAGAGAGGATGAAGAGACGACCTACAGGGACAAGGTCCAGCACCTGGCCACGTGGTGTGCTGACAACAACCTGGCCCTTAACACCCAGAAGACCAAGGAGATCATTGTCGACTTCAGGCATGTCAGGAGCAACACTCATGCCCCCATCTACATCAACGGAGCTGTAGTGGAGCGTGTATCAAGCTTCAAATTCCTTGGTGTTCACATTTCCGAGGATCTCACCTGGTCCCTGAACTCCTCCATCCTGATCAAAAGGTGCAACAGCGCCTTTATTTCCTGTGGAGCATCAAGAAAGCTCACCTCTGTCCCAGGATACTGATGGACTTTTACCGCTGTACCATTGAGAGCATACTCACCAACTCTCAGTGTGGTATGGCAATTGTCCCGTATCGGACCTCAAAGCACTCCAGCGTGTGGTGAAAACTGCTCAGCAGATTATCAGCACCCAATTGCCCACCATTGAGAACATCTACTATAAACGCTGCCTGGGCAGGGCGAAAAGCATTATCAAGGATGCATCTCACCCTAACTATGGACTTTTTGCTCTCCTCCCTTCTGGTAGGTGCTACAGGAGCCTCCGCTCCCGCACCAGCAGGCACAGGAAGAGCTTCTTCCCTGAGGCTGTGACCCTGAACCTCACATCACAGCACTAAGCAGTATTGCACCCATATTGTACTGTCACAGTACTTTTATATTTGTGTGCTGTAGCACTTACTTTTTATTCGCAGTTATTTTGTAAATAACACTATCCTTTGCATTTCTGGTCAGATGCTAAATGCATTTCATTGGCTTTCTATCTGTACTCGGCACAATGACAATAAAGTTGAATCTAATCCAATCTAATGTTCAAAGAGCGATGCCTAAGAAAGGCGATGTCTATTAAGGACCCCCTTCACCCAGGGCATGCCCTCTTCTCATTGTCACAGTCAGGAAGGAGGTACAGAAGCCTGAAGGCACACATTCAGCGATTCAGGAACAAACTTCCCCTCTGCCATAGAAACATAGAAAACATACAGCACAATACAGGCCCTTCGGCGCACAAAGCTGTGCCGAGCATGTCCCTACCTTAGAGCTACCTGGGCTTTACCCATAGCCCTCTATTTTTCTAAGCTCCATGTAGCCATCCAGGAGTCTCTTAAAAGACGCTGTAGTTTCCGCCTCCACTGCCACCGCCGGCAGCCCATTCCATCACCCACCACTCGCTGCGTAAAAAAACTTACCCCTGACATCTCCTCTGTAACTACTTTCAAGCACCTTAAAACTATGCCCTCTCACGCTAGTCATTTCAGCCCTGGGAAAAAAGCCTCTGACTATCCACACAATCAATGCCTCTCATCATCTTACACACCTCTATCAGGTCACCTCTCATCCTCTGTCGCTCCGAGGAGAAAAGGCCAAGTTCACTCAATCTATTCTCGTAAGGCATGCTCCCCAATCCAGGCAACATCCTTGTAAATCTCCTGTGCACCCTTTCTACGGTTTCCAGATCCTTCCTGTAGTGAGGCGATCAGAACTGAGCACAGTACTCCAAGTGGGGTCTGACCAGGGTCCTACATAGCTGCAACATTACCTCTCAGCTCTTAAACTCAATCCCACGGTTGATGAAGCCCAATGCATCAATCTGCCATACGTTTGTTAAATGGACATTGAACCCAGGAACATACCTCACTTTTTTACTATATATTAATTATATTAATTCTGTTTTTGCACCATTTTTAACCTATTCCATATATATATATATATATATACTTACTGTAACTGGTTTATTTATTCCTGTATTATCATGCATTGCATTGCACTGCTGCTAAGTTAACGAATTTCACGACACATACTGGTGATAATAAACCAAATTCTGATTCTGTTTTGTGATATCATATGCCCTCCCTTTTGCTTTAATGCTGTCTTTGACTGCCCTTATCAGCCACAGTTGCCTCATCTTCCCTTTAAAGTAATTCTTCATCTTTGGGATGTTTCTATCCTGTGCTTTCCAATTTGTTCCTGGAAACTCCAGTCATTGCTGCTTTGCCGTCATCCCTGCTAGTATTTCCTTCTGGTCAACTTTGACCAGCTCCTCTCTCATTCCTCTGTAATTCCCTTTACTCCAGAGAAGTACTGACACAAAAGACTGTAGCTTCTCCCTCTCAAGCTGCAGGGTAAATTCTATCATATTATGATAGAAACATAGAAACATAGAAAATAGGTGCAGGAGTAGGCCATTCAGCCCTTCGAGCCTGCACCGCCATTTATTATGATCATGGCTGATCATCCAACTCAGAACCCCGCCCCAGCCTTCCCTCCATACCCCCTGATCCCTGTAGCCACAAGGGCCATATCTAACTCCCTCTTAAATATAGCCCATGATCACTGTCCCCTAAGGATTCCTTTACCTTGGAGTGAAGATGGGTTGTAGGATGTCCCTAGAAAAAGAATAACTAATAAGATACTCCTCGGAAGAATAAATCGAATGGTGCTCCTGCACATTCAATGTTAAAGCCTGGTACTAGTTCTCATTCTTCCTCTGTGAGATCAATTGGACCTCAGGTGGTTTCTGCTGATGTTGAAATACATGATATTATGGCTAGTGGTCATCATGGGATAATGAGTCAGATGGATTCTTGTTTTAAGTTATGAAGGATGTAATTAATAAAGTCAATTCAATTGAAAAGAAATTTAAATTAAATAAGTAATGCAAAAAGAGAAGAGAAAAACAATGAGGTAGTGTTCATGGATTCAGCGTCCATTTACAAATCTGAAGCTGCTCCTGAATGGTTGAGTGTGTGTCTTCACGCTCCTGTACCTCCTCCCTGATGGTAGCAATGAGAAGAGGGCATGTCCTGGGTGATGGGGGCCTCCAGTGATGGATGCCCCCTGTTTGAGGCATCACCTTTAGAAGATGTCCTCGATGCTGGGGAGGCCAGTGCTCATGATGTGTTTACAACTTTCTGCAGATTTTTCTGACCCTGTGCAATAGCCCCTCCTTACTAGACCATGATACAACCAGTTAGAATTCTCTCCACGGTACACCTATAGAAATTTGTGAGAGTCTTTGATGACATAGAAAGTCTCCTCTCTCGCATCAAGTTTCTTGGTGTTTCAGCATAGCCTGGTCTCTGACCAGGTTATCTGCTGCCCAGTGGTCATGGGCAATGGGCAGTTCCTGTGGTTGTGGCTGCAGTCAGGTGAACAGCCCAACACTCCTGGCATCAGATTCAAGTTTAATTGTCGTTCAACCGTACACATGAATACATCCAACGAAAACAGCATTCCTCCAAGGCCAAGGTGCAAAACACATTACCAACAGCACACAGCACATATGGTTATGGTAGCAGAAAACATTCCTACTTACTGCCCGTTACACCTGATGGCATTTAGTGCGGCAATGTAGGTCTTCCATCTCTGTCTGTTCTTTGCCACCTTTCCAGAAACCGGTCTTGCACTTGGTCTTGGTGGTATTCAGGGCTTCCTTCATTGTGCCAGTAAATTCCTCTCAATTTTCACTCAGGAATACCACTACACACAGATGTAAGATTCTTCATTGCTGTTTCTGTAACAGTTTTGTTTGACAAGTCAGGGTTGTTAGCCCTGAGCTGAAGCCCCAAAACCGGGGGACCGGTAAATCCCTCTTAGTCTGGCCTCTGCCTTTTCACCTGTTTGACATGGCTGAACCTACCAAGAGCCAAAGCATAGGCCTTGACTCCAGCCAACATAACTCTCCGGGTCACTGAGGCACACAAGCCTCCAAACCATGACAAGGTTGTGGTCCTGTTGGAGGAATAAACATACAGTCACAAAGAAATCTAGCCCAAGTCCCTATGTAGCCTGTAGACTGATGGTGAATGGGATGTTGTCCTGGTCCAACTTCAGCAGTCTCTCTGCCAGAGGAGACATTGTTCCCTGCACAGCATCCTCACTTCTGCCAATTTAACATGTTTACTTATCAGGAACAATCATTGCAACTTCATACTCCCTCACCCTGCCTCGCACAGACAGCCACATTTGGGCTGGAGCAGACGGGGTTCAGAACAACATGGCAGTGGTCTCAACTGGGAGGGGATGCACGGGGGTTTGGTGGGGGGAGGAATGCGGGTTTGGTGAAGAGGGCCACAGTGTTTCCATCTCTCCTACCACTCCCCCTCCCCTAGACGTGTGTGGGGATGATGAGGTACGGGCCAAACTACTGGAGCTGAAACACAAACGAGACGCCGTCCTCCGCACTCACGACAAGCACAGGAGCGCCCTGCAGAGGCGGACATCCAGCACTGGCAGCAGGGGGTGAGTGTGGGTGGGTCCAATTTCCCCATCAGGGCGGGGTGGGGGTTGTGGGTGGATCCAATCCCCAGGGTGGGGGCGTGTGAGTGGATCCAATCCCCAGGGTGGGGGAGTGTGTAGGGGTTCAATCCCCAGGGTGAGGCAGTATGGGTAGGGGTTCAATCCCCAGGGTGGGCAGGGGCACTTCCTGAATGTGGGAGTCGTGCGGGTGGGGACCGATCCCTAGGGTGGGGGTGTTTGTGAGTGGTGACCAATCCCCAGGGTGGGGAGAGCGTGGGTAGCCTTTCTCTCCTAAATTGGGTGAATGTGGGTTGGGTTCTAATCTGCAGGGTGGGGACCAGTCCCCAGGGTGAGGAAAGTATGGGTGGGGGTACTCTCCTAAGATGGGAGAGTATTGCTGGCATTTCTGCAGGGTGGGTGAGTGTGGGTGGGGACCAGTCCCCAGAATGGGGGAGTGTGGGTAGGGGTACTTCCCAATTTTGGCGGAGTGTGAGTGGGGGCCAATTCCCAGGGTGGGGGTACTGTCCTAGGGTGGGAGATTGGGCTTGTTCCCCAGGGTGAGAGAGTGTGGGTGGATCCAATCCCCAGAGTAGGGGAGTGCGTGTAGGGGTTCAGTCCCTAGTGTTGGGGAGAGTGTGTAGGGGTTCAATCCCCAGGGTCGAGGTGTGTGTGTAGGGGTTCAATACCCAGGGTCGAGGTGTGTGTGTGTGTGTGTGTGTGTGTAGGGGTCAATCCCCAGGGTGGGGGAATTGTGTGTAAGGGTTCACTCCCCAGGGTGGGGGAGAGTGTGTAGGGGTTCACTCCCCGGGTTGAGGTGTGTGTGTGTAGGGGTCAATCCCCAAGGTGGGGCAGTGTGAGTAGGGGTACTTCCTCTGTGTGGGGGTAGTGCGGGTGGGGACCAATCCCTCGAGTGGGGGTAGTGCGGGTGGGGACCGATCTTGAGCGTCGGGGGATTGTGGCTGGGGAGCGATCTCCAGGGTGGTGGGGGATTGTTAGTGGTGACGAATCCCCAGAGTGGGGAGAGTGTGGGTAGCCATTCTCATCTCAGGTGGATGAATGTGGGTTGGGTTCTAATCTGCAGGGTGGGTCCAGGGTGGGGTAAGTATGGGTGGAGGTTACTTTCCCAGGATGGGAGAGTGTTGCTGGGGTTATTTCCACATGGTGGGGGAGTGTGAGTGGGGACCAATTCCCAGGGTGGGAGAATGGGCTTGTTCTCCAGGGTGAGGGAGTGTGGGTGGTTCCCATTCCCCTGGGTTACCTCCAGGTCGAATAAGTCCCTTTCATCACCACTCTCTGTCTTCTATGGGCAATTTGGTTCTGAATCCATATGGCCAACTCTTCTGGGTGTGACTAAAATGCATGTAGAAAACTCAAAATATTCAAAACAAGCCCCCACACAAAGCCATATCTTCTGTCCATATTTAGACCATGGTTTTCCAATTCCTCATAAATCCTATCCCTAAGAATCCTCTCCAGTATCTTCCCGACCACTGATGAGAGACTCACCAGTCTATAGTTTCCAGGATTGTCCCTTCTTGAATAATGAAACATTATCTACTTGCCAGTCGTCTGGGCTGGAGAGAACTTGAAGATATTGGTGAAGGCCCAAGCAATCTCATCTCTTACCTCTCTCAATAACTTGGAGTGTATCCCATCGGATCCTGGAGACATCAACCTCAATGTGATCTAAGAGGCTCAACACTACCTCCTGCTTTGTCTCAAATTGGCCCACCACATCCTATTCCTTGAAGAATGCTGATGTAAAGTACTCATTAAAGACCTCACCCACATCCTCCACCTCCAAGCACATATTCCCTCCTTTGTACTTAAGTGGTCTTTCCCCTCTCCCTAGTTATCCTCTTGCTCTCAAAGTTTCTATTGAATGCCTCGGGGTTCTCTCATGGCCCCTCCTGGGTTTCCTAATTTTCTTCTTGAGTTCATTCCTGACTTCTTTATAATCCTCAAGCACTTAGTTTGATACCAATTTCCCCAAGTTACATACATTTCCTTCCCCTTGATTAAATTTATCACTTCTCTTGACAGCTAAGGTTCTCTTACCTTGCCATCCTTCTGAATGGATCATACCTGTCCTGTACCCTGTGCAGTTGATTATTAAACTCCCTCCACATGTCGGACGTGGGCATACCCAAAAACGGCTGTTTCCAAATAACTCTCCTAGTTCTTGCTGAATGCTCTATGAATTTGCCCTGCTCCGATTTAATATTCTTGGCTCTTTATTCTGAGCTAACTTATAACTTAAGGATTTGTGATCGCTGTTTAACTCCCACTGAAAGGTCAGTCACCTGACCAGGCTCATTACCTGACATTAGTTCCCTTACATGGTTCATGTGACCCAACATTAGTGGTCAGAGTCAGAATGGTAATCTTGAGGCTCTAGCTCTTTGAGTTTTCAACAACAAACAAGTGGGTGGCAGTCAGGAAGGGGAAAGGGGTTTGGGAGCCAGTGCAGAGCACCCTGTGTCCATCCCCCCCCCCAACAACAGGTATGTCACTTTGGATACTGTTCGGGGAGTGGAGGGGGATGACCTACCAGAGGAAAGTCACAGTGGTCGGGTCTCTGGCACTGAGTCTGCCTCTGTGACTCAGGAGGGAAGGGTGTAGGAGAGGTACACTGTAGTGATAGGGGATTCATTAGTTAGGGTAACGGACAGGAGGTTCTGTCAGCGAGGATGAGATTCCCAGATGCCAGAGTCCAGCTATCTCAGATCGAGTCCTCAGCATTCTTAAGTGGGAGGATGAACAGCCAGATGTTGTGGTCCATTTAGATACCAATGACATGGGTAAGACAAGTAACGAGGTTCTGTATAGGGAGCTCGGAGTTAGGTGCTAAATTAAAGGGCAGGACCTCCAGGGTTGTGGTTTCAGGATTGCTACCCGTGCCACGTTCCAGTGAAGCTAGAACTAGGAAGATTATACAGTTTAAAACGTAGCTAAGGACTTGGTATAGGAGGGAGGGCATAAGATTTTTGGATCTTTGGGCTTTCTTAAAAGGAAGGTGGGACCTGTACAGAAGAGACAGTTTGTACCTGAACTGGAAGGGGACTAATATGCTAGCGGGAAGGTTTGTTCTGCTGCATGGTGGGGTTTAAGCTAGAGTTTCAGGGGGATGGGAACCAGAGTGCCAGAAGAGTTGGTGGAGAGGTCGTGGAGGCAGATGTTGGTAAGATCTCAGACAAAGTTAGGAATCAAAAGATGTGACTAGTGTCCTGAGCTGCCTGTATTTCAATGCAAGAAGCATTGTAGGAAAGGCGAATGATAGTGCTGAAAATGAGGTTCCTGGTTTACAAACGGAGGCAATGTGTAGTGAGGAGAGGCTGTTGATCGGGCAAAATTGCATCAACAGGGTGAGTCACAATGTAAAAGCGGACAGAACCGCAAAAGGTGAATACAGGACTGGAGGTGTTGAATCTGAATGCATGCAGTATATGGAATAAGGTAGATGAACTTGTAGCAGTGTTGCAGATTGGCAGGTATGATTTTGAAGGCATCACGGAATCATAGCTGAAAGAAGATTGTAGCTGGGAGCTTAGTGTCCAAGGATGCACATTACACCAAAAGGATAGGCAAGAAGGCAAGAGGGGGTGATGTTGCACTGTTGGTAAGAAATGAAATCAAATCATTAGAAAGAGGTGACATAGGGTCAGAAGATATTGAATCATTGTGGATAGAGCTAAGGAACTGCAAGGGTAAAAAAACCCTGAGGGGAGTTATACACAGACCCCCAAACAGTAGTAAGGATGTGGCCTACAAATTACAACAGGAGATAGAAAATGCATGTCAAAAGGGTAATGTTACCAGTCATGGGAGATTTCAATATGAATGTAGATTGGGAAAATCAGGTTGGTGCTGGATTACAGGAGGGGAATTTCTAGAGTGCCTATGAGATGCTTTTTAAAGCAGCTTGTTGTTGAACCCATGAGGGGATCAGCTATTCTGGTTTGGGTGTTGTGCAATGAATCAGAATTGATTAGAGAGTTTAAGGTAAAAGAACCTTTACGGGAAAGTGATTATAATATAATCAAATTCACCCTGAAATTTGAGAAGAAAAGCTGAAGTCAGATGTATCAGTATTACAGTGGAGTAAAGGGAATTACAGAGGTATGAGAGAGGAGTTGGCCAGAAACAATTGAAAAAGAACACGGGCGTAATGACGGCAAAGCAGTAATGGCTGGAATTTTTGGAAACAATTCGGAAGGCACAGGATATATCCATCCCAAAAAGTTCGAAGTATTCTAAAGGAAAGGTGACACAACCATAGCTAACAAGAGAAGCCAAAGCCAACATAAAAGCCAAAGAGGGGGCATATAATAGAACAAAAATGAATGGGAAGTTAGAGGATTGGGAAGCTTTTAAAAATTAACTGAAGGCAACTAAAAAAGTCACTAAGAAGGTAAAGGTGGAATCCAAAAATAAGCTAGCCTATAATATTAAAGAGGATACCAAAAGTTTCTTCAGATACATGATGTGTAAAAGAGAGGGAAGTGGATATCAGACCGCTGGAAAATGATGCTGGAGAGCTAGTAATGGGGGACAACGAAATGACAGACGAACTGAATAAGTACTTTGCTTCCCATTTGCATCAGACTAACTTCGACCATGAAGTTAGTCTGATCTCAGTGGCTAGAGTCAGTTATTAAGGATAAGCTCTCAGGGTACTTAGAGGCACATGCTAAAATAAGCCATAGTTAGCATAGTTTCCTTAAGGGAAAATCTTGTCTGACAAATCTGTTGGGATTCTTTGAGGAAATAAGAAGCAAGATTGACAAAGGAGAATCGGTTGATGTTGTGTACTTGGATTTTCAGAAGGCCTTTGACAAGGTGCCACACATGAGGCTGCTTCAGAAGCTATGAGGCCATAGTATTACAGGAAAGATTCTAGCATGTGGCTGATTGGCAGGAGGCAAAGAGTGGGAATAAAGGGAACCTTTTCTGGTTGGCTGCTGGTAACTAGTGGGGTTCCACAGAGATCTGTGTTGGGACTGATTATTTTTACATTACACGTCACTGATTTGGATGATGGAATCGATGGCTTTGTTGCAAAGTTTGCAGACGATATGAGGATATGTGGAGGAACAGGTAGTTTTGAGGAAGTAGGAAGGCTACAGAAGGACAGACAGATTTGGAGAATGGGCGAAGAAATGGCAGATGGAATACAGTGTTGGGGAGATATGGTCATGCGCTTTAGTAGAAGGAATGTATTTTCTAAATGGAGAGAAAATAACAAATCTGAGGCGCAAAGGGACTTGGGATCCTTGTGTAGGATTCCTTAAAGGTTAATTTTCAGGTTGAGTCTGTGGTGAGGAGGGAAGTGCAAAGTTAACATTCATTTCAAGAGGACTAGAATATAAAAGCAAGGATTTAATGTTCACACTTTATAAAGTACTGGTGGGGCCCCACTTGGAGTATTGTGAACAGTTTTGGGCCCCTTATCATAGAAAGGTTGTGCTGAAACTGGAGAGGGATCAAAGGAGATTCACGAAAATTATTCCAGGTTCGATCAGCTTGTCATATGAAGAGTAATTAATGACTCTGGGCCTGTATTCACTGGAATTTAGAGTAGAGGGGTGTCCTTTTAAAACGGAGATTAGGAAGAATTTCTTTAGCTAGAGGGAGGTGAATCTGTGGAAATCTTCGCCTCTGGCTGCTGTGGATGCCAAGTCTTTATGTATATTTTAAGCATAAGTTAATAGATTCTTGATTGGTCAGGGAATGAAGGGATACAGGGTGAAGGCAAGAGAATAGGGCTGTGAGGAAAACTGGATCAACCATGATGAAGTGGGGGAGCAGAGTCAATGGGTCAAATGGCTTAATCCTGCTCCTGTATCTTATGGTCTTATTGGAACCCCTTACCTCTCCTGTTGGTAACCCAACTACTGTCTAAATCTCTGTTCTAAAGGGACATCCTTCTATTCTGAGGCTGTGCTGACTGATCCTGGGCTCTCCTAATGTAGGAAACACCCTCTCCGTATCTACTCTATTTAGGCATTTCAATATGTGATAGGTTTCAATGAGATCCCCCTCTCCCAACTTTTCTCTACTCTGGTGAGTACAGGCCCAGAGTTATCAAATGCTTCTCATCATTAACCCTTTCATTCCCTCAATCATTATCATGAGCTTCCTCTGGACCCTCTCCAATGCCAGCAAATCCTTTCTTAGATAAGGGGCTCAAAATTGTTCACAGTATTCCAGTTGTGGGCTTACCAATACCTTATAAAGCCTTAGCATTACATCTTTGCTTTTGTATTCTAGACCTCACAAAATGAATGCTAACGCTGTCTTTGCCCTCCTCACTCCCGACTCAAACAATGGCCCCTTTCTTGGACACTGATTTAAGAAGCCCTCCCTAATGCACCTAACAAATTCCACCCCGTCTAAACCTCCTGCACTGAGGAGGTCATGGCTGATTCTGGGGATGCTGAAGTCACCCCACTGCGACAACCCTAGTACTTTTACACCTTTACACTTTTACATCTGCCTCAATGTCTGAGTGACTTTTGGTGGGTCTGATCAGAGTGATGGTGCCTTGCTTATTTGTTGAGGTCTGTGGTATTCTGGCAGTTTGTGCGTGTGACGATGGTGCCTCCTGCTCCCCCTTATAGGAAGGTGGTGCGTAAGGTGAGCGTGACAGAGAGGACCAACATGTACCGGCAGGAACACAGGGACGAGGCCATGGCCTGGCAGCAGGTCGGCAGCAAGGACACCGAGCCCGAGCCAGAGGACGAGGACGCACAGACCAACTCCGAGCTGAGGCTGTACTGCTCGGTGAGGCCAGCCTTTCACTCTCCCAGGGCTGGAGATTCAGGGTTAGCAGAAGGGGGAACCTGACAGGGTTTCCTGGTCAGCACTGGGGAGAGAGTCTGCGGATCCCGGCTAAAGGGACTATTATTAATTCAGAGTCAGACGCCAGGGCCAGATAAGCTGCAGATTCAGAGTCAGATATCAGTGAGCTACTCATTCAGTGTAGAGGGAGGGTTTTGAGTGTTGGGGTGGAGTGTGTGAAGTTATGGGTCAGGGTGGGGCTGTGAGTAGTTAATTCAGTGTCAGGGTGGGGCTGAGAGTAGTCAATTCAGTGTTGGGGTGGGGTGTGAGAGTTATGGGTCCGGGTGGGGCTGAGAGTAGTTAATTCAGTGTCGGGGTGGGGCTGAGAGTACTTAATTCAGTGTTGGGGTGGGGCTGAGAGTAGTTAATTTAGTGTCAGGGTGGGGTGTGTGATTTATGGGTCGGGGTGGGCTGTGTGAGCTATGGGTCAGGGTGGGGCTGTGAGTAGTTAATTCAGTGTCGGGGTGGGGTGTGTGAGTCAAGGGTCAGGATGGGGCTGTGAGTAGTTAATTCAGTGTCAGGGTGGGGCTGAGAGTAGTTAATTCAGTGTCGGGGTGGGGTGTGTGAGTTGTCGGGGGTGCTGACCATCTCTTCCCTCTGCAGGACTCGGTGCGACAGCCAGAGGGGGGTGAGGCTGCCGGCGTCCCGCCCCTGGTGAATGGTGCAGTGTTGCCAGAAGCTGCCGGATTGGAAACGGAACAGGGAGCGGAACCAGGGCCCAAGAGTGGGCCAGCTCCGGGGGAGATGAGCAGGGACATTTCCCACCAGACCCTGGCTGACCTCAAACGGCAGCGGGCCGCCTCCAAGCTACAGCGGCAGGTTCCAGGGGAGGACGTGCCGGCCGGCGGGGGCAGCTCTGGCCCTGCACACTCCAGCTCCATCTACTTCACCAGCTCTAGTGGGGACCCCCCTCTCGTCAGGTTCTCCGCCCCAGTGGAGGACGCACCCGAACCCAAGTCCCGGAGGTGCTGCCGGGTGATGTGAGGGTGTCCCCAGGGTGGGGGAAGTTATGACAGGTTGAGATCAGTCCACGTCCCCTCCCTCAGCAATGAGTTCCCACTCACTGATCCACAACCCCACACCTAAGATCCCCTCTTCACCCAGACAGGAACTGAACCCACATCAGTGGCTAGTGTCCAGTTGCCCAGCTGAGCCCAAGTAATTATATTAAAGAGCAGTCAATGTCTGAGGGCGGAGGGGACCCTCTGGGTCTTCTGTAATCCTGGCGGAGCCCAGGATAGGGCAGTCTCCAATCGCTGCTGCTACCTGCGGCCTCTGTTGTAACACTGTGGCTGTGAAACAGGCCTCCCCCCACCCCCACCCCCCCAGCTACTGATGCTCTCCGTCCCCCTCCTCCTACCACTGCTTGGGGTATGTCCTGTTTGAGCCCAGTACAGATGCTTTCTCACACACACACTGAGGGAGGTGTCTCTCTCCTCAGTTCTCTCATCCACCTCTCCTGTCGTGACTGGTGATTCCTCAGTCCTTGATGCTACAGGTGGGGTGAGGTGGTTAGTGACACAGGGATCTCTCATACATGGAAACTCGCCGTTATCAGGCCATAACGCACAGGAGCAGAATGAGGCCATTCTGTCTTGCTTGATTTATTATCCCTCTCAACTCCATTCTCCTGCCCTCTTCTTGTAACTTTTGACACCCTGACTAATCAAGAACCTATTAACCTCTGCTTAAAAAATGCCCAATGACTTGCTGCCTGTGGCAATTAATTCCACAGATTCATTACCCTCTGGCTAAAGAAATTCTCCCTTATCTTTGTTCTAAATCGACACCCCTCTGTGTTCTCTTACCATAGACTCCCCACATTCGTTTTATCTTGGGCTTCCAATATTTGATAGTTACCAAGCCGCAATGACAGTGGGGTGGGGGTGAATTCAAATCCCACCAACCTGTGCGATCTCCAGGCCTGGCCCTCAGCTAGAGTACCACCATTGGTCGCTCCAGGCCCTGCTCCGGCTTCGGCAGGGGTTTCGGTATGGAGCAGTGTCAGGTACAGATCGTCCCCAGATTTTAGGCTGTTTGGGATCAGCACATCACTGATCTTTTGGAATGGGCCCATAACTTGTCTCGGGCAATTGGGGATGGGTCCGGGTCATTGTACTGTAAATGAGTCTGGTGTCCAGCCCCTGTTAGGGGTTTATCAGCTGCAAACTGATTGTCTCTCTGTCATCGAGGAGAGAGCATCAGGCTGCAGGCAGAGCTGATGTAAAGCACAAAGTAGAATCCGTGCAAATCAATTGTTGGTGGCCAGCATTGACTCAATGGGCTGAAGGGTCTGTTTCAGCACCACATCTCTGCGTCAGAGATACCGAGTGATTCCAGTGCTTTTCAACCTCAGAGTGACCTTCTGCACAAACTGCTGCGTAACCCCAAGCAGAGTAGTAACAGTACAATCCTTGTATCGGAGCAGTCTCTGCTTGGGGTAACTCCCTTCACCGTGGTCAGTCCGTCCTGGAGGGGCAGTATGAGGAACAGGTTGGACAAATCAGAATGCTATGCTGTTGCAGAGCCCAATCTTCCCACCCTGCCACGGATGCACTGTTTGATAGCAGATTGTATAAAATGTAAATATACAGTTTATTAAAATTTAAAATAACAAATTATGAATAAAATAGAGAAATTGCCTTGTGCGTCAATGAAGAATATAATTTAAAACCAGCACTGTTCCAGAACATAGGTGTAAACTGTTGGGGAGACGAGAGATTGTTGGGTGGGTTACAGAGGTCCAAGGTACTGAAGGCTATGGTCAGGTGCAGTGAAGAGCTTTAAAAAGCAGTAAGTTTTCCAGTGGGAGTCTTTGATTGGAGTGCTGCACAGACTCTACAGAAATGTTTCCGCTCAGCTCCACTGAAGGGTTTTATAAACCCAGTTTCTATAAATGAGAATACTGTCTAACGGAACAGTCCTTGTGGGAGTGGCCATCGTCAGAGTAGTCTGAGTCAGAGTATTAATTGGAGTAAGGGGAAATATGAGGCTATCAGGCAGGAACCTGGAAGCATAAATTGGGAACAGATGTTCTCAGGGAAATGTACGGCAGCAATGTGGCAAATGTTCAGGAGATATTTGCGTGGCATTCTGCACAGGTACGTTCCAATGAGACAGGGAAAGGATGGTAGGGTACAGGAACCATGGTGTACAAAGGCTGTTGAAAATCTAGTTAAGAAAAGAAAAGCTTACAAAAGGTTGAAAAAACTACGTAATGATAGAGATCTAGACTATAAGGCTAACAGGAAGGAGTTTAAGAATGAAATTAGGAGAGAGCCATGAGAAAGCCTTGGCGGACAGGATGAAGGAAAACCCCAAGGCATTCTACAAGTATGTGAAAAGCAAGAGGATAAGACATGATAGAATATATATGTAAGCATCCGTTAGTCTCGTGAGACCATGGATTTGCACCTTGGAAGGTTTCCTGGGCAAGGTTGTGTGGAAGACAGGCAGTTGCCCATGCTGCAAGTCTCCCCTCTCCATGACACCGATGTTGTCCAAGGGAAGGGTATTAGGACCCATACAGTTTGGCACCAGTGTCGTCGCAGGGCAATGTGTGGTTAAGTGCCTTCCTCAAGGACACAACACGCTGCCTCAGCCAAGGCTCGAACTAGCGACCTTCAGATCACTAGACTGACGCCTTAACCACTTGGCCACGCGCCAACACTTGATAGAATAGGACCAATCAAGTGTGACAGTGGAAAAAGGTGTATGGAACTGGAGGAGATGGCTGAGATACTTAATGAATACTTTGCTTCAGTATTCACTACAGAAAAGGATCTTGGTGATTGTAGGGATGACTTACAGCAGACGGAAAAGCTTGAGCATGTAGACATTAAGAAAGAGGATGTGCTGCAGTTTTTGGAAAGCATCAAGTTGGATAAGTCTCAAGATATACCCCAGGCTACAGTGGGAGGTGAAGGAGGAGATTGCTGAGCCTCTGGTGATGATCTTTACATCATCAATGGGGACGGAGGAGGTTCCAGAGGATTGGAGGGTTGCAGTTGTTGTTCCATTATTCAAGAAAGGGAGTAGAGATAGCCCAGGAAATTATAGACCGGTGAGTCTTACTTCAGTGGTTGGTAAGTTGATGGAAAAGATCCTGAGAGGCAGGATTTATGAACATTTGGAGAGGCATAGTATGATTAGGAATAGTCAGCATGGCTTTGTCAAAGGCAGGTCATGCCTTACAAGCCTGATTGAATTTTTTGAGGATGTAATTAAACACGTTGATGAAGGTAGAGCAGTAGATGTAGTGTACATGGATTTCAGCAAGCCATTTGATAAGATGCTCCATGCAAGGCTTATTGAGAAAGTAAGAAGGCATGGGATTCTAGGGGACCTTGCTTTGTGGATCCAGAATTAGCTTGCCCACAGAATGCAAAGTGTGGGTGTAGATGGGTCATATTCTGCATGGAGGTCGGTGACTAGTGGTGTGCCTCAGGGATCTGTTCTAGGACCCCTTCTCTTTGTGATTTTTATAAATGACCAGAATGAGGAAGTGGAGGGATGGGCTAGTAAATTTGCTGATGACACAAAGGTTGGGGGTGTTGTGGATAGGGTGGAGGGCTGTCAGAGGTTACAGTGGGACATTGATAGATGCAAAACTGGGCTGAGAAGTGGCAGATGGAGTTCAACCCAGATAAATGTTCATTTTGGTAGGTCAAATATGATGGCAGAATATAGTATTAATGGTAAGACTCTTGACAGCGTGGAGGATCAGAGGGATCTTGGGGTTCGAGTCCATAGGACACTCAAAGCAGCTACGCAGGTTGACTCTGTAGTTAAGAAGGCATACGGTGCATTGGCCTCCATCAGCTGTGGGATTGAGTTTAAGAGCCGAGAGGTAATGTTACAGCTATATAGGACCCTGGTCAGACCCCACTTGGAGTACTGTGCTCACTTCTGGTGCAAAGGAGATTACAAGGATGTTTCCTGGATTGGGGAGCATGCCTTATGAGAATAGGTTGAGTGACCTTGGCCTTTTTCCCTTGGACCGATAGAGAATGAGAGGTGACCTGATAGAGGTGTATAAGATGATGAGAGGCATTGATCGTGTTCATAGTCAGAGGCTTTTTCCCTGGGCTGAAATGGCTATCACAAGAGGGCACAGTTTTAAGGTGCTTGGACATAAAATAATCTGCAGATGCTGGGGTCAGAGCAACACTCACAACACGCTGGAGGAACTCAGCAGTCCGGGCAGCATCCGTGGAAACGATCAGTCGACGTTTCGGGCCGGAACCCATCATCAGGATTGTAGGGGGAAGGGGCAGAGGCCCTATAAGAAGGTGGAGGGAGGATGGGAAGGAGAAGGCTGGTAGGTTCCAGGTGAAAAACCAGTCAGGGGAAAGATAAAGGGGTGGGGGAGGGGAAGCAGGGAGGAGATGGGCAGGAAAGGTGAAGAAGGAATAGGGGAAAACACAATGGGTAGTAGAAGGAGGTGGAACCATAAGGGAGATGATGGGCAGCTGGGAGAGGGGGCAGAGTGTTTCATTAAGGTTTTGGCTCTACAGGGCTTTGGCGAGAACAGGTGGAGGCAAGGTAAGTTCATTTCTTTTTTTTCTGAATTAATTTGAAAGAATGGGGGTGTGCCTCCAGAGCTAGTGTTCTGTTCTGGGTGTCAGTTGTGGGATTTCCTGAAGACCACCCGCCTCCCTGATGGCCACATCTGCACTAGGTGCATTGCGATGCAGCTTCTGCCAAATTTTAGAATGTATTACTGGGCAATTGATATTCGATACATTTCATTTTAGATTCATTATTCAGACATACATGACTGTCCTTTATGGGTGGATTTGGAGAAAAACTCGGTGAAGGGGTATTCTTTTGCCTCATTACTGGGAGCTCCTCTTCCTTCTTTGCTTTCTAAGATTGGTAGTCGAGACCTCAATCCCATTATTAAACATACATTAAGAATTTGGTTTCAGTTTCGTAGATTTTTTGAGTTTAATAACTTTGTTCTTTATAGTAAAATCCATCTTAATTGTTTTTTTAAACCATCAATTTCTGATCAGACCTTTTTAATTTAGAAAATCAAAGTAATAATAACTTTTTTAGATTTGTTTATGGGAGACTGTTTAATGTCTTTCACTCAGTTAATGGACAAATATGACTTATCTAATGCACACTTTTTTAGATATTTACAAATGAGGAATTTTTTACATAGTTTACTTCCAAATTTTCCCTCTGCTTATCCACCCAATATGATAAATACTCTTTTTCAGGTTAAAGCATTTCAAAAAGGACTGATTGCTATAATTTATAAATGGCTATTGAATTTGCAAAAGCTATCTGATAAAATTAAAGCTGCGTGGGAATTGGAATTTCGAGAGTCACTTTCAGATATTCAATGGGATAAAATTTTTCATTTGGTAAATACTTCATCTATTTGTGCCCATCATTCCTTGATACAGTTCAAGGTAGTACATCAGGTACATATGTCAAAGGATAAATTAGCCCGTATTTTTCCCAATATTAATCTTATTTGTGACAGATGTAATATTGAGGTGGCTACTTTAACTCATACGTTTTGGTCTTGTATCAAGATAGATCATTTTTGGAAAGATGTCTAAAACTTTATCAAAAGTCTTGAATTTGGCCCTACAACCGAATTTATTTACAGCAATTTTTGGAATCATCCCACCGGAAGCAGAATATATTCCTGTTTCTACTCAACTGATAGATTTTACAACTTTATTGGCTAGGAGAGCCATTTTGCTTAAATGGAAGGACTCTAATCTGCCTACTGTTTTTTATTGGCTTTCCTCCATTATGTCCTGTCTAAGTTTGGAGAAAATAAGAAGTCGGACATTTGATACATCCTTTAAATTTGAAGAAACCTGGCGACCTTTTTATTCAATATTCTCATATGGTTTGATTTATTGCCATTCCAGTTACTTTCTCAAAACTTTGGATTTGATTGCAAAGTTTCTCTTTTTTCTCGCTTTACTCTCAGTATGGGCTGCCCAGTCCCCCCTTTTTATTTGTTTATAGAGAATAGTGGGTTTTTTTAACATAAAAATTATAAAAGTTTCTTTCTTTTTATAAATGGTAAGAGAATTGATTATCTATTTTTTATTAAATACTGTTAGATTAATACTATGTATGATCTTGATAAAGTTTACTTTACCTTTTATATGTGTTGTTATTGATGTGGATATCTGAGATAATCTGCCTCTTGTTTGTATATATGTACTTTTTTAAACTAATAAAAAGATTGATAAAGAAAGAGATGCAGCTCCTTAGAGAGCGTGTTAAGGAACTGGAGCTGCAGCTCAATGAGCTTTGGCTTGTTAGAGGAAGTGGACAGTGATAGGCAGAAGTTAGAGAGAGGTGGTCATCCCAAGGCTACAGCAGACAGATAAATGGGTGACTGTCAGGAGACAGAGGGGAGAATGTAAGATAATGGAGAGCACCCCTGTGGCCATCCCCCTCAACAGTAAGTACACCATTTTGAATAGTGTTGGAGGGTGGGTACCTACCTGGGGGAAGTAACAGTGGCTGTGACTCTGACACTGTTTGGCCCTGTGGCTTATAAGGGCAGGGAACTGAAGAAGACAGCAGCAGTAATAGGGGACTCTGTAGTCAGAGTGACAGGTAGGTAATTCTGTGCATACAAAAAGGAAACAGAGGTGGTAGATTGCCTCCCAGGTTCCAGGGTCTGAGATGTTTCTGAACGGGTACACAATGTCCTGAAAAGGGAGGGTGAGCAGCCAGAAGTTGTGGTACATATTGGTACCAACAACATAGATAGAAAAAGGGAGGGGGTCCTGAAAGCAGAATGCAGGAGTTAGAAAGGAAGCTGAGAAGCAGGACTTCAAGGATAGCAATCTCGGGATTGCTACCTGTGCCATGTGACAGTGAGGATAGGAATAGAATGAGGTGGCAGATAAATGTGCGGCTGAAGAATTGGAGCAGGGGACAGGGATTCAGATTTTTGGATAATTGGAACCTCTTCTGAGGCAGGTGGGACCTGTACAAAAGGATCGGGTTGCACTTGAATCTGAGGGGGACCAATATCCTGGCGGGGAGGTTCACTAAAGCTGTTGGGAGTGGTTTAAACTAATATGGGAGGGGGATGGGAAGCTGTATGTTAGAGTTGAGGATGAGCCAGCAAGTTTACAAGTAGATGATGGGTGTAACATGAATGTAAGGAAGGACAAGCCAGTACAAATGCAGACAGAGCAAAGAGTTAAATTGTACCACAGAGGTAAAATACAAAAGGGCGAATAATGCAGACTGAAGGTGTTGTATTTAAATGTGCAAGCATTTGGAATAAGGTGGATGAACTTGGGGCACAATTAGAGATTAGCCTTTACTGGTTTTTCACCTGGAACCTACCAGCCTTCATCCCACCCTCCCCCCACCTTTATAGGACCTCTGCCCCCTCCCTCTTCAGTCCTGATGAAGGGTTCTAGCCTGAAACGTTGACTGATCATTTCCATGGATGCTGCCCGACCTGCTGAGTTCCTCCAGTGTGTTGTGAGTGTTGCTTTGACCCCAGCATCTGCAGATTATTTTGTGTTAGAGATTGGTCGGTGTGACATTGTGGGCTGAGTTGTGGCTGAAAGAAGGCCATAGTTGGGAGCTGAACATCAAAGAATATACGTTATATTGAAAGGACAGGCAGGAAGGCATACGTGGTGGTGTGGCTCTGTTGGTAAGAGATGGAATTACATCTTTAGAAAGAGGTGACACAGGGTCAGAGAATGTTGAATCTTTTTGGGTGGAGTTAAGAAACTGCAAGGGTAAAAAAAAACATTATGAGAATCCTACATAGGCCTCCAAACAGTAGCCAAGATGTGGGGTTGAGATTGCAAAGGGAGCTGGAAAAGGCGTGTAATAAGGGTAAGATCACAATTGTAATGTGGGACTTCAATATGCAAGCGGATTGGGAAAATCAGGTTGGTGTCAGATCGCAAGAGAGGGAATTTGTTGTTGCCTATGAGATGGCTTTTTAGAGCAGCTTGTACTTGAGCCTATTCAGGGAAAGGCCATCTTAGAATGGGTGTTGTGTAATAATCAAGATCTTATTAAGGAGCTTAACATAAAGGAACCCTTAGGATGCAGTGATCATAATATGATTGAATTCATACTACAATTTGAGAAGGAGAAGTATAAGTCACATTTATCAGTATTATAATGAAATAGAGAGAATTACAGAGGCATGAGAGAGGAGCTTGCCCAGATGGATTGGAGGGGGATACTGGCAGGGATGACGGCAGGACAGAGGTGGCTGAAGTTTCTGGGAATAGTTCACAAGGCGCAGGATAGATATGTCCCACAGAAGGAGTTCTCAAATGGCAGGGGTAAGCAACTGTGGCTGAAAAGGGAAGTTCAGGACTTCATAAAAGCCAAAGAAAGGGCATATAAGTTAGCAAAAGTGAGTGGGAAGTTGGATGATTGGGAACCTTTTAAAATCCAACAAAAGATAACTAAAAAAACTTTAAGAAGGGAAAATATGAAATATGAGGGTAAACTAGCTGATAATATATAGTTTTTTTCAGTCATAAAAAGTATAAAAGGGAGGCGTGTGTTAACACAAAATACTCCGCAGATGCTGGGGTCAAAGCAACACTCACAACACACTGGAGGAATTCAGCAGGTCAGACAGCATCAGACCACTGGAAATGATGCTAGTGAGGTAGTAAAGGGGGACAAAGAAATGGCAGATGAAATTAATGAGTACTTTGCATCAGTTTCACTGTGGAAGATACTAGCAATGTGCCAGAGGTTCATGAGGGTCAGGGAGCAGGAGTGAGTATCATTGCTATTACAAAGGAAAATGTGCAAGGCAAGCTGAAAGGTCTTAAGGTGGATTAGTCACCTGGACCAGAGGGACTACATCCCAGAGGCCGGAGAGAGGTTGCTGAAGAGATAATGAGTGCATTGGTCATGATTTTTCAGAAATCACTGGATTGTGGCATGGTCCTGGAGGACTGGAAAATTGCAAATGTCACTCCACTCTTTAGGAAGGGAGGGAGGCAAAAGAAAGGAAATTATAGACCTGTTAGCTGAACCTCAGCGGTTCGGAAAGTGTTGGAGTCTGTAGTTGAGGACGAGGTTTCGGGGTACTTGGAGACTAATGATAAAATAAGTCAAAGTCAGCATGGTTTCTGTAAAGGGAAATCTTGCCTGACAAGTCTGTTAGAGTTCTTTGAAGAAGTAACAAGCAGGGTGGACAAAGGAGAGGTGAAGGGAATCCTGATGAAGGGTCCCAGCCCGAAACGTTGACTGATCGTTTCCACGGATGCTGCCCGACCTGCTGAGTTCCTCCAGCATGTTGTGAGTGTTGCTTTGACCCCAGTATCTGCAGATTATTTTGTGTTGTGGACAAAGGAGAGGCAGTGGATGTCATTTACTTGGATTTTCAGAAGGCATTTGATAAAGTGCCTCACATGAGCCTACTTAACAAGATAAAATATTATGGTGTTACAGGAAAGATATTGGCATGGATAGAGGAATGGCTGAGAGGCAGGAGGCTGCGAGTGGGGAAAAAAGAGAGCCTTTTGTGGTTGGCTGCCAGTGACTAGGGGTGTTCCTCAGTATTGGGACCACTACTTTTCACATTGTCAGTAATTTAGATAGTGGAGTTGATGACTTTCTGGCAAAGTTTGTGGATGATACAAATATAGGTGGAGGGGTAGGTAGTGCTGAGGAAGCAACACAATTGCAGCTGAACTTAGACAGACTGGAAGAATGGGGAAAAAAGTGGCAGATGGAATACAGTGTTTGGGAAATGTATGATAATGCATTTGGGTAAAAGGAACAATCGTGTGGACTATTATCTAAATGGGGAGAAGATTCAAACATCAGAGGTGCAGAGTGACTAAGGAGACCTTGTGCAAGACTCCCAGAAGGTTAATTCACAGGTTGAGTCTGTGGTAAAGGCGGCAAATGCAATGTTGGCATTTATTTCAAGGGGAGTAAAATATAAAAGCAAGGAGATAATGCTGAGCCTTTATAAGACACTAGTCAGGCTGCACTTGGAGTATTGTCAACAGTTTTGGGCCTCTTATCTCAGAAAGGATGTGTTTCCATTGGAGAGAGTCCAGAGGAGGTTCACGAGAATGATTCCGGGAATGAAGAGGTTAACATGAGGAGTGTTTGGCAGCTTTGGGCCTGTACTCACTGGAATTTAGAAGAATGCAGGGGATCTTATTGAAACCCACCGAATGTTGAAAGACCACATAAGGTGGATGTAGAGAGGATGTTTCTACAGTGGGGTATCCAGAACTGGAGGGCACAGCCTCAAAATTGAGAAGCAACCCTTTAGAACAGAAGTAAGGAGGAATTTTTTTAGCTAAAGAGTGATGAATATGTGAAATGCTCTGCCACAGACTGTGGAGGTGGCCAGGTCTGTGGGAATATTCGAAATGGAAGTTGATAGATTCCTGATTGGAATATGGTGAGAGGGCAGGTGAATGGGGTTGAATGGTCCCGGTAGAGTAGTGGAAGCCACGGTCTGGGTGGGGTAAGTGGGGGCCACGGTCTGGGTGGGGTGAGTGGGGGCCCACGGTCCAGGTGGGGTAAGTGGGGCCCACGGTCCAGGTGGGGTCAGTGGGGTAGGTGGGGGCTATGGTCCAGGTGTGACAATGGAGGCCCACAGTCCAGGTGGGCTGGGGTAAATCTCCATTTTAAATATTTACCTAATGACTTGGTCTCCATAGCTGTCTGTGGCAATGAATTCCATAGATTCACTACTCTCGGACAAAAGAAATTGCTCCTAATCTCTGTTCTAAATGGGCATCAGAAATCTGAGGCTGTGCCCTCTAGATCTAGTCTCCCCACAATCTGATATTTTTATTTGTTGGAGATGCAGTGTGAAACGAGCTGTGTCACCTTGCAACCCCCACTTTATGTCTGGCCGAGTCACGGGACAATTTATAATGACAAATTTACCTACTAGCCAGTAGGACAGTGAGAGGAAACCAGAGCACCCAAAGGAAATTGACGTGTTCCACGGGGAGGACATATAGACTCGTTACGGAGGATACCGGAATTGAACTCTGAACCTGGATGCTGTGAGCTGCAGTAGATCACACATTCCGATACACTACACCACCGTGGCAGGGATGGTCAAACTGGGAAATAATGGAAAGATGCAGCAGGTTGGGCAGCATCCATGGGGAGTGAATAGGGGTTAACATTTCACACCTTCCAGGTGAGGAATGTGGTTTATGTTATGTATGGCATAGGGGTGTCTCCCAGCTGCCAGGGTCCAGGATATCTCACATCAAGTCCTCAGCATTCTTAAGGGGGAGGGTTGTGCTCCATGTAGTACCAATGACATGGATAGGACGAGTGATGAGGTTCGCCATAGGAAGTTCAGGAGGTTAGGTGCTAAAGGGAAGGACCTCCAGAGTCAAGATCTCAGGACTGGTACACGTCCCATGTGCTAGTGAGGCCAGAACAAGGAAGAATATACAGTTTAATATGTGGCCAAGGAGTTGGTGTAGGAGGGAGGACATAAGATGTTTGGATCATTGGGCTCTCTTAAAGGGAAGGTGGGACCTGTACAGAAGGGACGGTTTGCATCTGAACTGGAGGCGGACTAATATCCGAGTGCAAAGGTTTGTTAATGCTGCACAGTGCGGTTTAATCTAGAGACGCAGGGGCATGGGAACCAGAGTGCCAGAACACTTAATGGAGAGGTTGTGGAGGCAGAAGTTGCTAAGACTTCAGACAAAGTTGTGAACCTCTGCTAGACCCTCTCCAAGGCCAGCACCTCTTTTCTAAGATGAGAGGCAAAAACTGTTCACAATACTGCAGGTGAGGCCTCACCGGTGCCTTATAAAGCCTCAGCATCACATCCCTGCTCTTGTCTTCTAGACCTCTTGAGAAGAATGCTAACATGGCATTTGCCTTCCTCACCACCAACTCTACCTGCAAGTTAGCTTTTAGGGTGTTCTGCACAAGGACTCCTAAGTCCATCTGCATCTCCAATTTTTGGATTTTCTCCCCGTTTGGAAAATAGTCTGCACATTTATTTCTACTACCAAAGTGCATGACCATGCATTTTCCAACATTGTATTTCATTTGCTACTTTCTTGCCCATTCTTCTCATCTGTCTAAATCCTTCTGCATTCTACCTGATTTCTCAACACTACCTGACCCTTCACGAATCTTTGTTTCATCTACAAATTTGGCAACAAAGCCATCTATTCATCATCTAAATCATTGATATACAGCACAAAAAAATTGGTTCCAATACTGACCCCTGCGGAACACCACTAGTCACTGACAGCCAGGCTGAAAAGGATCCTTTTATTCCCACTCGCTGCCTCCTACCAATCAGCCAATGCTCTAACCATGTTGGTATCATAGGAAAGGCAGATTATAGTGCTGAAGATGAGGTGGCTGGTTTACAAACAGAGGCAACATGTAGTGAGGAGAGGCTGTTGATTGGGCAAAATTGCATCAACAGGGTGAGTTACAACGTAAAAGGTGGAGAAAATCAAAAAGGGTGAATACAGGACTGAGGGAGTTGTATCTGAATGCTTGAAGTATATGGAATAAAGTAGATGAACTTGTAGCACAGTTACAGATTGGCAGGTATGATGTACCAGTAGGCTAGACAAGGGAGATGCAGTGGATGTTGTATATTTGGATTTTCAGAAGGCCTTTGACAAGGTGCCACACATGAGGCTACTTAACAAGATAAGAGCCCATGGAATTACGGGAAAGTTATATACGTGGAGAGTGTTGACTGATTGGCAGGAAACAGAGAGTGGGAATAAAGGGATCCTATTCTGGTTGGCTGCCGGTTACCAGTGGTGTTCCACAGGGGTCCGTGTTGGGGCCGCTTCTTTTTACATTGTACATCAACGATTTGGATTATGGAATAGATGGCTTTGTGGCTAAGTTTGCTGATGATACGAAAATAGGTGGAGGGGCCAGTAGTGCTGAGGAAACGGAGAGTCTGCAGAGAGACTTGGATAGATTGGAAGAATGGGCAAAGAAGTGGCAAATGAAATACAATGTTGGAAAGTGTATGGTTATGCACTTTGGCAGAAGAAATAAACAGGCAGACTATTATTTAAATGGGGAAAGAATTCAAAGTTCTGAGATGCAACGGGACTTGGGAGTCCTCGTACAGGATACCCTTAAGGTTAACCTCCAGGTTGAGTCAGTAGTGAAGAAGGCGAATGCAATGTTGGCATTCATTTCTAGAGGAATAGAGTATAGGAGCAGGGATGTGATGTTGAGGCTCCATAAGGCACTGGTGAGACCTCGCTTGGAGTACTGTGGGCAGTTTTGGTCTCCTTATTTAAGAAAAGATGTGCTGACATTGGAGAGGGTACAGAGAAGATTCACTAGAATGATTCCGGGAATGAGAGGCTTAACAAGTGAGGAATGTTTCTTCGCTCTTGGACTGTATTCCTTGGAGTTTAGAAGAATGAGGGGAGACCTCATAGAACCATTTCGAATGTTGAAAGGCATGGACAGAGTGGATGTGGCAAAGTTGTTTCCCATGATGGGGGAGTCTAGTACGAGAGGGCATGACTTAAGGATTGAAGGGCGCCCATTCAGAACAGAAATGCGAAAACATTTTTTTAATCAGAGGGTGGTGAATCTGGAATTTGTTGCCACGGGTAGCAGTGGAGGCCAAGTCATTGGGTGTATTTAAGGCAGAGATTGATAGGTATCTGAGTAGCCAGGGCATCAAAGGTTATGGTGAGAAAGCAGGGGAGTGGGACTAAATGGGAGAATGGATCAGCTCATGATAAAATGGTGGAGCAGACTCGATGGGCTGAATGGCCGATTTCTGCTCCTTTGTCTTATGGTCTTATCACTGAGTCAAGGCTGAAAAAAATTATAGCTGGGAGCTTAATGTCCAAGTATACACATTGTATCAAAAGGACAGGCAGGAACGCAGAGGAGGCGGTGTTGCTCTGTTGGTAAAAAATGAAATCAAATCATTCGAAAGTGGTAACATAGGATCGGAAGGTGTTGAATCATTGTGGATAGAGCTGAGAAACTGCAAGGGTAAAAAGACCCTGATGGGAGTTGTAAACAGACCCCCAAACAGTAGTAAGCATGTGGCCTACAAATTACAACAGAAGATAGAAATGCATGTCAAAAGGGCAATGTTATAATAGTCATAGGGGACTTCAATATGCAGGTAGATTGGGAAAATCAGGTTGGTGCTGAATTCCAAGGGGGGGGGGTGGAATTTATAGAGAGCCAAGGAAATGGCTTTTTAGAGCAGCTCATGGTTGAGCCCACTAAAGATCAGCTATTCTGGATTGGGTGTTGTGTAATGAACCAGAATTGATTAGAGAACTTAAGGTAAAAAATACCCTGAGGGGAAAGGGATCATAAAATGATCAAATTCACCCTGAAATTGGAGAAGGAGAAGCTAAAGTCAGGTGTATCAGTATTACGCTGGAGTAGAGACAATTACGGAGGCATGAGAGAGGAGTTGGTCAGAATCGATTGGCAAAGGACACTGGCAGGGATGATGGCAGAGCAGCAATGGCTCAAATTTCTGGAAGAAATATATATGCTGTGCCTTCCAAATTTCTTCCAGAAATTTGGGCCATTGCTGTGTATATATACGTCCCAAAGAGGAAGAAATATTCTAAAGATGACACAACTGTGGCTAACAAGAGGAGTCAAAGGCAACATAAAAGTCAAAGAGAGGGCATATTATAGAGCAAAAATTAGTGGGAAGTTAGAGGATTGGGAAGCTTTCGAAAACCAACAGAAGGCAAGTAAAAAAGCCATTAAGAAGATAGAGATGGAATACAAAACCGAGCCAGCCAATAATATTAAAGAGGATACCAAAAGTTTTTCAGATACATTAAGTGTAAAAGAAAGGCAGGAATGGATGTAGAACCACCGGAAAATGATGCTGGAGAGGACAAGGAAATGGCCGTCAAACTGAATTAGTATTTTGCATTAGTCTTCACTGTGGAAAACACTAGCAGTATGGTGGAAGTTCCAGTGGTCAGGGATCATGAACTGTGAGAAGTTACCATCACTAGAGAGAAGCTGAAAGGTCTGAAGGTAGATAAGTCACCTGGATCATATGGTGTACACCCCAGAGTTGTTAAGGAGGTAGCTGAAGAGATAGTGGAGGTATTAGAAATGATCTTTCAAGAATTACTAGATTCTGGAATGGTTTTGGAAGACTGAAAAATTGCAAATGTTACTCCACTTTTCAAGAAGGGAGAGAAGCAGAAGAAAGGAAATTATAAGCCAGTTAGTCTGACCTCAGTGGTTGGGAAGATGTTGGAGTCAATTATTAATGATGAGGTCTCAGGGTATTTGAAGGCACATGATAAAATAGGCTGTAGTTAGCAGAGTTTCCTCAAGGGAAAGTCTTGCCTGACAAATCTGTTGGAATTCTTTGAAGAAACAAGTAGAATAGACAAAAGGAAAATCGGTTGATATTGTGTACTTGGATTTTCAGAAGCCCTTTTACAAGGTCTCATACATGAGGTTGCTTAACAAGTTATGAGTTCATGGTATTACAGGAAAGATTCTATCATGAATAAAGCAGTGGCTGATTGGCAGAAGGCAAAGAGTGGGAATAAAGGGAGCCTTTTCTGATTGGCTGCTGGTGACTAGTGGTGTTCCACAGGGGTTTGTGTTGGAACCGATTCTTTTTACGTTGCATGTCATGTACAAACTCCTTACAAGCAGCAGTGGTTACTGAAAATTTTGAGGCATTTGAGAAAAACAGGGGTCTAAAGGGGAACTTTTTGATGCAGTGGTTAGCAGATCAAGCTACTTGTGGTGTCTATTGAGCCAGATACAATAGTACCTAAGAAGCACTTGGACAGATGGGGCTTGGATGTGGGCTGAATGCAAGAAATTGGGACTGGCTGGGTGGGCACCATGGTTGGCATGGACTGATGAGCCTTTATCTGTGCTGTGCTGCCCTACTGCTCGATCCATGTCTCCCACCTTCTCTGCAACTTAAAATCCCATCTCAACACACAATATGGTGGAGGAGTTCAGCAGGCCAGGCAGCACCTGTGGAGAAGAATGACCCTTCATCAGGACTGGAAAGGAAGGGGGAGGATACCAGAATAAAAAGGTGGGGGGGGATGAGCTGTAAGGTGGCAGGTGAATCCAGGTGGGTAGTGGAGCGGGGGGAAGAGGATGAAGAAAGAAGCTGGGATATGATAGTTGGAAGAAGTAGGAATCTGATTGGGGAGAAGAGTAGACCGTGGAGGAAGGTGATAAAGAAAGTGCAGCAGGGAGACGTGCTAGGCAGGTGAGAAGAGATAAACTGCCAGAGTGGGGAATTGAAGAAGAGGGAAGTACGGGTGGGGGAATATTACCAGGAATTGGAGAAATCAATGTTTGAAGGCTATCTAGAAGGGCTGTGAAGCGTTGCTTCTCCACTCCGAGGGCAGCCTCATTACAGCTGTAGAGGAAGTCATGGACTGATGTGTTGGAATGGGGATAGGAAATCATATGGTTGGCCTCCGGGAAATTCCACTTTAGGCAGATGGAGCAGAGGTGTTCAACAAAGCGGTCCATCAGGAGCACCAGGCACAATAGACGACCCCAACAAATCCACGGTTGGTGTAGCATTTCTGCTGCATTTTCTCATCTCTTCCAGTTTGACACAGGGAGTCTGACCAAGCATTTCCGCGAATGCTGACTGGCCTCAGTGTGGTCAGCATATGCGGATTGTATTTCGGGTTTCCAGTATCCGTCGCCTTCTCTCCAGGTGAGTGGTGATAACTATCTTTCACTTCTACCTTTCACTTTCACTTAGTAGTTGAAGGAAAGTATTCTGCCTGGAGGTCAGTGACTATTGGAGTGCCGCAAGGATCTGTCCTGGGACCCCTGCTCTTTGTGACTTTTATAAATGACCTGGATGAAGAGGCGGAAGGATGGGTGAGTAAGTTTGTGGATGACACGAAGATTGGAGGAGTTGTGGATGGAGCTGTAGGTTGTCAAATGTTACAAGAGGATGCAGACAGGATGCAGAGTTGGGCAGAAAAGTGGCAAATGGATTTCAATCTGGATAAGTGTGAGGTGATGCATTTTGGAAGGACAAACCAGAAGGCTACAGGGTTAATGATCGGTTACTTAAGAGTGTGGATGAACAGAGGGACCTTGGGGTTCAAATCCATACATCCCTCAAGGTCACTGCACAGGTTGATAGGATAGTTAAGAAGGCCTATGGGATGCTAGGCTTCATTAATAGGGGGATTGAGTTCAAGAGTAGAGAGGTCATGTTGCAACTCTACAAATCCCTGGTGAGACCATGCTTAGAGTATTGTGTTCAGTTCTGGTCACCTCATTATAGGAAGGATGTGGAAGCTATGGAGAGGGTGCAGAAGAGATTTACCAGGATGTTGCCTGGATTGGAAAACGAGTCTTCTGAGGCAAGGTCTTAGAGGGGACTTGATAGAGGCCTACAAGATTATGAGAGGCATAGATAGGGTGGATAGCCAGTACCTGTTTCCCAGGGCACAAACAGCAAACACCAGAGGGCATGTGTACAAAGTTAAGGGAGGGAAGTTTAAGGGAGACATCAGGTGTAAGTTTTTTTTACACAGAGGACTGTGGATGCCTGGAATGACTTGCCAGGGATGGTGGTGGAGACTAAAACATTAGGGGCATTTAAGAGCCTCTTGGACAGGCACATGGATGAAAGAAAAATAGAGGGTTACGGGGTAGTGTGGGTTTAGTACTTTTTTAAAAGAAACATATGGGTCAGCACAACATCGAAGGCTGAAGGGTCTTACGAGAGGGAGAGAAAGAGGGAGAGGAGAGATGGAATGGAATGGAGAGGACAGGAGAAGAGAGGAGGAATGGAATGGAGAGGAGAGGAATGGAATTCCTCTCTACTTCTCTTCTGGCCATCTACATCAGTCAGTGTCTGTCTCTCTCTAACACACACAGAACATCAGACACAGGAACACTGAACTTGTGATAAATTAGAATCTTTAATCTCCTGTGGTACACGTGCATAGGTATTGGGGGGGGGGTATACCGGTCCGAAGAGGGTGCACAGGTGTAGGGGGGTCTGCAGGAGCGATAGGTGGTGTATGTGCGAGGGGGGTGTACAGTTGTGAGGGAGCGTACATGCGAGGGGGGTGTACGGGTTGCAGCAGGGTGTGAGGCGTATTCAGATTCGGTGAGAAGGGTGATGGTGTGACTCAGGCTGAGGGTCAGCAGTAGGTGCCCACCAGTGAGTGCTCCAGGACGAAGTATTTCTGACCGGATCGCCGGAGGGTGAGGAGGCTGTGTGGAGGGAGCCGGTCAAGGGCCGAGGGGAAGGGGTTGAGGCTGACCTCTGACATGGGCAGCCTGATGACACGGCCTAGGGCAAAGGTCAGAGGTCGCAGCGGGAGGCGGCGCAGCTGCAGCTCTGTGGAACAGAGAGAGAGAGAGGGAGGAGTGGAGTTCATTGTCACACAGTAGAATACCTACATCACCCCCACTCAGTGACACCCACCTCCACCGTAACCAGTAATTCCCCAAACCACTGACCCTCCCCAACAGCGAGACCCACATCAACAAAAACTAGTAATCCCCCAAATCAGTGACCCTCACCGACAGCGAGACCCATGTCCACCGTAACCAGTAATTCCCCAAACCACTGACCCTCCCCCAACAGCGAGACCTATGTCCACCGTAACCAGTAATTCCCCAAACCAGTGACACCCTCACAGTGACCCTCCCCGACACCCAGACCCACATCCACAGTAGCCCCAACCCAGTGACCCTCCCACCTTGCAATGGGACCCAGTGGACATTGAACCCAGGGTGAGTGTCTTGAGCACTCACCTCCAGGGTAAGTACTTACTCTGTGATGGCACTGCCTCCTGCGTCTCCCCCAGCCTCATGATGGGTCGGTGCCTGCAGAAGGGGAGAAGCAGCCTTGGTTGACTGAGACCTACTGCGTGAGGAGGACTGCCATCCCAAGCTGGGACTGGCGAGGGCAGAATGGCCCACGTCTGCTCCTGTGTCTGACGGTTTCATGGAATCTGCTGGAAGTTCTCAGCAGGTCAGGCAGCATGTGTGGTGGGAAGTGACTGTCAAAGTCTTGTGAGCTCCCTCCATGAGGACTGAGTTCTGCAGAATTCCTCCACAAGGCTGTTGTTGGGATGGAGAGGAAAGGTGGTGACCTTCAGTAACCCTCGGGAGTTGGGCTGACACACCAATGGGGAAGATGAGTCAGTACAGCAGGAGTTGTACACCCCACCCCACCCCACCAGCTCTCCCACAGGGACAGGGCATCAGAGGCAGAGTCATATAGGAGCTCCCCTTCCACCGTATTTCATCTGCCCGCACAGCATTTTCTCTGTGACTGTAACACTTCAATTCTACGCTGTTCCCGTTTACACCGGGAGGCGCGGTAACGTAGCAGCGAACATTTCGCTTGATACCATCAGTGGCCCGTGTTGAACTCTGTCAGGAGTTTGTACGCTCTCCCCAGAACCATCCAGGTTTCCGCCCAAAGTCCCAAGACGTGTGGGTTAGGGTTAGTAAGTTGTGAGCGTGATGTGATGTGACACATGCAGGCTGCCCCCAGCACACCCTCGGAATGTGGACAACACATTTCACTCTCTGTTACAATGTACATGTGAAAAATAAAAATAATCCTTAAATCTTCAAGTCTCTATATCTTCCTGTGTTTATGCCTGGGTGCACACAATGAAAGCTTTCAGCGTATCTCAGTACACATCACAATAATAAACCTGCTACCAAGTGCTCATGGACACCCCCCCACTCCCAGATTTGGGAAGACATCACCATTCTTTCACCATCACTGAGTCTGGACTCTGCAGCTCCCCTCCCCACTAACACAGTGGGAGTACCTTCATCAGAAGGACTGTCGTGGGTCAAGGCTGTTCACCCTCCCTTACGACATTGAACAGTCCAGGTGAAGGACCTTTGGCCCACAAAATTGTGCTGAATTTATTAAATTAGTAGTTAAAACCTAACTAATATAGAAACATAGAAAACCTACAGCACAATACAGGCTCTTCGCCTCACAAAGTTGTACCGAGCATGTCCCTACCTTAAAAATTACTAGGCTTACCCATACACCTCTATTTTTCTAAGCTCCATGTACCTATATAAAAGTCTCTTAAAAGACCCTATCGTATCCTCCTCCACCACCATTGCTGGCAGCCCATTCCACGCACTCACCACTCTCTGAGTAAAAAAACTTACCCTGACATCTCCTTTGTACCTACTCCCAAACACCTTAAACCTGTGTCCTCTTGTGGCAACCATTTCAGCCCTGGGAAAAAGCCTCTGACTATCCACACGATCAATGCCTCTCATCCTCCGTCGCTCCAAGGAGAAAAGGCCGAGTTCACTCAACCTATTCTCATAAGGCATGCTCCCCAATCCAGGCAACATCCTTGTAAATCTCCTCTGCACCCTTTCTATGCCTTCCAATTCCTTCCTGCACAGAGGCAACCAGAAATGAGCACAGTGCTCCAAGTGGGGTCTGACCAGGGTCCTATGTAGCTGCAACATTTCCTCTCAGCTCCTAAATTCAATTCCATGATTGAGGAAGGCCAATACACCGTAAGTCTTCTAACTAAACGACACAATGTCCATATGCCACAATGCTCTGCATGCCCCAGGACCCACACCACCAGGTTCAGGAACAGGTATTACCCTTCACTCATCAGGCTCTTGAACCAGAGGGGATAACTTCACTCACCCCAACACTGAACTGTTCCCACAACCCATGGGCTCACTTTCAAGGGCTCTCCATCTCATGTTCTCAATATTTATTACTCATTCATTTATTTTTTGTTTTTATTGTTTCTTTGTATTTACTGTGAATGCCCACAGGAAAATAAATCACAGGGTGACATACAGTATGTGTGATTTGATAAGAAATTGACTTTGAACTTTGTGCCTTAAACACCACAGCTGTATCTGTCTCCCTCACCATCTCGGACAGCACATTCCAGGCACCCACCACTCTCTGTATAAAAAAACTTGCCCCTCACATCTCCTTTGAAATGATTATAAGACATTTCAGCCCTGGGTAAAAGGTGCCAGTCATATCTATGCCTCCCATAATCTTATAAACCTCTATCAGATCTCCCTCAGCCTCCATCACTCCAGAGAAAATAACCCAGGCTTGTCCAACCTCTCGTTTTAGCAGATCCAGCTGGTGTCCCGGCGAACCTCCTCTATACCCTGTCCAAAGCCCTCGACATTCTTCCTATAATGAGGTGACCATAACCGTATGCAGTACTCCAGATGAGGCCTAACCAGAGTTTTATAAAATGGCAGCATAGCTTTCTGACTTTGGGTCTCAGTGCTTCCACTAATAAAGACACGCATGCTCTGTGCCTTCGTTATCATCTTATCAAACTCTGCAGCCAATTTCAGGGAGCTGTGCACTTGCACCCCAAGGTCCATCTGCTCATTAACACTGTTGAAGGTCTTGCCACAAACTATGTACTTTCCTTTACATGTGATCTCCCAAAGTCAACAACTCACACTTGCCTGGATTAAACTCTATCTGCCATTTCTCTGCCCATATCTGTAACTGATCTGTATCCTTCTACAATCGTCTACACTGTCCTCACCACCAATCTTTGCATCGTCTGCAAGATTACCAACCCACCCATCCATATTTTCATCCAAGTCACTTATATACAATGCCTTGAAAATGTATTCAGCCCTCGCAATTATTTCTCAGTTAAACTGATCAAAATCTCTGTTTGTAATACTTGCTTATGTGAACAAAGTGTTGGGGGCTGAATACATTTGCGAGACACTGTGAATCACAAACAGCAGAATCCCTGCAGAACATCATTAGTCACAGATCTCAACCAGCATAAATCCTTTGATCAACACCCTCTTCTATTCTGCGGGCTAGCCAATTCTGCATCCAAGTGGCCAATTCCCCATGGATCCCATGCATCTTCATCTTCTGGACGAAGCTCTCACGAGGGAACTTATCAAACACCTTAGAGTCATAGAAAAGTACAGCACAGAAACAGGCACTTCAGCCCATCTATTCTGTGCCAAGCCATTTAAACTGCCTACTCCCTTCGACCTGTACCGGGACCAGAGCCCTCCATACCCCTACCATCCATGTAGCTATCCAAATGTACCTGTATGTACCTATCCAAATTTTTCTTAAACATTGAAATCGAGCACACGTGTACCACTTGTGCTATCAGCTCATTCCACACTCTCAAGACCCTCTGAGTGAAGAAGATTCCCCTCATGTCTCCCTTAAACTTCTCACCTTTCACCCTTAACCCATGACCTCTGGTTGTAGTCCCACCCAACCTCAGTGGAAAAAGCCTGCTTGCACTTACCCGATCTACAGCCCTCATCATCTTGTATCCCTCTATCAAATCTCCCCTCAATCATCTACATCCCAAGAAAAAAGTCCTAACCTATTTGGTCTTTCCCTCCAAAATGGGCAACATTCTTATAAATTTTCTCTGCACTCTTTCAATCTCAGTTACATCTTTCCTGTAGGCAGTTGAGCAAAACCGTGCACAGTACTCCATATTAGGCCCCATCAATATCTTAGACAATTTCAACATAACGTCCCATCTCATGTAGTCAAGATTTTGAGTTATGATGGCCAATGTGCCAAAAGCTTTCTTTACAACGCTATCTACATGTGACGCCACTTTCAATGAATTATGGACCTGTATTCCCAGATCCCTTTGCTCCACCACACTCCTCAGTGCCCTGCCGTTCACTGTGTAACACCAGCCCTTATCACGAGATCCACAAAGCAAGAGGCAGCTCCTTGTGAAGGCCATCCCTCCTCCCTCACTACCCCCACGCAGAGACTGCTAACCTGGTGATCTTTGGCAGGAAGAGTACAGCGTTCCTGACGTCCTGTCCCTCCTCCGGTTGCTGCTCGGACACCCTCAGCTCCTGCAGTTTCTGCTCCAACTGCAGTTCACAGAAGTAGTTGACGGCCTCTATGGGACGCAGTGAGTCCAGGGAGCTGGGCGTCTGGGGTGCAGGCAGGCGCAGCACAGATGCCTTCCCCTGTCTCTGTCTCACCTGTTGACAGGATTGCAAGATATAGGATTAACTCAAACTGCCCCCACCCAGGCGAGGGGATGGTAAGGGCACAAGGGCTCTGCTGCAGTACTCACACTGCTCCGGCCATGCCTGTCGGGGTCAGCACTGGAGGAGATGGGCAGAGTGGCATGCAGTGTGTTCCCAGCGTTAAGAGATCTGGCAGCACCTTGGATGTGTTCCTAGGGAAGGAAGAGCGCATTAACACCATCCCTTCCATGTTACCCATCCCATCAGTCCAGAAACCGTATCCACTCCACATTACCCATCCCATCAGACCAGAAACACCGTCCCTTCCACGTTACCCATCCCATCAGACCAGAAACCCCATCCTTCCCACATTACCCATCCCATCAGACCAGAAACCCCGTCCTTCCCACGCTACCCATCCCATCAGACCAGAAACACCATCCCTTCCACATTACCCATCCCATCAGACCAGAAACCCCATCCTTCCCACGCTACCCATCCCATCAGACCAGAAACACCATCCCTTCCACATTACCCATCCCATCAGACCAGAAACCCCATCCTTCCCACGTTACCCATTCCATCAGACCAGAAACACCGTCCTTTCCACGTTACCCATCCCATCAGACCAGAAACCCCATCCTTCCCACGATACCCATCCCATCAGACCAGAAAAAACCGTCCTTTCCACATTACCCATCCCATCAGACCAGAAACACCATCCCTTCCACGTTACCCATCCCATCAGACCAGAAACACCATCCCTTCCACATTACCCAACCCATCAGACCAGAAAAACCGTCCTTTCCACATTACCCATCCCATCAGACCAGAAACACCATCTCCTTCGTGTTATCCCTCCCATTGGACCAGAAACAATCACACAGCTCTGTCAAACTTCAGCTGAGTTTATGTCATCTGCATAACTCCATGTATGCACAGGTGCAATGAAAAACTTCCCTGCAGCAACACCAAACTGTCCAATGCATCACTGGCACCCTTCATCACCTGGGTAATGGGTAAAGGATAGATATACAGAAAGGTGCTGGAAAAAGGGCCAGTAACTTCATGAAGGTTCCTACCCACCCAGCATAGATGTTACCAGATCTGCTGAGTTCCCAGCATTTTGTTTCATGTTTGCAGCATCTGCAGGTTCTATGAGCAGCTCCACAACACACAGCTCCTCACAAATACCCGATAGTAACATGCCAGCCTATCCCTACCCTCGGACGTCACAACCGGTCGCTCACACCTGCCCTCGGACATCCCCACCGGTCAGTCACACCCGCCCTCAGACGCCCCCGCCAGCCGGTCACACCCGCCCGCCCTTGGACGTCCCCACTGGCCAGTCACATCCACCATCAACAGACGTCCCCACCGGTCAGTCACACCTACTCACGGACACCCCTCACACTCAATGTATCCTCACTAGTCTGTGACGCAAGACATAGGACATAGGGGCACAAATAGGCCATTCAGCCCATCGAGCCTGTTCTACCATTCCATCATAGCTGATTTATTATTCCTTTCCAACCCATTCTTCTGCCTCCTCCCGGCAATCTTTGACACCCTGACTAATCAAGAACATCCCAACCACCACTTTAAATATACCCGATGAATTGGCCTCTACAGCTGCCTGTGGCAAAGAATTCCACAGATTCACTATCCTCTGGCGAAAGAATTTCCTCCTCATCTCTGCACTAAATGGATAATTTTCTATTCTGAGGCTGTACCCTCTGGTCCGAGACTCCCCCACTATAGGAAACATCCTCTCTACAGCCACTGTATCCAATCCTTTTAATATTCTGCATGTTTCACCCACAGCAGACACACCATCAGTCAGTCACGCACACCCATGGACACCCCATCTGTCATTTGCAACTCCCCACCCACCCACTCAGTCGTGGTCACCCCCACCATGCAGTCGCAGTCAACCCACTCCCTCATTAATTGTGAACCAGGTACCTTGAACTGTTGCATCCAATGGTGGAGCCAGGCTCGGCTGACTTTGCGAAGTTCCTGGCGGTCTCTATCTTCCCAAGAGCTCAGCTCCATCTCCAGGTAGTTGTGGGGGTCCTGCAGACCCAGCTCATCCAGAATGGCTCTGACGGTGGTTCTGGAAAACAGGCGGACCTTGGGGGTTCAGCTCATTAGGGCAATGGACAACCTCTCTCCTGGTTCAGTTGTCCCTGGCCAGTCACAGCTCAGATGCTGAACCCACAAAGGCACCACCCCTACCTCTCGGTTCCCAGCACAATACCACCTGAGCACACTCTCTCCTCCAATGTAAAAGAGAGTCCTGTCTTCCTCTCTCTGCTGCTGATGAATCACGGCTAAAATCCAGTAAACACCTCCTTCGCTCCCTGCTCCTTATCACAATAGCTTCGTCCACCCCTCCTGGATCTCCACAGATGCTCCTGGCCCATCGACTTCCATAAGACCATAAGATACAGGTGCAGAGTTAGGCCATTTGACCCATCTCCACCCAGTCTTCCGCCTTCTCCTCTTATCCCTTCATACCCTGAACAATCAAGAATCTATCATCCTCTGCCATAAATACATATACAGACGTGGCTTCCACAGCTGCCTGTGGCAAGGAATTCCACAGATTAACCTCCCTCTGGCTAAAGAAATTTCTCCTTTCTAAAAGGATGCCCCTCTATTCTGAGGCTATGTCCTCTGACCTTAGTCATCCCCACCATAGGAAACGTCCTCTCCACACCCACTCTATCAAAGCCTTGCACAATTCGATAGGTTTCAATGAGGTCACCACTCATTCTTCTGAATTCTGGTGAATACAGGCCCAGAGCCATCAAACACACTTTGTATGACAGGCCACTCAATCCTGGAATCATTTTCGTGAACCTCCTTTGAACCCTCCCTAGTTTCAGCACAACCTTTCGAAGATAAGGGGCCCAAACCAGCTTACAAACTCCAAGTGAGGCCTCACCAGTGCTTTATAAAGTCTCAACATTACATCCTTGCTTTTATATTCTAGTCCTCTTGAAATAAATGCTAACATTGCATTTGCCTTCCTCACCACCGACTCAAACTACAAATTAACCTTTAAGGAATCCTGCACAAGGACTCCCAAATTCCTTTGCACCTCAGTTATTGTATTTCCTCTCCATTTAGAAAACAGTTAGCCTTTTCATTTCCTCTACCAAAGTGCATGACCATACACTTCTCAACACTATATTCCATCTGCCACTTCTTTGCCCATTTCCTAATCCATCCAAGTCCTCCTGTAGCATCTCTACTTCCTCAAAACTATCTGCTGCTCCACCTATTATCAAATCATCTGCAAACTTTGCAACAAAGCCATTAAATCCATTATCCAAATCATTGACATATAACGTAAAAAGAATTGGTCCCAACACAGACCCCTGTGGAACACAACTATTCACCAGCAGCCAACCAGAAAAGGCTTCACTCACAACACGCTGGAGGAACTCAGCAGGTCGGGCAGCATCCCTTTGTTCCCACTCTTTGCCTCCTGCCAATCAGCCACTACTTTATCCATGTTTGAATCTTTCCTATAATACTATGGGTTCATAACTTGTTAAGCAGCCTCATGTGTGGCACCTTGTCAAAGGTCTTCTGAAAATCCAAGTACACAACATCAACCGATTCTCCTTTGTCTATCCTGCTTCTTATTTCTTCAAAGACTTCAGACTTATCAGACAAGATTTTCTCTTGAGGAAACGATGCTGAATACAATCTATTTTATCATGTGCCTCTAAGTACCCTGAGACCTCATCCTTAATAATCAACTCCAACATCTTCCCAACCACTGAGGTCAGACTAACTGGCCTATAGTTTCCTGTCTTATGCCTCTCTTCCTTCTTGATGAGTGGAGTGAAATATGCAATTTTCAGTCTTCTGAAACCATTCCAGAATCTGGTGATTCTTGAAATACCATTACTAATGCCTCCACAGTCTCTTCAGCCACCTCTTTCAGAACCCTGGGATGTGGACCATCTGGTCTAGGTGACTTATTGAACTGCAGACCTTTCAGTTTCCCAAGAACCTTCTCTCTAGTTATGGTAACTTCACACACTTCATGCCCCCGACACCTGGAATTTCCACCATACTGCTAGCCTCTTCCACCGTGACAACTGAAGCAAAATACTAATTCAGTTCGTCCACCCTTTCCTTGTTCTCTCCAGCATCATTTTCAAGTGGTCCAATATCCACTCTTGCCTCTCTTTTACACTTTATGTATCTGAAAAACTTTTGGTATCCTCTTTAATATTATTGGCCAACTTACTTTTGTATTCCACCTTTACCTTCTTAAAGACTTTTTCGGTGCTTTCTGTTGGTTTTTAAAAGCGTCCCAATCCTCTAACTTCCCACTAATTTTTGCTCTATTATATGCCCTCTTTTTGGCTTTTATGTTGGCTTTGACTTCTCTTGTTAGCATTGGTTGCGTCATTTTTCCTTTAGAATACTTCTTCCTCTTTGGGATGTATATATCCTGTGTCTTCTAAATTGCTTCCAGAAACTCCACCCAATTGCTGCCGTGCCATCATCCCTGCCAGTGTTCTTTTCCAATCAATTCTGGCTAACTCCTTTCTCATGCCTCTGCAATTCCCTTTTCTCCACTGTAATACTGATACATCTGACTTGAGCTTCACCTTCTTAACTTTCAGGGTTAATTTGCTCATATTATGATCACTTACCCCTAAGGGTTCTTTTACCTTAAGCTCTCTAATCAATTCTGGTTCATTGTACGATGCCCAATCCAAAATAGCTGAACCCCCAGTGGGCTCAACCACAAGCTGCTCCAAAAAGCTATCTAAGCAACACACATAAAAGTTGCTGGTGAACACAGCAGGCCAGGCAGCATCTCTAGGAAGAGGTACAGTCGACGTTTCGGGCCGAGACCTTTCGTCAGGACGTACTGACCTCCATCTTGCTGAGGCACAGCAACAACTCATGGATACCTCCTCTTATTTACCCCTCGATCATGACCCCACTGAGAAGCACCAGGCCATTGTCAGTCCTGACGAAGGGTCTCGGCCTGAAACGTCGACTGTACCTCTTCCTAGAGATGCTGCCTGGCCTGCTGCATTCACCAGCAACTTTTATGTGTGTTGCTTGAAATTCCAGCATCTGCAGATTTCCTCGTGTTTGCGTCCAAAAAGCTATCTCATAGGCATGCTAGAAATTCCCCCTCCTGTAATCCAGCACCATCCTGATTATCCCAATCTACCTGCATATTGAATTCCCCCATGACTATTATAATATTGCCCCTTTGGTATGCATTTTCTATCTCCCATTGTAATTTGTAGACCACATCTTTACTACTGTTTGGGGGTCTGTATACAATTCTTTTTTTCTAGATTAGATTATGAGGACACGCAGTCCTCTTTTATTGTCATTTAGTAATGCATGCATTAAGAAATGATACAATATTTCCTCCGGTGTGATATCACAAAACACAGGACAGACCAAGACTGAAAAAACTAACAAAACCACATAATTATAACATATAGTTACAACAGTGCAACAATACCATAACTTGATGAAGAAGCCCATGAGCACAGTAAAGTTCAAAGTTTCTCAAATGTCCTACATCTCACGCAGACGGGAGAAGGAAGCAAAACTCTCCCTGCCATGTCGACCATAATCCGACTCTGAGTCATCCGAAAAATTCGAGCTCTGATCAGCTCTCCAACACCGAGTACTGAGCACCATCTCTGTCCGAACGATTCGACCTCAACCTTGGTCACCAACAGCAGGCAAAGCCGGAGATTTTGAGGCCTACCCTCCAAAAGATTCCCAACCACGTAGTAACGACAGCAGCGAACGAGCGTTTCAAAAATTTCTCCAGATGTTCCTCTGTGCTTTCACGTCCATTCTCCATCAAATCAGAATTGTCCACGGCCCCTATTTAACAGATACGATATCATTTTTCACCGGAGGGCTGCGCACGCGCGGCGCGCCGCTCTCTCTCCTCCTGCCAAGTACTTCCTTAGCTCTATCCACAATGATTCTACACATTCCGAACCTATGTCAGCTCTTTCTAATGACCTGATTTCGAATCACAATCAGGTTTATTATCACTGGCATGTGCTGTTATATGTTGGGGCGTGGCCAAGTGGTTAAGGTGTCGGTCTACTGATCTGAAGGTCGCCAGTTTGAGCCTCAGTTGAGTGTTGTGTCCTTGAACAAGGCACTTAACCACACATTGCTCTGCGATGACACCGGTGCCAAGCTGTATTGGCCCTAGTGCCCTTTCCTTGGGCAACACTGGTGGCATGGAGAGGGGAGATTTGCAGCATGGGCAACTGCCGGTCTTCCATACAACCTTGCCTAGGCCTGCGCCCTGGAAACCTTCCAAGGTGCAAATCCATGGTCTCACGAGACTAACGGATGCCTATATGTGTTGTGAAATGTGTTAACTTAGCAGCAGCAGTTCAATGCAATACATAATATAGAAGAAGAAGAAAAAAAACATAAATAAAATAAATAAAATAAATAAATAAACCAATTACAGTCATCGTGGTTATCCCTTGAGGTTGAGGATGAGGGTCTTCATTCCATAGATCTATTTATGGGCTCTCAAGTGGCTTATGAGTCCAATCTTGGCTTTGAAAGTTCTTCCGCATTCAGGGCAGGTAGTTCCAGATGGCAGATCGGGCTTTGGTTGTTGCTGCCTCTCTTTCCATTTCTTTCTCTTTTATTCTAATTCTGCACATCTGTTGGCTTCAAAAGTTGCTCTTCCTCCTCGGATGATGGCTTGCCAGAGTTTCCTGTCCTTGGCATTGGTTTCCCAATTGTTGATGTCGATGCTACATTTCTTCATGTTGGCTTTTAAGACGTCTTTGAATCTCTTGTGTTGTCCACCTCTTTTACGTTTGCCTTCTTTAAGCTGGGAGTAGAAGATTTTCAGCAGACGTTCGTCTTTCATCTGAACAACATGACCGCTCCATCTTAGTTGGTTCTTGATGACGTAGGCTTCAATGCTTGTTGTTTTTGCTTCATTTAGTACACTGACGTTGGTTCTTCTATCTTCCCACTGATATTTAGGATGTTTTGAAGACAGCGTTGACGGAACTTTTCAAGTGCCTTCAGATGTCGTCGGTATGTTGTCCAGGTTTCTGATGCATACAGAAGCGTTGGGATCACCACTGCTTTGTACACTAACATTTTGGTGTCTGTTCGGATGTCACAATCATGAAAGACTCTTGTTCGGAGGTGTCCAAAAGCTGTTCCAACGCATTTAAGATGATGTTGGATCTCGTCATTAAGGTCAACATTGGAGGAGAGGTGACTTCCAAGATATGGAAGTGGTCCACGTTTTCCAGGGTTGTTTCGCCAAGTTGAAATAATGGTTCTATCTGATTTGTCTCAATTGGTGACGGTTGGTAGATGATCTGAATCTTCTTGGAATTGATGGTAAGTCCATGCACAGTTGAAGGCAGTCAGAATCTGCTGTAGGTGGTTTTCTGAAAGAGCTGCAACACTGTTGTCATCTGCGTATTGGAACTCGATGAGGGAACTTGTGGATGCCTTCGTTTTGGATTTGAGACGGGCAAGATTGAAAAGTCTGCCATCTGTTCTGTAGACAATTTTGATTCCTGAGGGTAGGTCGTCCTTGATAATGTGGATGATTGTTGCAATGAAGCAGGTGAACAAAGTTGGGGCAATCACACATCCCTGTTTTACTCCTGATCTAACTGGAAAAGGCTCACAGTTACTGTTGCTGACCATGACTGTGGCAAGCATGCCATCGTGGAGGAGTCTCAGGATTCGAATGTACTTTTCAGGGCATCCATAGGTGGATAGGACATCCCATAGGAGCTCCCTTGATACCGAGTCGAAGGCTTTGGCGAGGTTGATAAGTGCCATGTACAAAGGTTAAAGTTGTTCACGACATTTTTCTTGTAGTTGTCACATTGTGAAGATCATGTCGATTGCTCCACGTGATGGTCTAGAACCGGCTTGTGTCTCCGGAAGGATCTTCTCAGCTAAAGGCTTGGGCCGGTTGTTCATGATGCGGGTGAGGATCTTTCCTGCTGTTGCTAACAGAGAAATTCCACGATAGTTTCTGCATTCGGATCGATCGCCTTTCCTTTTGTAGATAGTAATGATTGCTGAGTTTCTAAAGTCTGCTGGTACGTCTTCGTTTATCCAGATCTTGATGAGAAGTTGATACAGTAGATAATGAAGCGGGTTACCTCCAATTTTGTAGCCCTCGGCTGGTATTCCATCGAGTCCAGCGGCCTTGCTGTTTTTCCAGGTTTTGATGGCTTCCTCGACTTCCTTAAGTGTTTTGCTTTAGGAGTCATCAATGGGCTGGTTTGGAATGTTGTTAATCACATTCCTGTCAAATGAGACAGTTTGGTTTAGAAGATCTTCAAAGTGCTCCCTCCATCTAGAATTGATCTCAGCATTGCTCTTCAGGATGGTTGAACCATCTTTGCTTTTGAGAGGGGCTTGACCGTGAGCTTTAGTTGTGTTGAAAAAGCCTCGAGTGTTGTTGGCATCTGCTAGTTGTTGGATTTCCTGAGCTTTCTTCCTCCACCATTGGTTTTTCAGGTTTCGGGTGTTCTTCTGGACTGCAGCCTTGCATTCCTGATAGTGTTTCCTTTTGGTAGCCGATTGCTGGTCATTTTGTAAGGTGATGAAAGCTTTTCTCTTTTCGTCAATGAGTTGTTGGAGTAGTTTGTCATTATCATCGAACCAAACCTGGTGTTTTTCGTCTTGAACCCAATTGTTTCTTTGCAGGATATGATGATAGCATTCTTCAATTTGTTGAGGCAGTTGTTCTTGAAGATTTTTTTGGAACTTCTGTACATGGTGATGTCTTGAAGGATGTTAACATTGAATTTCTTAATAGTGTTCTGATTTTGGTGTTTCCTTTTGGGCCGAATCTTCATTCTCATGGTGAACGAGATGAGTTGATGGTCTGTCCAGCACTCGACAGCACCAGTAACAGCTCTTGTTATCAGTACATCTTATTGGTCCCGAGATCATACGATGATGTAGTCGATGAGGTGCCAGTGTTTGGAGCGTGGATGCTGCCAGGATTCTTTGTGCCTGTTTTTCTGGCTAAATAGGGTGTTTGTAATCACCAGGTTGTGTTCAGCACATTTGGTGAAGAGGAGTGTTCCATTGGCGCTGACCTTGCCAACTCCTTCCTTGCCTATTATTCCAGAGCCTATGATCTTTCCCGACTCTAGCATTGAAGTCTCCCAAGAGAATGATCTTGTCGTTGTTGGGAACAGAGGAAAGGACGTGGTCAAGTTGGGCGTAGAAGTTCATCTTTACTTCATCTTCAGCATCCAGAGTTGGAGCATAGGCACTGATGATGGTGGTGTGTTGGTTCTTGACAAGTTGGATTCGCAGAGTCATGAGACATTTGTTGATTCCCAGTGGTTGCTCTGTCAGCTTCTGAAGTAGGCTGTTTCGGATGGCAAAACCTACTCCATGGATCCTCAGTTGTTCAGGATCAACTTCTTTCCAGAAAAAGGTGTATTGACCTTGCTCTTCCTTTAGTTGCCCTTCTCCAGCTCTGCGGGTCTCACTCAGAGTAACAATGTCAAAGCTGAATTTTTGCAGTTCCTGAGCAACAAAGGCAGTTCTCTCTGGTTGGTCTGAGTTTGGGTTATCCATCAGAGTGCATATATTCCAGGTTCCAAATTTCATAGTTTCATTTCTCGATGTTTTTCGACCACATGATGGTGATCCCTCTGGACGCGGCTTTCCAGACAGAATGGGGTGAAGCAGACTATTTTTAGGGTACCTTTTCTAGCCCCTTCCCAGTTCAGGGTGAGCAGAGTGGATCCTAAATAGAGCTGCTGCTCAGATGTGAATACTGCTACCAAACAACTTTCCTGCTTCTGTCCAAAAGTTGAGCAACTGGATCAAGTATTCACCACTTTCGTGCCAGTCCTTGACTAGGAGCTTCCAGCCATCACATTGCCTGCTCCGTCGCCCTCCCCCAATCGCCAAAAGACTTGAAGAAGTGGCCCACAGAGCGAAGACACCTGTGCGTGCATTTGTTTAACGCGTACTTGTTGTTACATTCCAAGAAGCACACGATACTTCACAAATCAACCGATTCCAGTGGGTAGTGTCCAAAGCTTTAATGACCATTTAGGAATCGGATGGCAGTGGAGAAGAAGCTGTTCCTGAATCACTGAGTGTGTGCCTTCAGGCTCCTGTACCTCCTACCTGATGGTAACAGTGAGAAAAGGACATGACATATCTCACTCCTGTACACCCTCAAGTCAAGTCAACTCAAGTCACTTTTTATCGTCATTTCGACCATAACTGCTGGTACAGTACACAGTAAAAATGAGACAACGTTTTTCAGGACCATGGTGCTACATGAAACAATACAAAAACTACACTAAACTACTTAAAACAACACAAAAACTACACTAGACTACAGACCTACCCAGGTCTTGTCTCTGTCTGAGATTCTAGCAACAATGATTGTATCATCAGCGAATTGATAGATGGTATTTAAGCTATGCCTAGCCACACAATCATGGGAATAGAGAGAGTCGAGCAGTGGGCTAAGCACACACCCGAGGTGCGCCAGTGTTGATTGTCAGCAATGAGGATATGTTATCACCAATCCGCACAGATTGTGGTCTTCCGGTTAGGAAGTTGAGGATCCAGTTGCAGAGGGAGGTACAGAGGCCCAGGTTCTGTAACTTCTCAATCAGGATTGTGAGAATGATGGTATTAAATGCTGAGCTATAGTCGATGAATAGCATCTTGACATAGGTGTTTGTGTTGTCCAGGTGGTCTAAGGCCGTGTAGAGAGCCATTGAGATTGCATTTGCCGTTGACCTACTGTGGCGATAGGCAGATTGCAATGGGTCCAGGTCCTTGCTGAGGCAGGAGTTCAGTCTAGTCGTGACCAACCTCTCAAAGCACTTCATCACTGTAGATATGAGTGCTACCAGGCGATGGTCATTAAGGCAGCTCACATTATTCTTCTTAGGCACTGGCATAATTGTTGCCTTTTTGAAGCAAGTGGGAACTTCTGCCCATAGCAGTGAGAAGTTGAAAATGTCCTTGAGTACTCTCACCAGTTAGATGGCACAAGCTTTCAGAGCCTTACCAGGTATTCCTTCAGGACCTTCTGCCTTGCGAGGGTTCACTGTCTTTAAAGATAGTCTGACATTGGCCTCTGAGAGAGAGATCACAGGGTCATCAGGTGCAGCAGGGATCTTCACAGCTGTAGTTATATTCTTCCTTTCAAAGCGGGCACAGAAGGTGTTGAGTTCATCTGGTAGTGAAGCATCGTTGTCATTCATGCTATTTCATTTTTGACCAACAGAGCAATACCCTGCCTTCCTGCCTGTCCTTTTGATACAATGTGTATCCTTGGACATTAAGCTCCCAGCTATAATCTTCTTTCAGCCATGATTCCGTGATGCCTACAACATCATACCTGCCAATCTGTAACTGTGCTACAAGTTCATCTGTCTTATTCCGTATACTGTGCGCATTCAAATACAACACCTTCAGTTCTGTATTCACTCTTTTTGATTTTGTCCACCTTTTACATTGCAACTCATCCTGTTGACTGCGATTTTGCCCTATCAACAGCCTCTCCTCACTACATATTGCCTCTGTTTGCAAACCAGCCACCTCACCTTCAGCACTATCACCCACCTTTCCTACGATACTTCTTGCATACAGAGCTCAGCAGGACACAAGTTGCACTATGCTGAATCCTTTGATTCCCAACTTTGTCTGAGGTCTTACCAACATCTGCCTCCACAACCTCTCTACAAACTGTTCTGGCACTCTGATTCCCATCCCTTGCGATTCTAGATTAAGAGCATAAGTTATGGGAGCAGAATTAGCCCATTTGCCCATCAAGTCTGCTCCACCATTTACTGTGGCAGCTGTGGAGGGAAAATCCTGCCTGACGAAGGAAAGGCCTCCACAGCTGCCTTCTCTCTAGTTATGGTAACTTGACACACTTCATGACCCCTGACACTTGGAACTTCTACCGTACTGCTAGTGTCTTCCAACATGAAGATAGATGTAAAATACTTATTCAGTCCATCCACCATTTTGTTGTCCCCCATTACTACCTCTCCAACATCATCTTCCAGCAGTCCGATATCCACTCTCTCCTCTTTTTTACACTTTATGTATCTGAAGAAACTTTAGGTATCCTCTTTAATATTATTGGCTAGCATATTTTCGTGTTCCATCTTTACCTTCTTAATGACTCCTTTAGTTGCCTTCTTTTGGTTTTTAAAAGCTTCCCAGTCCTCTAACTTCCCACTAATCTTTGCTCTATTATATGCTCTCTCTTTGGCTTTGACTTCCGTTGTTAACCACAGTTGTGTCATCTTTCCTTCAGAATACTTCTTCCTCTTTGGGTTGTTAAAAACCCCAACGTGCCGTATTAACAAACCTTCCCGCTAGGATATTTGTCTCCCTCCAGTTCAGGTGCAAACCATCCCTTCTGGACAGATCCCACCTTCCCTGGAAGAGACCCACTGATCCAAAAATCTTATGCCCTTCCTCCTAGACCAAACCCTTAGCCATGTATTGAACTACCCTGCCTGACATCGCTACTGTACTACTGAGCAGATACAGGAAAGAGAAAACAAAATCTTAACCTTGAGCTTTTCTCTGACCGCAGCCTCTCTTTGCTGAAGCCTAAAGCCTCAGGATCACCACTCTGACTCTGTTCACTCTGACGACGGCTGCTGCGCATGCCCCTGCCTTTCTTTAATTTGCCCAAACTCCAAGTGATCACTGGTCAAAGCTTTTTATCACTGTAGCGACCCTCTGCTGCCTCCAGCAGATCATTTGTTGCTCCAGGTTTCTGCATCTTCAGTCTTCTGCCCTTCCTCAGTCTCTGTCTGCTCCATTTCCGAGCCCAAAAGTCATGGCTCCAACATTGGCAGCCTTAGCTTTCTCTCTTTCTCCCTCCATGCGCACGGTAACAGACTTTTCTGGTCCGATGAGCCTGTGCTGCCCAATTACTAATTACTGTCTTTGGACTGTGCGCACAGCTGGGCACCTGAAGAAAAACCATGTGGTCATGGGGAGGATGTACAGACAGCGACAGAATTGACCTCGGTCACTGGCGCTGTAAAGTGAAGTGCTAAACACCACACTACCGTCCTCCCTAAGCCCTGGAATTCCCTCTGTACACCTCTTCCCTCCTCCTTGACTCAACTTTGGTCACCTGTCCCACAGCCACAAATCTGTGTGAATCGCTCTGAGAAATCACTTGCCCAAGAGGGGTTGAGTACACAGTGAAAGACCGCCCCCCCCCAACTGACTCCCTGTACCTCCCCACCTTCAGGCTTAGGGTAGACATGTCCCACTGTGGACAGGACCAAAAATATTGGAGCCCATTCCTACTCAAGCTGCCCTATGGTTGATAGGAAAAGAGGAGCCCAGAACCCGGAGAGGAACTCAGCAGGTCAGGCAGCATAGAAGGAGAGGAATAAACAGCCAATGTCTTGGGCTGAGACCCTTCATCAGAACCGGAAAGGAAGGGGGAAGAAGCCAAAATGAGGTGGCGGAGGGGAAGGAGAACAAGATGGTAGGTGATGGGTAAGACCAGGTGAGGGTGAAGGTGGGTGGGTGGGGAGAATGGATGAGGTTGAAGTAAAAAAGATTAGGAGCTGATTGGTGGAAGAGGTGAAGGGCAGAAGATGAGGAACCTGGTGGGAGAGAACAGTGGACCAGGGGAGAAAGGGAAGGAGGTGGAGAACCAAAGGGAGCTGAGGGGAAGAGAAGTGGTGAGAGGGGAGCAGAATGGAGAAAAGACGGGAGGAGGGAGAGGGGAGAGATTTAGAGAAATAGAGATCATGTCATCAGGTTGCACCCGTGAGGCAGCTGCCACAGTCCTTAAGGTCACAGCATCCTCTTTCACTTGCCCTAGAAACCTCTGCAGTCAACGATCTGCTGGAGCAGACTGACCCAGCACCACAGCTGAGTATGTGGCCTCTAAATACTCACAGCGTTCTACCTGAAACATCTCCATCGATTCACAGAGATTGGCCCCATGAGTATGTCCCATTTTTCCCTCATCTCTCTTTCCTATCCATGCATCTATTCAAGTGTATTTGAAATGTTATTCTATAAGAATCATCTCAGGAATGAAAGTTGGGGAGAGTTTGATGGCTCCGGGCCTGTACACACTGGAGTTTGGAAGAATGAGGGAGGATCTCACTGAAACCTGTCAAATATTGAACGGCCTGGATGGAGTGGACATGGAGAGGATGTTTCCATTAGTGAGGGAGTCTAGGCATAGTCGGCAGAGGAGAAAGAATAAAATGGAGGTGAGGAGAAATTTCTTTAGCCAGAGGGTGGTGAGTCTGTGGAATTCATTACTACAGATGACTGTGAAGGCCATGTCATTGAGTATATTTAAAGAGGAGGTTGATAAGTTCTTGACTAGTAAGGGCGTTCAAGGTTACGGGGAGAAGACGGGAGAATGAGGACTGAGGGGGACAATAAATCAGCCATGATGGAATGACAGAGCAAACTCAATGGGCCGAATGCCATAATTCTGTTCTTATGTTTTATAGCCTCAACCACTTCCTCTGGCAACTGGTTCCATACTCTCACCACTCTCTGTCTGAAGAAGTTGTCTCTCAGGATGCTTCTAAATCTTTGCCTCTCACTGTACATCCACATCCTGTACTTTTAGACTTCCTTACCCTGGGGAAAAGACCGCGACCATCCACAGTATCTATGTCCTTCATTGTGTATTTGGGTTGGCACAGTAACAATAGCTGTTAGCATCATGCTATTCCAGTACAAGTGATCCAGGTTTAATTCATGCTTCTGTCTGCAAGGAGTTTGTACGTTCTCCCCGTGACTGCGTGGGTTTCCTCCGGGTGCCCTGGTTTCCTCCCACAGTCCAAGGACATACCGGTTTGAAGGTTAATTGCTCACACGGGGGTATCTGGGCAGTGTGGCTCGCTGGTCCAGAGGGGCCAGGTACCATGGTGTATTCCCAAAAGATGAGAGTTTATAAACCTTTATAAACCCATCCTTTCTGATTTTAGCTGCCCTACCCTGGGGAAAAGACTGTGGCCTTATCTCTGCCCTTCATAAGGTCACTCTTCAGCCTCCTTCACTCGAGGGAAACCAGTCCCAGCCTGTCCAATCTCTCCTTACAACTCAGTCCCGGGAAAATCCTGGTGAATCTTCCCTGCCCCCTCTCCAGTTCAGTGACACAATACTCCGCTCTCTCCCCAACATCTCAGGCAGCTCTGTACAGTTCACTTGTAAACAGTGGAAACGGCGACAGACAGGGAAGATTGAGAATTGTCAAAATCCTCTCCCCACCTGGGTACAGTGAAAGAAAGAATGAATCTAGTTTCAGAGGCAGCAGGGCGGAGACATTGGGTGGGAAGGATGGGATTTAACTAAAGTGTCAGGCACAATTTCACTGCATGTAGGAGAAGGTTCAAGTCTGGAGAGCTTTCTGGTGTCCTGTCTGCAGTAATTACATACAACATACACACAACATACAGCCTCCCGGTGTCCTGTCTGCTGTAATTACATACAACATACACACAACATACAGCCTCCCAGTGTCCTGTCTGCAGTAATTACACACAACATACATATAACATACAGCCTCCCGGTGTCCTGTCTGCTGTAATTACACACAACATACATATAACATACAGCCTCCCGGTGTCCTGTCTGCTGTAATTACACACAACATACACACAACATACAGCCTCCCGGTGTCCTGTCTGCTGTAATTACACACAACATACAGCCTCCCAGTGTCCTGTCTGCAGTAATTACACACAACATACATATAACATACAGCCTCCCGGTGTCCTGTCTGCTGTAATTACACACAACATACACACAACATACAGCCTCCCGGTGTCCTGTCTGCAGTAATTACACACAACATACAGCCTCCCAGTGTCCTGTCTGCAGTAATTACACACAACATACAGCCTCCCAGTGTCCTGTCTGCAGTAATTACACACAACATACAGCCTCCCAGTGTCCTGTCTGCAGTAATTACACACAACATACATATAACATACAGCCTCCCGGTGTCCTGTCTGCTGTAATTACACACAACATACAGCCTCCCGGTGTCCTGTCTGCAGTAATTACACACAACATACATATAACATACAGCCTCCCGGTGTCCTGTCTGCAGTAATTACACACAACATACATATAACATACAGCCTCCCGGTGTCCTGTCTGCAGTAATTACACACAACATACAGCCTCCCAGTGTCCTGTCTGCAGTAATTACACACAACATACATATAACATACAGCCTCCCGGTGTCCTGTCTGCAGTAATTACACACAACATACAGCCTCCCGGTGTCCTGTCTGCAGTAATTACACACAACATACATATAACATACAGCCTCCCGGTGTCCTGTCTGCTGTAATTACATACAACATACAGCCTCCCGGTGTCCTGTCTGCAGTAATTACACACAACATACATATAACATACAGCCTCCCAATGTCCTCTCTGCAGTAGTTCCTTACAACATTGAATATACAGGAAAGACCCTTCAGTGCATCTTGTTTTGCATACTGTTCGCACAGATCTGATCACTACACAGTGCATTGAGGCAGAACAAGGTAAAATAATAACAGAATGCAGAATGAAGTGTTACAGTTGCAGAGAGAGTATAGTGCAGGCAGACAATGAGGAGCAAGGTCACAACGAGGTAGGCTGTGAGGTCAAGAATATATTTTATTATACTAGGGAACTATATAGTCTTTTAACAGTGGGATAGAAGCTGTCCTTGAGCCTGGTGGTACGTGTTCATAGGCTTTTATACCTTCTGCCTGATCAGAGAAGGGAGAAAAGAGAACATCCTGGGAGGCTGGGGTATTTCGGAATGCTAGGTCTATATAAGGAGTTGCTGTAGGAGGGTATCAGATTTTTGGATCACTGGGCTCTCTTCCAGGGAAGGCGGGACCTGTACAGAAGGGATGGTTTTGTCCAAACTAGTGGGGGACTAACATTCTAGCGGGAAAGTATGCTAAGTGCCAGAACAGTTAGTGGGGAGTTTGTGGAGACAGATATTGTTAAGACCTCAAAGTGAGGAATCAATAGGTTGAGTAGGGTGCCACTAATGTCCTGAGATGCCTATATTTTATTGCAAGAAATATTGTAGGAAAGGCAGATGAGCTCAGGGCATGGATCTACACCTGGAATTAGTCAAGTCAAGTCGCTTTTATTGTTATTTCAACCATAACTGCTGGTACAGTACACAGTAAAAACGAAACAACGTTCCTCCAGGACCATGGTGCTACGTGAAACATCACAAAACTACATTAGACTAGGCCTACACAGGACTACGTAAAGTGCACAAAACAGTGCAAGACAGTACAATAGTGAATAAACAAGACAATAAGCACAGTAAAGGACAAATGACGATATAAAAATAAAAGATGTAAATGTAAGCAATGTTTTTGCAGTAATTGAGAAAGAAATGAGCAAAAATTGCAAAGGAGTGGTGAGAGAGAGATATGTCTGTGTGTGCGTGTGTGTATATATATATATATATAGATATACACACACACATACATACACACACTGTATATTGAGATTGATTGATTGTGTGTGTGTGTGTGTGTGTGTGTGTGTGTGTGTGTGTGTGTGTGTGTGTGTGTGTGTGTGTGTGTGTGTGTGTGTAGGTTGGTGTCAGGCTAGACCCTGGGAATTGAGAAGTCTAATGGCTTGGAGGAAGATACTGCTACACAGTCTGGTCATGAGAGCCCGAATGCTTCGGTGTCTTTTGCCAGATGGCAGGAGGAAGAAGAGTTTGTATGAGGGGTGCGTGGAGTTCTTGCGATCCAAGACGGTGCAATTTCCGAACCAGGCAGTAATGCAGCCGCTCAGGATGCTCTCAATACATCCTCTAATACATAATACATTATTATGTAGCCATTAGTGAGACTAGGTTGCAGGAGGGACAGGACTGGCAGCTCAACATTCTGGGGTTCCATTGTTTTAGACATGACAGAGTGGGAGGGATTAGAGGAGGGGTGGTGTTACCTCTGGGGGAAAACGTCATGACAGTGCTCCACCACGACAGACTCCAGAACATGTCTAGTGAGGTGTTATGGGTGGAACTTAGCAGTAAGAAAGGCATGACCATGTTAATGGGGCTATATTACAGACCACTCAACAGTCCGAGGGATTTAGAGGAACACATTTGTAGAGAGATCGCAGACTCTTGCAAGAACCATAAAGATGTTATTGTAGGTGATTTTAACTTTCCTCATATTGACTGGGAATCCCTTATTGTAAAAGGACTAGATGGGATAGAGTTTGACAAATGTATTCAGGAAAATTTCCTTATTCAGTACATAGAAGTCCCAATGAGAGAGTGTGTGATACTTGATCTCCCATTAGGGAACGAGACAGGGCGGGTGACTGAAGTTTGTGTAGGGGAAGCCTTTGCTTCTAGTGATCATATTACCATTAGTTTCAAGGTAATTATGGAAAAAGGATAGGTCTGGTCCACAGATTGAGATTGTAAATTGGAGAAAGACCAATTTTGATGGTGTCAGAAAGGATCTAGCATATGTGGATTAGTATAGGCTGTTTTCTGGCAAAAGTCTACTTGGTAAGTGGGAGGCCTTCAAAAATGAAATTTTGAGAGTACAAAGCTTGTAATGTGCCTGTCAGAATAAAGGTAAAGATAACAGGGGTAGGCAACATTGGCTTTCAAGAGATATTGAGGCCCTGGTTAAAAAAAAATTAGGTGCCTATCAGGTATAGGCAGTTAGAATCAAATGAGATCCTTATGGAGTATAAGAAATGCAAGAGAACAGATAAGGAAGAAATCACGAGGGCTTTAAAAACGGCACGAGGTTGCCCTGGCAGACAAGGTGAAGGCAAATCGTAAGGGATTCTACAGATATGTTAAGAGCAAAAGACAATATTGGTCCTCTAGAAAACCAGAATGGCAATCTATGTGTAGAGCCAAAAGAGACTGAGGAGATCTTAAATGAATTTTTTGCATTAGTATTTACTCAGGAGAGACACACACAGAGCCTATGGAAGTGAGGCAAATTTGCATCAACTTCATGGACCCTATACAGAGTACAGAGGAGGAGGTGTTTGCTTTCTTGAAGCAAATTAGAGTGGATAAATCCCCAGGGCCTGACAAAGTGTTCTGCAGACCCTGCGGGACAAAGTGCAGAAATTCTAGGTCCCTGGTAACAGGTGAGGTACCGGAGGATGGGAGGGTAGCTCACGCTGTTCAACTGTTTAAGAAAGGCTCTAAAAGTAAACCTAGAAATTATAGGCTGGTGAGCCTGACGTCAGTAATGGGTAATTTATTGGAAGGTATTCTAAGGGACCAGATATATGAGTATTTGGTTAGACATGGACTGATTATTGATATTCAGCATGGGTTTGTGAGTGAAAGGTTGTGTCCAACCACTCTTAGAGAGTTTTTCAAGGAAGTTACCAGGAAAGTGGATGAAGGCAAAGCAGTAGATATTGTCTACATAGACTTCAGCAAGGCAGTTGACAAGGTCCTGCATGGGAGGTTGGTCGAGGAGGTTCTGTTGCTCAGCTTTCAAGATGAGGTAGTAAATTGGATTAGACATTGGCTTTGTGGAGAAGCCAGAGAGCTGTCGTAGAGGTTTGCTTCTCTGACTGGAGGCCTGTGACTAGTGGAGTGCCACAGGGATCAGTGCTGTGTCCATTGTTGTTTGTCGTCTATATCAATGTGATCTGGATGATAATGTGGCCAACTGGATCAGCAAATTTGTGGATGACACCAAGATTGGTAGTGTAGTGGACAGCAAGGAAGGCTATCTTAGCTTGCGGAGGCATCTGGACCAGCTGGAAAAATGGACTGAAATATGGCAGATGGAATTTAATGCAGACAAGTGTGAGGTGTTGCACATCGGTGGGACCAACCAGGGTAAGTTTTACACAAAGAACAGTAACACACTGAAGAGAGCGGTAGAACAAAGGGATCTGAGAATACAGGTATATAATTCATTGACGGGCTTTACTCTTTGGAGAGAAGGAGGATGAGAGGAGACATGATGGAGGTGTACAAGATAATAAGAGGAATAGATAGAGTGGATAGCCAGCGCCTCTTTCCCAGGGCACCACTGCTCAATACAAGAGGACATGGCTTTAAGGTAAGGGGTGGGAAGTTCAAGGGGGATATTAGAGGAAGGTTTTTTACTCAGAGAGTGATTGGTGCGTGGAATGCACTGCCTGAGTCAGTGGTGGAGGCAGATACACCAGTGAAGTTTAAGAGACTACTAGACAGGAATATGGAGGAATTTAAGGTGGGGGCTTATATGGGAGGCAGGGTTTGAGGGTTGGCACAATATTGTGGGCCAAAGGGCCTGTGCTGTACTATTCTATGTTCTATGAAAGTGGTGTCACAGGTAGATAGGGTTATAAAGAAAGCTTTTGGCACATTGGTCTTCATCAATCAAAGTATTGAGTACAGGAGATGGATGCTATGTTGAAGTTGTATAAGATGCTGGTGAGGCATAATTTTGAGTATTGTGTGCAGTTTTGGTCACCTACTTACAGGAAATATATAAATAAGGTTTGAAAAAGTACAGAGAAAATTTACAAGGATGTTGCCAGGACTGGAAGACCTGAGTTATAAGGAAAGATTGAATAGGTTAGGACTTCATTCGTGGAATGTAGAGGATTGAGTGGAGGTTTGACAAAGGTGTACAAAATTATACGGGTATAGATCAGGTAAATAGAAGCAGGCTTTCTCAACTGAGCTTGGTTGGGACTACAACCAGAGGTCATGGGTTAAGGGTGAAAGGTAAGAAGTTTAAGGGGGACATGAGGGGAATCTTCTTCACTCAGAGGGTCTTGAGAGTGTGCAATGAGCTGCCAGTGCAAGTGGTACACGTGAACTCTATTTCAATGTTTAAGAGAAGTTTGGATAGGTACATGGATGGTAGGGGTATGGAGGGCTCTGGTCCCGGTACAGGTCGAAGGGAGTAGGCAGTTTAAATGGCTTGGCACAGAATAGATGGGCTGAAGTGCCTGTTTCTGTGCCGTACTTTTCTATGACTCTAAGGTGTTTGCTAAGTTCCCTCGTGAGAGCTTCATCCAGAAGATGAAGATGCATGGGATCCATGGGGAATTGGTCGTTTGGATGCAGAATTGGCTAGCCTGCAGAATAGAAGAGGGTGTTGATCAAAGGATTTATGCTGGTTGAGATCTGTGACTAATGATGTTCTGCAGGGATTCTGCTGTTTGTGATTCACAGTGTCTCGCAAACGTATTCAGCCCCCAACACTTTGTTCACATAAACAAGTATTACAAACAGAGATTTTGATCAGTTTAACTGAGAAATAATTGCGAGGGCTGAATACATTTTCAAGGCATTGTATATAAGTGACTTGGATGAAAATATGGATGGGTGGGTTGGTAATCTTGCAAACGATGCAAAGATTGGTGGTGAGGACAGTGTAGACGATTGTAGAAGGATACAGATCAGTTACAGATATGGGCAGAGAAATGGCAGATAGAGTTTAATCCAGGCAAGTGTGAGTTGTTGACTTTGGGAGATCACATGTAAAGGAAAGTACATAGTTTGTGGCAAGACCTTCAACAGTGTTAATGGGCAGATGGACCTTGGGGTGCAAGTGCACAGCTCCCTGAAATTGGCTGCAGAGTTTGATAAGATGATAATGAAGGCACAGAGCATGCGTGTCTTTATTAGTGGAAGCACTGAGACCCAAAGTCAGGAAGCTATGCTGCCATTTTATAAAACTCTGGTTAGGCCTCATCTGGAGTACTGCATACGGTTATGGTCACCTCATTATAGGAAGAATGTCGAGGGCTTTGGACAGGGTATAGAGGAGGTTCGCCCGGACACCAGCTGGATCTGCTAAAATGAGAGGTTGGACAAGCCTGGGTTATTTTCTCTGGAGTGATGGAGGCTGAGGGAGATCTGATAGAGGTTTATAAGATTATGGGAGGCATAGATATGACTGGCACCTTTTACCCAGGGCTAGAATATCTTATAATCATTTCAAAGGAGATGTGAGGGGCAAGTTTTTTTTATACAGAGAGTGGTGGGTGCCTGGGATGTGCTGTCCGAGATGGTGAGGGAGACAGATACAGCTGTGGTGTTTAAGGCACAAAGTTCAAAGTCAATTTCTTATCAAATCACACATACTGTATGTCACCCTGTGATTTATTTTCCTGTGGGCATTCACAGTAAATACAAAGAAACAATAAAAACAAAAAATAAATGAATGAGTAATAAATATTGAGAACATGAGATGGAGAGCCCTTGAAAGTGAGCCCATGGGTTGTGGGAACAGTTCAGTGTTGGGGTGAGTGAAGTTATCCCCTCTGGTTCAAGAGCCTGATGAGTGAAGGGTAATACCTGTTCCTGAACCTGGTGGTGTGGGTCCTGGGGCATGCAGAGCATTGTGGCATATGGACATTGTGTCGTTTAGTTAGGTTATAACTACTAATGTAATTAATTCAGCACAACATTGTGGGCCAAAGGTCCTGCACCTGGACTGTTCAATGTCTTATGGGAGGGTGAACAGCCTTGACCCACGACAGTCCTTCTGATGAAGGTGCTCCCACTGTGTTAGTGGGGAGGGGAGTTACAGGGTTCAGACCCAGTGATGGTGAAAGAATGGTGATGTATTCCCAAATCTGGGAGTGGCAGGGGGGTGTCCATGAGCACTTGGTAGCAGGTTTATTATTGTGATGTGTACTGAGATACGGTGAAAGCTTTTGTTGTGTGCACCCAGGCATAAACACATGAAGATTTAAAGATTAATGGCAGACCAATCAATTCACAGAGGGAGAGCTTCGCACAGGTTGGGGAGAAGAGTTTTAAAAAGGAGCGTTTCATGGGGCTTGGTGCATTAGCAGCAGACCAATCGATTTGCAAGTCATTAGCAGCAGCAAATAAAAGTAAAACAGGGTCAAAGCGGAGCGGCCATTGTGTGAGTGGACCAGTGTAGGAGTGGGAACTTGAGCCTTTGGTGAGGAGGCACAGGTAAGTAGCAGGTAAGGCTTTTGTAGTGGTTGAACAAAAAGTCGCTAAATTACAGCTAATGAAATAAAGGGATGATGCAGGATCAGGAGATGTGCTGTAGCTACATGGTGTGGGAGCTGGTGGACCCCATTGTGGTTCCTGGTGACCACATCTGCAGCAAGTGCTGGCTGCTTGAGGAACTCAGGGTCAGTGTTGATGACCTGGAATCTGAGCTTCAAACACCGCAGCACATCAGGGAGGGGGAGAGTTACCTGGATTCTTGTTTCAGGAGGCAGTCACACCCATTAGATTAGCTGCCTTAAATACAGTCTGTGGTCAAGGACAATTGGGTGTGACTGCAAGTGAGGCGAGTAGTGGGATCCAAGAGACAGTGCTGGAGGAGCCTCAGCCCTTGAGTTTGTCCAGCAGGTCTGATATTTCTTGCTCCCCTGTGTGACTGAGGCTGTAGGAAGGATGAGCAACCTAACTGCGCTACCGAAGTGGGAGGAAAGAAGAGAAATGTCCTGGCAATTGGGGATAGTATAGTCAGGGGAAAAGACAGAGTTCTCTGTCGCGAGAATAGAGAGTCCCAAAGGCTGTGTTGCCTTCCTGGTGCCCGGGTTCAGGACATCTCAGAGGAATTTGCAGAGAGAGGGGAAAGATGCAGTTGTCATGGTCCATGTGGGTACCAACAACTTAGGTAGAATGAGGGAAGAGGTTCTGCTGAGGGAATTTGAGCAGCTAGGGACTAAATTATAAAACAGAACTAAAAAGGAAGCAATCTCTGGATTACTACGTGAGCCACATGCAAATTGGCATAGGGTCAAGAAGATTAGAGAGTTAAATGTATGGTTTAAGGATTGGTGTGGGAGAAGTGGGTTTGAATTCTTGGGAAACTGGCACCAGTATTGGGGAAAGAGGGAGCTGTACCAATGGGACGGGCTCCACCTGAACCGTGATGGGACCTGGATCCCAGCGAATTGCATAACTAGGGCTGTGGAGAGGGCTTGAAACTATATACTAGGAGGGTGGGTTCAATAGATTAGAGAAGTATGGATAAAGTAAAAAGAAATGTGTGGATAAAGATAAAGTAAAAGCAAAAGATAAAAAAGAGAAAAGTAAGAGTAGAGTGAAGAAAAGTCAAGTGCGAAAGATAACAAGAACAAGATTACAAGATTTTAAAAGCACAATGAGTGTAAGGGCACTTTATCTGAATGCCCATAGTATTCCTAATAAGGTCAGTGAACTTGGCACAAATCAGTACACAGGGGTATGATTTAGTGGCCATTACAGAAACGTGGTTGCAGGGTGGAGAGGATTGGAAGTTACATATCCAAGGATATCAGGTAATACAAAAGGATACGCAGGAACGTAAGGGAGGTGGGGTAGTGCTCTTAATTAAAGATGAGATCAGGGTGATAGTGAGAGACGATATAAGATCTAAGGAGCAGAATGTTGAATCCATCTGGGTAGAGATTGGGAATAGTAAAGGGAAAAAAAATCACTGGTGGGAGTTGTCTATCGGCCACTGAATAATAACATTACAGTGACTCGGGCAATAAACAGAGAAATATCTGAGGCATGTAAGAATGGAACATCAGTTATCATGGAACTTTAACCTGCTTGTAGATTGAGTGAATCAAGTTGGTCAAGGCAGTTTTGAGGAGGACTTCAGAGAATGCATGTTACTGAACCTACAAAGAAATGTGCTATCTTAGATCTGGTCCCGTGCGATGTGACAGGTAAAATTAACAATCTTGTAGTTTGGGATCCTCACTGAAAGAGTGATCACAGTATGATTGAATTTCTCATACAAATGGAGGGTGCAATAGTTCGATCGAAAACCAGTGTATTATGTCTAAACAAGGGAAACTATAACAGGATGAGGGAGGAGGTGGATAGGGTAGACTAGGAACACAGGCTGTATGGTGGGACGGTTGAGGAACAGTGGAAGACTTTCAAAGAGGTTTTTCACAGTGCTCAACAAAAGTAGATTCCAGTTAAAAGCAAGGACAGTAAGGGTGGGGGGAGCCAGTCTTGGATAACTAAGGAAATAAAACAAGGCATCAAACTAAAATTTCATGCATACAAAGTTGCAAGAGTAGGTGGAAACTTGAAGATTGGGAAAACTTTAAAATGTAACAAAGAACCACTTAGTCAGCAATAAAGGAAGTGAAGATAGATTATGAAAATAAACTAGTACAAAATATAAAAAGATAGTAAAAGTTTTTATAATTATATAAAGTGGAAAATGTTGGCTAAAGTGAATGTAGGTCCCTTGGAGAATGAGAAGGGGGAATTGATATTGGGTAATGAGGAAATGGCAAAGGCTTTGACTGACTATTTTGTGTCAGTCTTCACGGTGGAGGACACATCTAACGTGCTAAAGAGAGATGTTATGGACACGATGGGAGGTGAGGACCTCAATACAATAGCTATCACAAAAGCGGTAGTGCTGAGCAAACTTGTGGGCCTGAAGACAGAGAAGTTCCCTGGTCCTGATGTGGAAGCATTGGAAAGGGTACAGAGGAGATTTACCAGGATGCTGCCTGGTTTAGAGAGTATGGATTATGATCAGAGATTAAGGGATCTAGGGCTTTACTCTTTGGAGAGGAGGAGGATGAGAGGAGACATGATAGAGGTGTACAAGATAATAAGAGGAATAGATAGAGTGGATAGCCAGCGCCTCTTCCCCAGGGCACCACTGCTCAATACAAGGGGACATGGCTTTAAGGTAAGGGGTGGGAAGTTCAAGGGGGATATTAGAGGAAGGTTTTTTACTCACAGAGTGGTTGGTGCGTGGAATGCACTGCCTGAGTCAGTGGTGGAGGCAGATACACTAGTGAAGTTTAAGAGACTACTAGACAGGAATATGGAGGAATTTAAGGTGGGGGCTTATATGGGAGGCAGGGTTTGAGGGTCAGCACAACATTGTGGGCCGAAGGGCCTGTACAGTGCTGAACTATTCGATGTTCTATGTTCTATGAATGCATCCCAGGGTACTGAAAGAAATGGCAGAAGTTATTGTAGAGACTTTGGTAATAATTTACCAAACTTTCCTGGACCCTGGGCAGGTCCTGGCAGATTGGAAGATGGTGAGTGTCACACCACTGTTCATTAAGGATGTAGGCAAAAGGCAGGTAACTATAGGCCGGTTAGTTTAACATCTGTAGTTGGGAAAATTCTTGAAGCTATCATTAAAGAAGAAATACTGTAGCGAGGCATCTCGAAAGAAAAGGATCCATCACGCAGTCACAACATGGATTCAGCAAAGACAGGTCCTGTTTGACAAACTTACTGGAGTTCTTTGAGGATATAACAAGCGTAGTGGATAGAGGGGAACAGATGGATGTTATTTACTTGGATTTCCAGAAGGCATTCGATAGGTGCCACGTAAAAGACTTATCCATAAGATAAGGATGCATGGAGTTGTGGGTGATGTATTAGCATGGATAGAGGATTGGTTAACTGATAGAAAGCAGAGATTTGGGATACATGGATTGGCAATCAGTGGTGGGCAGTGAGCTGCAGGGGTTTGTGCTGGGCCCACAACTGTTCACGATATACATTAACAATCTGGAAAGGGGACCAAGCATAGTGTATCTAAGTTCGCTGATGATATTAAGTTGAGTGGAAAACGAAATTGTACAGAAGATACAGAGAGTCTGTGGAGAGATATAGATAGGTTAAGTGAGTGGGCAACGGTCTGGCAGATGGAATACAATGTTGGTAAATGCGAGGTCATCCACTTTGGAAGGGAAAATGGAAGAGCAGATTATTATTTAAATAGTAAAAAATGCAGGAGGACTTGGGAGTGCTTGTGCATGAATCACAAACGCTTAGTATGCAGGTGCAGCAGGCTATCAAGAAGGCAAATGGGATGTTGGCCTTCATTGCTAGAGGGATTGAATTTAAGGGCAAGATACTGGTGAGGCCGCACCTGGAGTACTGCGTACAGCTCTGGTCTCCTTACCTGAGGAAGGATATACTGGCTTTGGAGGTTAATTCCAGAAATGAGAGGGTTAGACTATGAGGAGAGATTGAGTTGCCTGGGACTGTACTCGCTGGAATTCAGAAGAATGGGAGGAGATCTTAGCGAAACATATAAAATTATGAAAGGGATAGATAAGATAGAGGCAGGAAAGTTGTTTCCACTGATAGGTGAGACTAGAACTAGGGGACATAGCCTCAAGATTCAAGGCAGTAGAACTGTTTTTCCCAGAGAGTGGTGAATCTGTGGATTTCTCTGGCTAATGAAGCAGTGGAGGCTACCTCCGTAAAAATGTTTAAAACTAGGTTGGATAGATTTTTGCACAGTAGGGGAATTAAGAGTTATAGGGAAAAGGCAGGTGGAGATGAGTCCATGGCCAGATCAGCCATGATCTTATTGAATGATGGAAGAGGCTCGATGGGCCAGATGGCCTACTCCTGCTCCTATTTCTTATGTTCTTAAGAATATCTTTATTTGTCACATGTACATTGTAACAGAGAGTGAAATGTGTTGTTTGTGTCACCATCCAATACATTCTGAGGGTGTGCTGGGGGCAGCCTGCAAGTGTTCAATGCTTCTGGTTACAACGCATCACGCTAACCAAGAGGCCTGTTTCTGTGCACTACCTTCCTTTGACTCCATTATATCCAAATGGTTAACAGTATCTTAAACACCATTCACTGTCACTTTACACTGACACTCCACACCTCATACCTACACTGACACACTCCGCTCCACAGTCCGTCACCACCCCCTCCTTCCCCCCATTCACTGTCACTGTACACTGACACTCCACACCTCATACGCTCACTGACACACTACTCTCCACAGTCCATCACCACCCCCTTCATCCCCCATTCACTGTCACTTTACACAGACACTCCACACCTCATACCCACACTGACACACTCCTCTCCACAGTCCCTCACCACCCCCTTCATCCCCCCATGCACTGTCATTTCACACTGACACTCCACACCTCATACCGACACTGACACACTACTCTCCACAGCCCCTCACCACCCCCTTCATCACTCCATTCACTGTCACTTTACACTGACACTCCACACCTCATACCCACACCGACACACTCCTCTCCACAGTCCATCACCACCCCCTTCATCCCCCCCATTCACTGTCACTGTACACTGACACTCCACACCTCAGACCCACACTGACACACTCCTCTCCACAGTCCCTCACCACCCCCTTCATCCCCCCCCATTCACTGTCACTTCACAATGACACTCCACAGCTCATACCCACACTGACACACTCCTCTCCACAGTCTCTCCCCACCCCCTTCATCCCCCCCATTCACTGTCACTGTACACTGACACTCCACACCTCATACCCACACTGACACACTCCTCTCCACAGCCCATCACCACGCCCTTCATCCCCCATTCACTGTCACTGTACACTGACACTCCACACCTCATATCGACACTGACACACTCCTGTCCACAGTCCCTCACCACCCCGTTCATCCCCATTCACTGTCACTTTACACTGACACTCCACACCTCATACCCACACTGACACACTCCTCTCCACAGTCCCTCACCACCCCCTCCTGCCCCCCATTCACTGTCATTTCACACTGACACTCCACACCTCATACCGACACTGACACACTCCTCTCCACAGCCCCTCACCACCCCCTTCATCACTCCATTCACTGTCACTTTACACTGACACTCCACACCTCATACCCACACCGACACACTCCTCTCCACAGTCCATCACCACCCCCTTCATCCCCCCCATTCACTGTCACTGTACACTGACACTCCACACCTCAGACCCACACTGACACACTCCTCTCCACAGTCCCTCACCACCCCCTTCATCCCCCCCCATTCACTGTCACTTCACACTGACACTCCACAGCTCATACCCACAATGACACACTCCTCTCCACAGTCTCTCCCCACCCCCTTCATCCCCCCCATTCACTGTCACTGTACACTGACACTCCACACCTCATACCCACACTGACACACTCCTCTCCACAGCCCATCACCACCCCCTCCTTCCCCCCATTCACTGTCACTGTACACTGACACTCCACACCTCATACCCACACTGACACACTCCTCTCCACAGTCCCTCAGCACCCCCTTCATCCCCCCATTCACTGTCACTGTACACTGACACTCCACACCTCATACCCACACTGACACACTCCTCTCCACAGCCCATCACCACCTCCTTCATCCCCCATTCACTGTCACTGTACACTGACACTCCACACCTCATACCCACACTGACACACACCTCTCCACAGTCCCTCACCACCCCTTCATCCCCATTCACTGTCACTTCACACTGACACTCCACACCTCATACCCACACTGTCACACTCCTCTCCACAGTCCCTCACCACCCCGTTCATCCCCATTCACTGTCACTTTACACTGACACTCCACACCTCATACCCACACTGACACACTCCTCTCCACAGTCCCTCACCACCCCCTCCTTCCCCCCATTCACTGTCACTGTACACTGACACTCCACACCTCATACCCACACTGACACACTCCTCTCCACAGTCCCTCAGCACCCCCTTCATCCCTCCATTCACTGTCACTTCACACTGACACTCCACACCTCATACCCACACTGACACACTCCTCTCCACAGTCCCTCACCACCCCCTTCACCCCCCTTCACTGTCACTTTACACTGACACTCCACACCTCATACCCACACTGACACATTCCTCTCCACAGTCCCTCACCAACCCCTTCATCACCCACTCACTGTCACTTTACACTGACACTCCACACCTCATACCCACCCTGACACACTCCTCTCCACAGTCCCTCACCACCCCCTTCATCCCCCATTCACTGTCACTTCACACCTCATACCCACACTGACACACTCCTCTCCACAGTCCCTCACCACCCCCTTCATCCCCCATTCACTGTCACTTCACACTGACACTCCACACCTCATACCCACACTGACACACTCCTCTCCACAGATCCTCACCACCCCCTTCATCCCTCCATTCCCTGTCACTTCACACTGACACCCAACACCTCATACCCACACTGACACACTCCTCTCCACAGTCCCTCACCACCCCCTTTATCACTCAAATTAATGTCACTGTACACTGACACTCCACACCTCATACCTACACTGACACACTCCTCTCCACAGTCCCTCACCACCCCTTACATCCCCCATTCACTGTCACTGTACACTGACACTCCACACCTCGTACCCACACTGACACACTCCTCTCCACAGTCCCTCACCACGCCCTCCTTCCCCCCATTCACTGTCACTGTACACTGACACTCCACACCTCATACCCACACTGACACACTCCTCTCCACAGTCCCTCAGCACCCACTTCATCCCCCCATTCACTGTCATTTCACACTGACACTCCACACCTCATACCCACACTGACACACTCCTTTCCACAGTCCCTCACCACCCCCTTCATCCCCCATTCACTGTCACTTCACACTGACACTCCACACCTCATACCCACACTGACACACTCCTCTCCACAGTCCCTCACCACCCCCTCCTTCCCCCCATTCACTGTCACTGTAAACTGACACTCCACACCTCATACCCACACTGACACACTCCTCTCCACAGTCCCTCACCACCCCCTTCATCCCCCATTCACTGTCACTTCACACCTCATACCCACACTGACACACGTCTCTCCACAGTCCCTCACCACCCCCTTCATCCCCCATTCACTGTCACTTCACACTGACACTCCACACCTCATACCCACACTGACACACTCCTCTCCACAGACCCTCACCACCCCCTTCATCCCTCCATTCCCTGTCACTTCACACTGACACCCAACACCTCATACCCACACTGACACACTCCTCTCCACAGTCCCTCACCACCCCCTTTATCACTCCATTCACTGTCACTGTACACTGACACTCCACACCTCATACCCACACTGACACACTCCTCTCCACAGTCCCTCAGCACCCCCTTCATCCCCCCATTCACTGTCATTTCACACTGACACTCCACACTTCATACCCACACTGACACACTCCTTTCCACAGTCCCTCACCACCCCCTTCATCCCCCATTCACTGTCACTTCACACTGACACTCCACACCTCATACCCACACTGACACACTCCTCTCCACAGTCCCTCACCACCCCCTCCTTCCCCCCATTCACTGTCACTGTACACTGACACTCCACACCTCATACCCACACTGACACACTCCTCTCCACAGTCCCTCACCACCCCCTTCATCCCCCATTCACTGTCACTTCACACCTCATACCCACACTGACACACTCCTCTCCACAGACCCTCACCACCCCCTTCATCCCTCCATTCCCTGTCACTTCACATTGACACTCCACACCTCATACCCACACTGACACGCTCCTCTCCACAGTCCCTCACCACCCCCTTCATCCCCCCATTCACTGTCACTGTACACTGACACTCACACCTCATACCCACACTGACACACTCCTCTCCACAGTTCTCACCATCCCCTTCATCACTCCATTCACTGTCACTGTATACTGACACTCCACACCTCATACCGACACTGACACACTCCTCTCCACAGTCCCTCACCACCCCTTACATCCCCCATTCACTGTCACTGTACACTGACACTCCACACCTCATACCCACACTGACACACTCCTCTCCACGGTCCCTCACCACCCCCTTCATCCCTCATTCATTGTCACTGTACACTGACACTCCACACCTCATACCCACACTGACACACTCCCCTCCACAGTCCCTCACCACCGCCTTCATCCCCCATTCACTGTCATTTCACACTGACACTCCACACCTCATACCCACACTGACACACTCCTCTCCACAGTCCATCACCACCCGCTTCATCCCCCCAATCACTGTCACTGTACACTGACACTCCACACCTCATACCCACACTGACACACTCCTCTCCACAGTCCCTCACCACCCCCTTCATCCCCCCATTCACTGTCACTTTACACTGACACTCCACACCTCATACCTACACTGACACACTCCTCTCCACAGTCCCTCACCACCCCGTTCATCCCCCCATTCACTGACACTCCAAACCTCATACCCACACTGACACACTCCTCTCCACAGTCCCTCACCACCCCCTTCATCCCCCATTCACTTTCACTGTACACTGACACTCCACACCTCATACCCACACTGACACACTGCTCTCCACAGTACCTCACCACCCCCTTCATCCCCCCATTCACTGTCACTGTACACTGACACTCCGCACCTCATACCCACACTGACACACTCCCCTCCACAGTCCCTCTCCACCCCCTTCATCCCCATTCACTGTCACTGTACACTGACACTCCACACCTCAAATCGACAATGACACACTCCTCTCCACAGTCCCTCCCCACCCCCTTCATCCCCCCCATTCACTGTCACTTCACTCTGACACTCCACACCTCATACCCACACTGACACACTCCTCTCCACAGTCTCTCCCCACCCCCTTCATCCCCCCCATTCACTGTCACTGTACACTGACACTCCACACCTCATACCCACACTGACACACTCCTCTCCACAGCCCATCACCACCCCCTTCATCCCCCATTCACTGTCACTGTACACTGACACTCCACACCTCATATCGACACTGACACACTCCTGTCCACAGTCCCTCACCACCCCGTTCATCCCCATTCACTGTCACTTTACACTGACACTCCACACCTCATACCCACACTGACACACTCCTCTCCACAGTCCCTCACCACCCCCTCCTGCCCCCCATTCACTGTCATTTCACACTGACACTCCACACCTCATACCGACACTGACACACTCCTCTCCACAGCCCCTCACCACCCCCTTCATCACTCCATTCACTGTCACTTTACACTGACACTCCACACCTCATACCCACACCGACACACTCCTCTCCACAGTCCATCACCACCCCCTTCATCCCCCCCATTCACTGTCACTGTACACTGACACTCCACACCTCAGACCCACACTGACACACTCCTCTCCACAGTCCCTCACCACCCCCTTCATCCCCCCCCATTCACTGTCACTTCACACTGACACTCCACAGCTCATACCCACAATGACACACTCCTCTCCACAGTCTCTCCCCACCCCCTTCATCCCCCCCATTCACTGTCACTGTACACTGACACTCCACACCTCATACCCACACTGACACACTCCTCTCCACAGCCCATCACCACCCCCTCCTTCCCCCCATTCACTGTCACTGTACACTGACACTCCACACCTCATACCCACACTGACACACTCCTCTCCACAGTCCCTCAGCACCCCCTTCATCCCCCCATTCACTGTCACTGTACACTGACACTCCACACCTCATACCCACACTGACACACTCCTCTCCACAGTCCCTCACCACCCCCTTCATCCCCCATTCACTGTCACTTCACACCTCATACCCACACTGACACACTCCTCTCCACAGTCCCTCACCACCCCCTTCATCCCCCATTCACTGTCACTTCACACTGACACTCCACACCTCATACCCACACTGACACACTCCTCTCCACAGACCCTCACCACCCCCTTCATCCCTCCATTCCCTGTCACTTCACACTGACACCCAACACCTCATACCCACACTGACACACTCCTCTCCACAGTCCCTCACCACCCCCTTTATCACTCAAATTAATGTCACTGTACACTGACACTCCACACCTCATACCTACACTGACACACTCCTCTCCACAGTCCCTCACCACCCCTTACATCCCCCATTCACTGTCACTGTACACTGACACTCCACACCTCGTACCCACACTGACACACTCCTCTCCACAGTCCCTCACCACGCCCTCCTTCCCCCCATTCACTGTCACTGTACACTGACACTCCACACCTCATACCCACACTGACACACTCCTCTCCACAGTCCCTCAGCACCCACTTCATCCCCCCATTCACTGTCATTTCACACTGACACTCCACACCTCATACCCACACTGACACACTCCTTTCCACAGTCCCTCACCACCCCCTTCATCCCCCATTCACTGTCACTTCACACTGACACTCCACACCTCATACCCACACTGACACACTCCTCTCCACAGTCCCTCACCACCCCCTCCTTCCCCCCATTCACTGTCACTGTAAACTGACACTCCACACCTCATACCCACACTGACACACTCCTCTCCACAGTCCCTCACCACCCCCTTCATCCCCCATTCACTGTCACTTCACACCTCATACCCACACTGACACACTCCTCTCCACAGTCCCTCACCACCCCCTTCATCCCCCATTCACTGTCACTTCACACTGACACTCCACACCTCATACCCACACTGACACACTCCTCTCCACAGACCCTCACCACCCCCTTCATCCCTCCATTCCCTGTCACTTCACACTGACACCCAACACCTCATACCCACACTGACACACTCCTCTCCACAGTCCCTCACCACCCCCTTTATCACTCCATTCACTGTCACTGTACACTGACACTCCACACCTCATACCCACACTGACACACTCCTCTCCACAGTCCCTCAGCACCCCCTTCATCCCCCCATTCACTGTCATTTCACACTGACACTCCACACCTCATACCCACACTGACACACTCCTTTCCACAGTCCCTCAGCACCCCCTTCACCGCCCTTCACTGTCACTTTACACTGACACTTCACACCTCATACCCACACTGACACACTCCTCTCCACAGTCCCTCACCACCCCCTTCATCCCCCATTCACTGTCACTTCACACCTCATACCCACACTGACACACTCCTCTCCACAGTCCCTCACCACCCCCTTCATCCCCCATTCACTGTCACTTCACACTGACACTCCACACCTCATACCCACACTGACACACTCCTCTCCACAAACCCTCACCACCCCCTTCATCCCTCCATTCCCTGTCACTTCACACTGACACTCCACACCTCGTACCCACACTGACACACTCCTCTCCACAGTCCCTCACCACCCCCTTTATCACTCCATTCACTGTCACTGTACACTGACACTCCACACCTCATACCCACACTGACACACTCCTCTCCACAGTCCCTCAGCACCCCCTTCATCCCCCCATTCACTGTCATTTCACACTGACACTCCACACCTCATACCCACACTGACACACTCCTTTCCACAGTCCCTCACCACCCCCTTCACCGCCCTTCACTGTCACTTTACACTGACACTCCACACCTCATACCCACACTGACACACTCCTCTCCACAGTCCCTCACCACCCCCTTCATCCCCCAATCACTGTCACTTCACACTGACACTCCACACCTCATACCTACACTGACACACTCCTCTCCACAGTCCCTCTCCACCCCCTTCATCCCCATTCACTGTCACTGTATACTGACACTCCACACCTCATACCGACACTGACACACTCCTCTCCACAGTCCCTCACCACCCCTTACATCCCCCATTCACTGTCACTGTACACTGACACTCCACACCTCATACCCACACTGACACACTCCTCTCCACGGTCCCTCACCACCCCCTTCATCCCTCATTCATTGTCACTGTACACTGACACTCCACACCTCATACCCACACTGATACACTCCCCTCCACAGTCCCTCACCACCGCCTTCATCCCCCATTCACTGTCACTGTACACTGACACTCCACACCTCATACCCACACTGACATACTCCTCTCCACAGTCCCTCACCACCCACTTCATCCCCCCAATCACTGTCACTGTACACTGACACTCCACACCTCATACCCACACTGACACACTCCTCTCCACAGTCCCTCACCACCCCGTTCATCCCCCCATTCACTGACACTCCAAACCTCATACCCACACTGACACACTCCTCTCCACAGTCCCTCACCACCCCCTTCATCCCCCATTCACTTTCACTGTACACTGACACTCTACACCTCATACCCACTCTGACACACTCCTCTCCACAGTCCATCACCACCCGCTTCATCCCCCCATTCACTGACACTCCACACCTCATACCCACACTGACACACTCCTCTCCACAGCCCCTCACCACCCCCTTCATCCCCCCATTCACTGACACTCCACACCTCACACCCACACTGACACACTCTTCTCCACAGTCCCTCACCACCCCCTTCATCCCCCCATTCACTGTCACTTTACACTGACACTCCACACCTCATACCCACACTGACACACTCCTCTCCACAGTCCCTCACCACCCCCTTCATCCCCCATTCACTGTCACTTCACACTGACACTCCACACCTCATACCCACACTGACACACTCCTCTCCACAGTCCCTCACCACCCCCTTCATCCCCCATTCACTTTCACTGTACACTGACACTCCACACCTCATACCCACACTGACACACTCCTCTCCACAGTCCATCACCACCCGCTTCATCCCCCCATTCACTGACACTCCACACCTCATACCCACACTGACACACTCCTCTCCACAGCCCCTCACCACCCCCTTCATCCCCCCATTCACTGACACTCCACACCTCATACCCACACTGACACACTCCTCTCCACAGACCCTCCCCAGCCCCTTCATCCCTCCATTCACTGTCACTTCACATTGACACTCCACACCTCATACCCACACTGACACGCTCCTCTCCACAGTCCCTCACCACCCCCTTCATCCCCCCATTCACTGTCACTGTACACTGACACTCACACCTCATACCCACACTGACACACTCCTCTCCACAGTCCCTCACCACCCCTTCATCCCCATTCACTGTCACTGTACACTGACACTCCACACCTCATACCCACACTGACACACTCCTCTCCACAGTCCCTCACCACCCCTTACATCCCCCATTCACTGTCACTGTACACTGACACTCCACACCTCATACCCACACTGACACACTCCTCTCCACGGTCCCTCACCACCCCCTTCATCCCTCATTCATTGTCACTGTACACTGACACTCCACACCTCATACCCACACTGACACACTCCCCTCCACAGTCCCTCACCACCGCCTTCATCCCCCATTCACTGTCATTTCACACTGACACTCCACACCTCATACCCACACTGACACACTCCTCTCCACAGTCCATCACCACCCGCTTCATCCCCCATTCACTGTCACTGTACACTGACACTCCACACCTCATACCCACACTGACATACTCCTCTCCACAGTCCCTCACCACCCACTTCATCCCCCCAATCACTGTCACTGTACACTGACACTCCACACCTCATACCCACACTGACACACTCCTCTCCACAGTCCCTCACCACCCCCTTCATCCCCCCATTCACTGTCACTTTACACTGACACTCCACACCTCATACCTACACTGACACACTCCTCTCCACAGTCCCTCACCACCCCGTTCATCCCCCCATTCACTGACACTCCAAACCTCATACCCACACTGACACACTCCTCTCCACAGTCCCTCACCACCCCCTTCATCCCCCATTCACTTTCACTGTACACTGACACTCCACACCTCATACCCACACTGACACACTCCTCTCCACAGTCCCTCACCACCCCCTTCATCCCCCCATTCACTGTCACTGTACACTGACACTCCACACCTCATACCCACACTGACATACTCCTCTCCACAGTCCCTCACCACCCACTTCATCCCCCCAATCACTGTCACTGTACACTGACACTCCACACCTCATACCCACACTGACACACTCCTCTCCACAGTCCCTCACCACCCCCTTCATCCCCCCATTCACTGTCACTTTACACTGACACTCCACACCTCATACCCACACTGACACATTCCTCTCCACAGTCCCTCACAACCCCCCTCATCCCCCATTCACTGTCACTTCACACTGACACTCCACACCTCATACCCACACTGACACACTCTTCTCCACAGTCCCTCACCACCCCCTTCATCCCCCCATTCACTGTCACTTTACACTGACACTCCACACCTCATACCCACACTGACACACTCCGCTCCACAGTCCCTCACCACCCCCTTCATCCCCCATTCACTGTCACTTCACACTGACACTCCACACCTCATACCCACACTGACACACTCCTCTCCACAGTCCCTCACCACCCCCTTCATCCCCCATTCACTTTCACTGTACACTGACACTCCACACCTCATACCCACTCTGACACACTCCTCTCCACAGTCCATCACCACCCGCTTCATCCCCCCATTCACTGACACTCCACACCTCATACCCACACTGACACACTCCTCTCCACAGCCCCTCACCACCCCCTTCATCCCCCCATTCACTGACACTCCACACCTCATACCCACACTGACACACTCCTCTCCACAGACCCTCCCCACCCCCTTCATCCCTCCATTCACTGTCACTTCACATTGACACTCCACACCTCATACCCACACTGACACACTCCTCTCCACAGTCCCTCACCATCCCCTTCATCACTCCATTCACTGTCACTGTACACTGACACTCACACCTCATACCCACACTGACACAGTCCCCTCCACAGTCCCTCTCCACCCCCTTCATCCCCATTCACTGTCACTGTACACTGACACTCCACACCTCATACCCACACTGACACACTCCTCTCCACAGTCCCTCACCACCCCCTTCATCCCCCCCATTCACTGTCACTTCACACTGACACTCCACACCTCATACCTACACTGACACACTCCTCTCCACAGTCCCTCTCCACCCCATTCATCCCCATTCACTGTCACTGTATACTGACACTCCACACCTCATACCGACACTGACACACTCCTCTCCACAGTCCCTCACCACCCCTTACATCCCCCATTCACTGTCACTGTACACTGACACTCCACACCTCATACCCACACTGACACACTCCTCTCCACGGTCCCTCACCACCCCCTTCATCCCTCATTCATTGTCACTGTACACTGACACTCCACACCTCATACCCACACTGACACACTCCCCTCCACAGTCCCTCACCACCGCCTTCATCCCCCATTCACTGTCACTGTACACTGACACTCCACACCTCATACCCACACTGACACACTCCTCTCCACAGTCCATCACCACCCACTTCATCCCCCCAATCACTGTCACTGTACACTGACACTCCACACCTCATACCCACACTGACACACTCCTCTCCACAGTCCCTCACCACCCCGTTCATCCCCCCATTCACTGACACTCCAAACCTCATACCCACACTGACACACTCCTCTCCACAGTCCCTCACCACCCCCTTCATCCCCCATTCACTTTCACTGTACACTGACACTCCACACCTCATACCCACTCTGACACACTCCTCTCCACAGTCCATCACCACCCGCTTCATCCCCCCATTCACTGACACTCCACACCTCATACCCACACTGACACACTCCTCTCCACAGCCCCTCACCACCCCCTTCATCCCCCCATTCACTGACACTCCACACCTCATACCCACACTGACACACTCTTCTCCACAGTCCCTCACCACCCCCTTCATCCCCCCATTCACTGTCACTTTACACTGACACTCCACACCTCATACCCACTCTGACACACTCCTCTCCACAGTCCCTCACCACCCCCTTCATCCCCCATTCACTGTCACTTCACACTGACACTCCACACCTCATACCCACACTGACACACTCCTCTCCACAGTCCCTCACCACCCCCTTCATCCCCCATTCACTTTCACTGTACACTGACACTCCACACCTCATACCCACACTGACACACTCCTCTCCACAGTCCATCACCACCCGCTTCATCCCCCCATTCACTGACACTCCACATCTCATACCCACACTGACACACTCCTCTCCACAGCCCCTCACCACCCCCTTCATCCCCCCATTCACTGACACTCCACACCTCATACCCACACTGACACACTCCTCTCCACAGACCCTCCCCACCCCCTTCATCCCTCCATTCACTGTCACTTCACATTGACACTCCACACCTCATACCCACACTGACACACTCCTCTCCACAGTCCCTCACCACCCCCTTCATCCCCCCATTCACTGTCACTGTACACTGACACTCACACCTCATACCCACACTGACACAGTCCCCTCCACAGTCCCTCACCACCCCCTTCATCCCCCCCATTCACTGTCACTTCACACTGACACTCCACACCTCATACCTACACTGACACACTCCTCTCCACAGTCCCTCTCCACCCCCTTCATCCCCATTCACTGTCACTGTATACTGACACTCCACACCTCATACCGACACTGACACACTCCTCTCCACAGTCCCTCACCACCCCTTACATCCCCCATTCACTGTCACTGTACACTGACACTCCACACCTCATACCCACACTGACACACTCCTCTCCACGGTCCCTCACCACCCCCTTCATCCCTCATTCATTGTCACTGTACACTGACACTCCACACCTCATACCCACACTGACACACTCCCCTCCACAGTCCCTCACCACCGCCTTCATCCCCCATTCACTGTCATTTCACACTGACACTCCACACCTCATACCCACACTGACACACTCCCCTCCACAGTCCCTCACCACCGCCTTCATCCCCCATTCACTGTCATTTCACACTGACACTCCACACCTCATACCCACACTGACACACTCCTCTCCACAGTCCATCACCACCCGCTTCATCCCCCATTCACTGTCACTGTACACTGACACTCCACACCTCATACCCACACTGACATACTCCTCTCCACAGTCCCTCACCACCCACTTCATCCCCCCAATCACTGTCACTGTACACTGACACTCCACACCTCATACCCACACTGACACACTCCTCTCCACAGTCCCTCACCACCCCCTTCATCCCCCCATTCACTGTCACTTTACACTGACACTCCACACCTCATACCCACACTGACACACTCCTCTCCACAGTCCCTCACCACCCCGTTCATCCCCCCATTCACTGACACTCCAAACCTCATACCCACACTGACACACTCCTCTCCACAGTCGCTCACCACCCCGTTCATCCCCCCATTCACTGTCACTTCACACCTCATACCCACACTGACACACTCCTCTCCACAGCCCCTCAACACCCACTTCATCCCCCCATTCACTGACACTCCACACCTCATACCCACACTGACACACTCCCCTCCACAGTCCCTCACCACCCCCTTCATCCCCCATTCACTGTCATTTCACACTGACACTCCACACCTCATACCCACACTGACACACTCCTCTCCACAGTCCATCACCACCCGCTTCATCCCCCATTCACTGTCACTGTACACTGACACTCCACACCTCATACCCACACTGACATACTCCTCTCCACAGTCCCTCACCACCCACTTCATCCCCCCAATCACTGTCACTGTACACTGACACTCCACACCTCATACCCACACTGACACACTCCTCTCCACAGTCCCTCACCACCCCCTTCATCCCCCCATTCACTGTCACTTTACACTGACACTCCACACCTCATACCCACACTGACACATTCCTCTCCACAGTCCCTCACCACCCCCCTCATCCCCCATTCACTGTCACTTCACACTGACACTCCACACCTCATACCCACACTGACACACTCCTCTCCACAGTCCGTCACCACCCCCTTCATCCCCCATTCACTTTCACTGTACACTGACACTCCACACCTCATACCCACTCTGACACACTCCTCTCCAGAGTCCATCACCACCCGCTTCATCCCCCCATTCACTGACACTCCACACCTCATACCCACACTGACACACTCCTCTCCACAGCCCCTCACCACCCCCTTCATCCCCCCATTCACTGACACTCCACACCTCATACCCACACTGACACACTCCTCTCCACAGACCCTCCCCACCCCCTTCATCCCTCCATTCACTGTCACTTCACATTGACACTCCACACCTCATACCCACACTGACACACTCCTCTCCACAGTCCCTCACCATCCCCTTCATCACTCCATTCACTGTCACTGTATACTGACACTCCACACCTCATACCGACACTGACACACTCCTCTCCACAGTCCCTCACCACCCCTTACATCCCCCATTCACTGTCACTGTACACTGACACTCCACACCTCATACCCACACTGACACACTCCTCTCCACAGTCCATCACCACCCACTTCATCCCCCCAATCACTGTCACTGTACACTGACACTCCACACCTCATACCCACACTGACACACTCCTCTCCAGTCCCTCACCACCCCGTTCATCCCCCCATTCACTGACACTCCAAACCTCATACCCACACTGACACACTCCTCTCCACAGTCCCTCACCACCCCCTTCATCCCCCATTCACTTTCACTGTACACTGACACTCCACACCTCATACCCACACTGACACACTCCTCTCCACAGTCCCTCACCACCCCCTTCATCCCCCCATTCACTGTCACTGTACACTGACACTCCGCACCTCATACCCACACTGACACACTCCTCTCCACAGTCCCTCACCACCCCCTTCATCACTCCATTCACTGTCACTGTACACTGACACTCCACACCTCATACCCACACTGACACACTCCTCTCCACAGTCCCTCACCACCCCGTTCATCCCCCATTGACTGTCACTTTACACTGACACTCCACACCTCATACCCACACTGACACACACCTCTCCACAGTCCATCACCACCTCCTTCATCCCCCATTCACTGTCACTTTACACTGACACTCCACACCTCATACCCACACTGACACACTCCTCCCCACAGTCCCTCTCCACCCCCTTCATCCCCATTCACTGTCACTTTACACTGACACTCCACACCTCATACCTACACTGACACACTCCTCTCCACAGTCGCTCACCACCCCGTTCATCCCCCCATTCACTGTCACTTCACACCTCATACCCACACTGACACACTCCTCTCCACAGCCCCTCAACACCCACTTCATCCCCCCATTCACTGACACTCCACACCTCATACCCACACTGACACACTCCCCTCCACAGTCCCTCACCACCCCCTTCATCCCCCATTCACTGTCATTTCACACTGACACTCCACACCTCATACCCACACTGACACACTCCTCTCCACAGTCCATCACCACCCGCTTCATCCCCCATTCACTGTCACTGTACACTGACACTCCACACCTCATACCCACACTGACATACTCCTCTCCACAGTCCCTCACCACCCACTTCATCCCCCCAATCACTGTCACTGTACACTGACACTCCACACTTCATACCCACACTGACACACTCCTCTCCACAGTCCCTCACCACCCCCTTCATCCCCCCATTCACTGTCACTTTACACTGACACTCCACACCTCATACCCACACTGACACATTCCTCTCCACAGTCCCTCACCACCCCCCTCATCCCCCATTCACTGTCACTTCACACTGACACTCCACACCTCATACCCACACTGACACACTCTTCTCCACAGTCCCTCACCACCCCCTTCATCCCCCCATTCACTGTTACTTTACACTGACACTCCACACCTCATACCCACACTGACACACTCCGCTCCACAGTCCCTCACCACCCCCTTCATCCCCCATTCACTTTCACTGTACACTGACACTCCACACCTCATACCCACTCTGACACACTCCTCTCCACAGTCCATCACCACCCGCTTCATCCCCCCATTCACTGACACTCCACACCTCATACCCACACTGACACACTCCTCTCCACAGCCCCTCACCACCCCCTTCATCCCCCCATTCACTGACACTCCACACCTCATACCCACACTGACACACTCCTCTCCACAGACCCTCCCCACCCCCTTCATCCCTCCATTCACTGTCACTTCACATTGACACTCCACACCTCATACCCACACTGACACACTCCTCTCCACAGTCCCTCACCATCCCCTTCATCACTCCATTCACTGTCACTGTATACTGACACTCCACACCTCATACCGACACTGACACACTCCTCTCCACAGTCCCTCACCACCCCTTACATCCCCCATTCACTGTCACTGTACACTGACACTCCACACCTCATACCCACACTGACACACTCCTCTCCACGGTCCCTCACCACCCCCTTCATCCCTCATTCATTGTCACTGTACACTGACACTCCACACCTCATACCCACACTGACACACTCCCCTCCACAGTCCCTCACCACCGCCTTCATCCCCCATTCACTGTCACTGTACACTGACACTCCACACCTCATACCCACACTGACACACTCCTCTCCACAGTCCATCACCACCCACTTCATCCCCCCAATCACTGTCACTGTACACTGACACTCCACACCTCATACCCACACTGACACACTCCTCTCCACAGTCCCTCACCACCCCGTTCATCCCCCCATTCACTGACACTCCAAACCTCATACCCACACTGACACACTCCTCTCCACAGTCCCTCACCACCCCCTTCATCCCCCATTCACTTTCACTGTACACTGACACTCCACACCTCATACCCACTCTGACACACTCCTCTCCACAGTCCATCACCACCCGCTTCATCCCCCCATTCACTGACACTCCACACCTCATACCCACACTGACACACTCCTCTCCACAGCCCCTCACCACCCCCTTCATCCCCCCATTCACTGACACTCCACACCTCATACCCACACTGACACACTCTTCTCCACAGTCCCTCACCACCCCCTTCATCCCCCCATTCACTGTCACTTTACACTGACACTCCACACCTCATACCCACTCTGACACACTCCTCTCCACAGTCCCTCACCACCCCCTTCATCCCCCATTCACTGTCACTTCACACTGACACTCCACACCTCATACCCACACTGACACACTCCTCTCCACAGTCCCTCACCACCCCCTTCATCCCCCATTCACTTTCACTGTACACTGACACTCCACACCTCATACCCACACTGACACACTCCTCTCCACAGTCCATCACCACCCGCTTCATCCCCCCATTCACTGACACTCCACACCTCATACCCACACTGACACACTCCTCTCCACAGCCCCTCACCACCCCCTTCATCCCCCCATTCACTGACACTCCACACCTCATACCCACACTGACACACTCCTCTCCACAGACCCTCCCCACCCCCTTCATCCCTCCATTCACTGTCACTTCACATTGACACTCCACACCTCATACCCACACTGACACACTCCTCTCCACAGTCCCTCTCCACCCCCTTCATCCCCATTCACTGTCACTGTATACTGACACTCCACACCTCATACCGACACTGACACACTCCTCTCCACAGTCCCTCACCACCCCTTACATCCCCCATTCACTGTCACTGTACACTGACACTCCACACCTCATACCCACACTGACACACTCCTCTCCACGGTCCCTCACCACCCCCTTCATCCCTCATTCATTGTCACTGTACACTGACACTCCACACCTCATACCCACACTGACACACTCCCCTCCACAGTCCCTCACCACCGCCTTCATCCCCCATTCACTGTCATTTCACACTGACACTCCACACCTCATACCCACACTGACACACTCCCCTCCACAGTCCCTCACCACCGCCTTCATCCCCCATTCACTGTCATTTCACACTGACACTCCACACCTCATACCCACACTGACACACTCCTCTCCACAGTCCATCACCACCCGCTTCATCCCCCATTCACTGTCACTTCACCACTGACACTCCACACCTCATACCCACACTGACATACTCCTCTCCACAGTCCCTCACCACCCACTTCATCCCCCCAATCACTTTCACTGTACACTGACACTCCACACCTCATACCCACACTGACACACTCCTCTCCACAGTCCCTCACCACCCCCTTCATCCCCCCATTCACTGTCACTTTACACTGACACTCCACACCTCATACCCACACTGACACACTCCTCTCCACAGTCCCTCACCACCCCGTTCATCCCCCCATTCACTGACACTCCAAACCTCATACCCACACTGACACACTCCTCTCCACAGTCCCTCACCACCCCCTTCATCCCCCATTCACTTTCACTGTACACTGACACTCCACACCTCATACCCACACTGACACACTCCTCTCCACAGTCCCTCACCACCCCCTTCATCCCCCCATTCACTGTCACTGTACACTGACACTCCGCACCTCATACCCACACTGACACACTCCCCTCCACAGTCCCTCTCCACCCCCTTCATCCCCATTCACTGTCACTGTACACTGACACTCCACACCTCATATCCACACTGACACACTCCTCTCCACAGTCCCTCACCACCCACTTCATCCCCCCAATCACTGTCACTGTACACTGACACTCCACACCTCATACCCACACTGACACACTCCTCTCCACAGTCCCTCACCACCCCCTTCATCCCCCCCATTCACTGTCACTTCACACTGACACTCCACACCTCATACCTACACTGACACACTCCTCTCCACAGTCCCTCTCTACCCCCTTCATCCCCATTCACTGTCACTGTATACTGACACTCCACACCTCATACCGACACTGACACACTCCTCTCCACAGTCCCTCACCACCCCTTACATCCCCCATTCACTGTCACTGTACACTGACACTCCACACCTCATACCCACACTGACACACTCCTCTCCACGGTCCCTCACCACCCCCTTCATCCCTCATTCATTGTCACTGTACACTGACACTCCGCACCTCATACCCACACTGACACACTCCCCTCCACAGTCCCTCTCCACCCCCTTCATCCCCATTCACTGTCACTGTACACTGACACTCCACACCTCATATCCACACTGACACACTCCTCTCCACAGTCCCTCACCACCCACTTCATCCCCCCAATCACTGTCACTGTACACTGACACTCCACACCTCATACCCACACTGACACACTCCTCTCCACAGTCCCTCACCACCCCCTTCATCCCCCCCATTCACTGTCACTTCACACTGACACTCCACACCTCATACCTACACTGACACACTCCTCTCCACAGTCCCTCTCCACCCCCTTCATCCCCATTCACTGTCACTGTATACTGACACTCCACACCTCATACCGACACTGACACACTCCTCTCCACAGTCCCTCACCACCCCTTACATCCCCCATTCACTGTCACTGTACACTGACACTCCACACCTCATACCCACACTGACACACTCCTCTCCACGGTCCCTCACCACCCCCTTCATCCCTCATTCATTGTCACTGTACACTGACACTCCACACCTCATACCCACACTGACACACTCCCCTCCACAGTCCCTCACCACCGCCTTCATCCCCCATTCACTGTCATTTCACACTGACACTCCACACCTCATACCCACACTGACACACTCCCCTCCACAGTCCCTCACCACCGCCTTCATCCCCCATTCACTGTCATTTCACACTGACACTCCACACCTCATACCCACACTGACACACTCCTCTCCACAGTCCATCACCACCCGCTTCATCCCCCATTCACTGTCACTGTACACTGACACTCCACACCTCATACCCACACTGACATACTCCTCTCCACAGTCCCTCACCACCCACTTCATCCCCCCAATCACTGTCACTGTACACTGACACTCCACACCTCATACCCACACTGACACACTCCTCTCCACAGTCCCTCACCACCCCCTTCATCCCCCCATTCACTGTCACTTTACACTGACACTCCACACCTCATACCCACACTGACACACTCCTCTCCACAGTCCCTCACCACCCCGTTCATCCCCCCATTCACTGACACTCCAAACCTCATACCCACACTGACACACTCCTCTCCACAGTCCCTCACCACCCCCTTCATCCCCCATTCACTTTCACTGTACACTGACACTCCACACCTCATACCCACACTGACACACTCCTCTCCACAGTCCCTCACCACCCCCTTCATCCCCCCATTCACTGTCACTGTACACTGACACTCCGCACCTCATACCCACACTGACACACTCCCCTCCACAGTCCCTCTCCACCCCCTTCATCCCCATTCACTGTCACTGTACACTGACATTCCACACCTCATATCCACACTGACACACTCCTCTCCACAGTCCCTCACCACCCACTTCATCCCCCCAATCACTGTCACTGTACACTGACACTCCACACCTCATACCCACACTGACACACTCCTCTCCACGGTCCCTCACCACCCCCTTCATCCCCCCCATTCACTGTCACTTTACACTGACACTCCACACCTCATACCCACACTGACACACTCCTCTCCACAGTCCCTCACCACCCCCTTCATCCCCCCATTCACTGTCACTTTACACTGACACTCCACACCTCATACCCACACTGACACACTCCCCTCCACAGTCCCTCACCACCCGCTTCATCCCCCATTCACTGTCACTGTACACTGACACTCCACACCACATACCCGCACTGACATACTCCTCTCCAGTTCCTCACCACCCACTTCATCCCCCATTCACTGTCACTTCACACTGACACTCCACACCTCATACCCACACTGACACACTCCTCTCCACAGTCCCTCAACACCCCCTTCATCACCCATTCACTGTCACTTCACACTGACACTCCACACCTCATACCCACACTGACACACACCTCTCCACAGTCCATCACCACCCCCTTCATCCCCCATTCACTGTCACTTTACACTGACACTCCACACCTCATACCCACACTGACACACTCCTCTCCACAGTCCCTCTCCACCCCCTTCATCCCCATTCACTGTCACTTTACACTGACACTCCACACCTCATACCCACACTGACACACTCCTCTCCACAGTCCCTCACCACCCCCTTCATCCCCCCCCATTCACTGTCACTTCACACTGACACTCCACACCTCATACCCACACTGACACACTCCTCTCCACAGTCCATCACCACCCCCTCCATCCCCCATTCACTGTCACTTTACACTGACACTCCACACCTCATATCGACAATGACACACTCCTCTCCCCAGTCCCTCACCACCCCCTTCATCCCCCCATTCACTGTCACTTCACACTGACACTCCACACCTCATTCCCACAGTGACACAGTTATCTCCACAGTCCCTCACCACCCCCTTCATCCCTCCATTCACTGTCACTTCACACTGACACTCCACACCTCATACCCACACTGACACACTCCTCTCCACAGTCCCTCACCACCCCCATCATCCCCCATTCACTGTCACTTCACACTGACACTCCACACCTCATACCCACACTGACACACTCCTCTCCACAGTCCGTCACCACCCCCTTCATCCTCCCCATTCACTGACACTCCACATCTCAGAGCCACACTGACAGTCACTGGTTTGCTGTGTTTTCATTTGCCCTGCTGCTGCCTCGAAGAGTTTCTCTTGCCAAGTACCACTTTGTCACTTTCTGTCAGTTACCTTATGTACAGATACTCCTGCACCTGGTGACGTTTTATGTACATCCAGTCAGTCGATGTTTATGAGCTAACTACATGTATATACGGCCACACTCAGACAGTTACTTGTACACTGTTTTATAAAATTCTTTCAGATTTATACTTATTGTGTTTGTATGCTGCATTACATCCGGAGTCAACATTATTTTGTGCTGCAGTACCCTCATGAACCGGAGAATCTTGAATCTTGAACACTAGTATCATATCTAACTCTACCATCACCCAGTTCCAGGCAGCCAGCACAGTTTGTATAAAATAAAAATGCCCTGGGCATCTCCTCTACACTCTGCCCCTCTCGTTTTAAATGCATGTCCACTAGTCTGTGCTGTTTCTGGTCTGCGAAGAAAGTTCTGACTCGTTTGCCTCTGGCTCATATAATTTTATCTCTATCTGGTCTCCAGAGAAAACACAAATTTGTCCAACCTCTCCTGATAGCACAAACTCTTTAATCCAGGCAGCATCCTGGTGAATTTCTCCTGAACCCTCCCCAAAACCCCCCACATCTACTCTGTTAAGGGGCAACCAGAATGACACACAATATTCCAAACTGCGGCCATACAGAAGAGTTTCACACAGTTTTAACTCTGACCGAGAGTTTCTGCACACAACTGCGGCCAGATGGAAGAGTGAGTGAGAATCACTAACCTGAGAATGACGTCACTCTGCAAGAACTGGACCATTAACTCCACGAAGAACTCCTGGGAGTGAGTTGCCTGCTGCTTCAGTGCCCCCAGAGCTGCACGGATAAATTCCCGCTGTTCACGGATCTGATTACACAGGTACAGAGAACATTGTTACTACCAACCCCACAGGAACCTCTGCTGAGACAAGCCTTACTGGAATAGAAACACTGGTTCACACCCTGAGATGAGGTGTGGGAGTCGCCCACACATAACACTCATGCACCCTGGAGATGTGAGACGGGAGAGGCTGGAATCCAGAGCAAAGAACGAGCTGGAGGAATTGACTGCAGGATCTGACGTGGGATCACAGATTCAATCATTGACAGCTGCTGACCTCTGGTAGACAATGACATTCACCAGCTGAATGATCGTCATACTCATGGTGATTCTTCCTACACTATCACAGTCCTACATTTCAATAGCAATGAACCAGCCATTCTGTGATGGTATTTCTGATTCATACCAGCCTCTTCCAAATCCCATTCACCTTTCCATCACAGTCACCATCTCTGTCTTCGTCACATCTATCGTCTCCATCACCCCCTCCATCTCCATCATTCCCATCTCCCCCCTACATCTCCGTCACCCCCTTCATCTGTCTCCCCTCTCCGTCTCCATCTCCGTCACCCGTTTCCCCCTCTGTCTCCGTCATTCCCATCTCCCCCGTCTCTGTCACCCCCTCCATTTCTGTCTCCCCTCTCCTTCTCCATCACCCCCTCTATCTCCATCATCCCTGTTTCCCCCTCCATCTCCGTCACCCCCTCCGTCTCCATCACCCCCTGACCCCATCTCCCTTCTCCCCTCTCCCCTCTCCATCACCATCGCCCCCTCTGTCTCGATCAACCCACCCATCTCTGTCACATCCACCATCTGTCTCCCACTCCATCACCCCACCATCTCCGTCACCCCCACCATCTCTATTACCCCCTCCATCTCTGTCACCCCAATTGTCACCCTCTCTCTCCTGTCATCCCCATCGTCTCCATCTCTCCCTCCGTCTCTGACACCCCCATCACTTCAGTCTTCCCTCTCCATTACCCTCACCATCTCCGTCATCCCACCCATCTCTGTCACCCCCTAAATTTCCGTCATTAGTCTCTATCTCAAATTTTTGTCTGCTCCTCAGTCTCCGTCACCTATCTCCACTTCCACCTCCATCTGTCTCTACCTTCGTCACCCGTCTCCATCACCCCCTCTACACACAGAGCCTATAAAAAGTATTCATGACACCCCACCCCTTGGAAGTTTCATGTTTTATTGTTTTACAACATTAAATCACAGTGGATTTAATTTGGCTTTTTGACACTGATCAACAGAAAAGATTTAAAGTGATAACAAATTTCTACAAATTGCTCTAAATTGATTACAATTATTAAACATAAAATAACTGATTGCATAATTACTCACCCTTCAAGTCAGTATTTAGTAGATGAACCTTTGGCAACAATTACAGTCTGTGTGGATAGGTCTCTATCAGCTTTGCACATCTGGACACTGCAATTTTCCCCATTCTTCTTTACAAAACTGCTCAAGCTCTGTCAGATTGCATGGGGATCATGAGTGAACAGCCCTTTTCAAGTCCAGCCCCAATTTCTCAATCAGATTGAGGTATGGACTCTGACTTGGCCACTCCAGAACATTAACTCTGTTGTTTTTAAGCCATTCCTATTTAGTTTTGGCTTTAAGCTTGAGGTCATTGTCTTGCTGAAAAACAAATCTCCCAAGTCACAGTTCTCTTGCAGACTGCATCAGATTTTCCTCCAGGATTTCCCTGTATTTTGCTGCATTCATTTTACCCTCTACCTTCACAAGTCTTCCAGAGCCTGCTGCAGTGAAGCATCCCCACAGCATGATGTGACCACCACCATGCTTCATGACAGGGGTGGTGTGTTTTTGATGATGTGCAGTGTTTGGCTTAACATCAAACATAGCATTTAGTCTGGTGGCCAAAAAGTTCAATTTTGATTTCATCTGATCATAGAACCTTCTTCCAGCTGACTTCAGAGTCTCCCGTTTGGTTTCTTGCAAACTCTAGCCGAGATTTCATGTAAGTTTTTTCAAGTGGCTTTCTCTTTGCCACTCTCCCATAAGCTGTGACTGGTGAAGTTGTTGTATGCACAGTCTCTCCCATCTCAGCCACTGAAGCTTGTAACTCCTCCAGAGTTGTCTTAGGTCTCTTGGTGGCCTCACTCACAAGTCTCCTTTTCTTGCACGATCACTCAGTTTTTGAGGACAGCCTACTCTAGGCAGATTTACAGCTGTGCCATATTCTTCCCATTTCCTGATGATAGAGTTAACTTTACTCCAAGGGATATTCAGTTACTTGGTAGTTTTCTTGTATCCATCTCCTGACTTGTGCTTTTCAATAACCTTTTCATGGAGTTGCTTGGAGTGTTCTTTTGTCTTCATGGTGTAGTTTTTGCCAGGATACTGACTCACCAGCAGTTGGACCTTCCAGATACAGGTGTATTTTTACTACAATCAATTGAAACACTTTGACTGCACATGGTGATCTCCATTTAACTAATTATGTGACTTCTAAAACCAATCGGCTGCACCAGTGATGATTTGGTGTGTCATTATTAAAGGGGGTGAATACTTATGCAATCAATTATTTTGTGTTTTATATTTGTAATTAATTTAGATCACTTTGTAGAAATCTGTTTTCACTTTGACACAAAAGAGTCTTTTTCTGTTGATCAGTGTCAAAAAAGTCAAATTAAATCCACTGTGATTCTATGTTGTAAAACAATAAAATAAAAACTTTCGGGGGGGGGGAATACTTTTTATAGGCACCGTATATCACCCAACTCTGACACCCCGTCTGTCTCCATCATCCCTCCACTTATGTCTCCATCCATCTCCATCAGCTCCCTCCATCTCCGTCTCTGTCACCCCATCCCCCTCCACTGCTGTCACCCCCTCCATCTCCAGCTCCGTTACCCCTTCCATCTCTGTTACCCTTTCGGTCTCCTTCACCCCTCTGTCCCCATCTCTCCTTCATCTCCACCAACCCCACTGTCCCCACCACTCCCTCCCTCTGCCTCCACCTTTCACCTCCACCCCCGTCACCCCTTCTGACTCTGTCTCTGTCACCCATCTCCATCTCCTCCTCTGTCTAATTCTCCAATCTCCGTCTCTGTCTCCATCACCTCTCAGTCTCCATCACATCACTACATCTGTCTCCGTCACCCATAAGACACAACTCCATAAGACATAGGAGCAAAATTAGGCCATTCAGCCCATTGAGTCTGCTCCGTCATTCCATCATGGCTGATCCCGGATCCCACTCAACCCCATACACCTGCCCTCTCGCCATATCCTTTGATGCCCTGACCAACCAGGAAACGATCAACTTCCGCCTTAAATATACTCAGGGACTCGGCCTCCACCGCAATGTGTGATACAGCATTCCACAGATGCACTACTCTCCAGCTAAAAAAATTCCTCCTTTCCTCTGTTCTAAGAGGTCGACCCTCAAATTTGAGTCTGTGCCCTCTAGTTCTGGATACAGTACCACCACCATAGGAAACATTCTCTCCACATCAACCCTGTCTAGTCCTTTCAACATTTGGTAGATTTCAATGAGATCCCCATGCATTTTTCTAAATTCTAGTGAATACAGGCCCAAAGCTGCCAAATGCTCCTCATATGTTAACCCCTTCATTCCCGGAATTATCCTCATGAACCTCCTCTGGACTCTCTCCAATGACAACATTTATGGTACATAGTTCCCTGAAGGTGGAATCTCATGTGGATAGGGTGGTAAAGAAAGCTTTTGGTATGCTGGCCTTTATAAATCAGAGCATTGAGTATAGGAGTTGGGATGTAATGTTGAAATTGTACAAGGCATTGGTAAGGCCAAATTTGGAGTATTATGTACAGTTCTTGTCACCGAATTATAGGAAAGATATCAACAAAATAGAGAGAGTACAGAAAAGATTTGCTGGAATGTTACCTGGGTTTCATCTCCCAAGTTACAGAGAAAGGTTGAACAAGTTGGGTCTTTATTCTTTGGAGCGTAGAAGGTCGAGGGGGGACTTGATAGAGGTATTTAAAATTATGAGGGGGATAGATAGAGTTGATGTGGATAGGCTTTTTCCATTGAGAGTGGGGGAGGTTCAAACAAGAGGACATGAGTTGAGAGTTAGGGGGCAAAAGTTTAGGGGTAACATGAGGGGGAACTTCTTTACTCAGAGAGTGGTAGCTGTGTGGAACGAGCTTCCAGCAGAAGTGGTTGAGGCAGGTTCGATGTTGTCATTTAAAGTTAAATTGGACAGCTATATGGACAGGAAAGGAATGGAGGGTTATGGGCTGAGCGCAGGTTGGTGGGACTAGGTGAGAGTAAGAGTTCGCCACGGACTAGAAGGGCCAAAATGGCCTGTTTCCATGCTGTAATTGTTATATGGCTATATCCTTTCTGCGATATGGGGCCCAAAACTGTTGACAATATTCCCAACGTGCCTTATAAAGGCTCAGCACTATCTCCTAGCTTTTATATCCTATTCCCCTTAAAATAAATGCCAACATTACATTTGCCATCACCACAGACTCAACCTGTAAATTAACCTTCTGGGAGTCTTACACAAGGACTCCTAAGTCCCTCTGCATCTCTGATGTTTGAACCTTTTCCCCAATTAGATAATAGTCCCACACTATTGTTCCTTTTACTAAAATGCATTATCATATATTTCCCAACACTATATTCCATCTGCTACTTTTTTTTTTACCCATTCTTCCAACTTCTCTAAATCCTACTGCAATCACATTGCTTCCTCAGCACTACTTACCCCTCCACCTATCCTCATATCATCTACAAACTTTGCCATAAAGCCATCAATTCCATTATCTAAATCATTGACAAACAATGTGAAAAGTAGCGGTTCCAATCTCCATCTCCACCTTCTGCCTCTGTCTCCATTACGATCACCGATCTCCGTCTCCCGCCCCCATCTCCGTCATGTCACCGCATCCATCCCAATCTCCATCACCCATCTCCTTCTTCATCACTCATTTCCGTCTCCCCCTCCGTCTCCATCACCGTCTCCCCCTCCGTCTCCGTCATGTCACTGTATCCATCTGTCTCCATTGCCATCATCTCCTCCATCACTGTCGCCCCCTCACCCTCTGTCTCCATCTCCTCAATCTATTTCTGTCACCCCTCCATCACTGCCACTCTTTCCTTCTTTGTCACTCATCTCTGCCTTCCACTCTGTCTATGTCTCCAGTCTCCATCTCCATCACATTCTAACCCTCCCCCATGTCACCCCCTCCATCTCTGTCACCCTCAACCCCTCCATAGAAACATAGAAAACCTACAGCACAATACAGGTCCTTCAGCCCACAACGGTGTGCTGAACATGTTCTTACCTTAGAAATTACCTACGGTTACCCATAGCCCTCTATTTTTCTAAGCTCCATGTACCTATCCAGGAGTCTCTTAAAAGACCCTATCATATCTGCCTCCACCACAGTCACTGGCAGCCCATTCCATGCACTCACCACTTTTTGCATAAAAAAACTTACCCCTGACATCTCCTTTGTACCTACTTCCAAGCACCTTAAACCTGTGCTCTCTCGTGTTAGCCATTTCAGCCCTGGGAAAAAGCCTCTGACTATCCACACGATTAATGCCTCTTATCATCTTATCCACCTCTATCAGGTCACCTCTCATCCTCCGTCACTCCAAGGGGAAAAGGCCAAGTTCACTCAACCTATTCTCATAAGGCATGCTCCCCAATCCAGGTAACATCCTTGTAAATCTCCTCTGCACCCTTTCAATGGCTTCCACATCCTTCCTAGAGTGAGGCGACCAGAACTGAGCACAGTACTCCAACTGGGGTCTGACCAGGGTCCTATATAGCTGTAACATTACCTCTCGGCTCCTAAATTCAATCCCACAATTGATGAAGGCCAATGTACCGTATGCCTTCTTAATCACAGAGTCAACCTGCGTAGCAGCTTTGAATGTCCTATGGACTCAGACCCCAAGATCCCTCTGATCCTCCACACTGCCAAGAGTCTTACCATTAATACTATATTCTGCCATCATATTTGACCTACCAAAATGAACCACCTCACACTTATCTGGGTTCAACTCCATCTGCCACTTCTCAGCCCAGTTTTGCATCCTATCAATGTCCCACTGTAACCTCTGACAGCCCTCCACACTATCTACAACACCCCCAACCTTTGTGTCATCAGCAAATTTGCTAACCCATCCCTCCAGTTCTTCATCCAGGTCATTTATAAAAATCATGAAGAGTAGGGGTCCCAGAACAGATCCCTGAGGCACACCACTGGTCACCGACCTCCATGCAGAATATGACCCATCTACAACCACTCTTTGCCTTCTGTGGGCGAGCCAGTTCTGGATCCACAAAGCAATGTCCCCTTGGATCCCATGCCTCCTTACTTTCTCAATAAGCCTTGCATGGGGTACCTTATCAAATGTCTACATGCCAATGCAAATATGTGTATATGACTGAGAGTGCAGGTCGATGGGACTAGGCAGATAGAGTCACAGTCATAGAAAACACAGTACAAACTGCCCTGCAGCCCATCTCGTCAGTGCCAAACCATTTAAACTGCCTGGTTCCATCAACCTGCACCCAGACCACGGCCGTCGACACCCCTACCAGCTATGTACCTGTCCAAACATCTCTTAAACATTGCAATCGAAATCATACCCACCACTTGCACTGTCAGCTTGTTCCACACTCTCACCACCCTCTGGGTAAAGACATCTTCCCTCACGTTCCTCATAAACGTTTTATCTTTCACCGTTAAGCTATGATCCCTAGATAAAGACATTCTCCCTCACGTTCCTCATAAACGTTTCATCTTTCACCCTTAAGCTATGATCCCCAGATGTAGTCTCACTCAGCCTCAGTGGAAAAAGCCTGATTGCATTTATCTCATCTACACCCCTCATAACTTTGTATACCCTATCAAATATCTCTTCAATCTTCTAAATTCTCAGGAATAAAGTTATAACCCATTCAATTTTTCCTTATAACTCAGGTCCTCCACACCTAGTGACATTTTTGTAAATTTTCTCTGTACCCTTTCAACCTTGTTTCCATCCTTCCTGTAGGTAGGTGACCAAAACTACACACAATATTCCAAACTGAGCCTCACCAACGTCTTATACAACTTCAACATAACATCCCAAACCCTGTACTGACTACTTTGATCAATGAAAGCCAATGTACTGATCTTCCCCTCCATCTCTGTCACCATCACCATCTCTTTCTCCCACCCGTTTCCTCCTCAGTCTCTATCTCCATATCCCCGTCACCCCCTGTTATGTACCCCTAGGGTTCATATTTTCTGTGGACCATCACTTTAAAATGTCAGGAGAATGAGACTGACTTTTGGACACTGTTTGAGCTGTTACAGAGAGAGAGGGACGAAACCTGCCTTGAGATGGTGTTTATACAAACTCTAAAGCGTGTTTACACTTACACAAGGACGCTGCCTGCTTGTGAGTTCTTACAGAGAGAGAGCAATGAGCAGCTCGTGAGTCGACATGGTGCCGAGGGCAGTGTTATTTGATGGACGGCTGGTGTCCAGCATGCTGAGATAAATACAAGGTTGTTAGACAGACACACATGGTTTGGACACTGGATGAGATTTGTGCGCCCACAGAAAGGTGAGTTTTAGAGGATCGATCAGCAGAATCGATCAGTGGCTCTCGCAGTGTGGAAAAGGTGTGACCGGTGGGAAGTTATTAGTGTCCAACCCTTGTCTGGGTTGATAACTTTACCCCACAGAAGACGGTCTCCTTTTTGTGGTCACATTTGGTGACTTTAAAGGAAGAGAAGAGGGGAGAGGAAGGTTTAAAAACAAAAGAAACCTAGTGACAAAGAGATCACTGTTTGGACTCTCTCTCTAAGTAGCCCGTAAGGGTGAGTTTGATTCCATTCCAATATGAAGGTGTGACTGTCACGTAGTTAACCCACAGGAGTGGGGTCTCTGGTGAGGGGAAAACCTTTGTGAATACCACGTGTGTGTTACCCTTTGTCTGGGTGTGGTAGTTCACTGAAGAAAGGCACCCCTGTGGCAAATCACTGTTGGAGTTATTTCGTATGTCGTGGAACTGGATAAGTGGCTATCACAGTTGTGTGTTTGGGGTAACCATGTGGAATCTACCGGTGTGTCTACCCTTGCCTGGGTGGTGGTTCCCTTGAAGAGGGTCTCCTTTGTGATAAACTACTGTTGGCGATAATCTATACGTGGATTCTGTTGGAGTATCCTCTGGCCACCACTTTGGGATGTCCCGTAGCTGAATTTGGGTGTAGTACTGTGGTAAACCATATATATATATATATATATGTATGTTGTAACTGGGTTAACTGTCTGGACACGCCCCTCTGCTGACTGCCCCTGTGACTCCTCCCACAGACCCCTGAATAAAGGTGATTTCGCCTTGCTCCTCCCCCTCAGTCAAGGGGCAGACACTCAGCATGGAGGTCACATTTTACTGCAAATAAAAGCCTTTCAGTATTTACCCTACTTCAGTCTTTTGGAATTATTGAAGGTGCTTCAGGTACCACTTGTGTTGAAAGGATATTCACTGAAGATCACTGTCAGTGATACTTTGTGTGTGGAGTGGAACAACTTCGGAGATAGAACCTACAGCCCTTGTTACCCGGTATTGCTGTTGTGGAATCTGTGGAATATCGACATAATTGCCTTCTCACATCATTCACCTTTGGATTACAAATATCTCCCATTAATTAACCTGAGCATTGAACTGAACTATCTTACATTCCATCATAAGACAGTATCCAAATACCACCACCACCCCCCCACCTCCAAGCTTGAAGAAGTTTGGGTTCTATATTTACACACCTGTACATGCCAAAGTTCTGCTAACCTGGTTGATTTACCTGGTTTTACATAGTCACTAATAAAAATAGTTTTAGATAACAGCAATACCAGACTCGAGGTGGTTTTCCATTTCTGCTGGTTCTTTAATTCGTTACGGGGTACGTAACACCCCCTCCATCTCCGACTCCCCCTTCATCACCCCCTCTGTCTGTCACTCTCAACCCCTCCACCTCCATCTCTGATTCACTCTCTGTCACCTCCTCCGTCTCTGTCACCCTCAACCCCTCTGCCTGCGGATCCTTCTCCCCCTCCAGCTCTATCTCCCCCTCAGTTTCCGTCACCACCTGCCCCTCCGTCTCCCCATTTCATAGTCCCTTCCATCATTCTCTCCATAATCCCTTCTATCTCCATTGCCCTCTCGCCTTCCATCAACCCCACTCTCTACCCTTCCCTCTCCCCCTCCATTTGTTCCTGTACATGCTCCTGCCCCCAGCTCTTAACTGCAACACTCTGCTTCCCCAAGTTCCCCACGTTGGAGTCAATTCTACGTCCCTTCCAACCTCAGTCATGGAATCGTTTACAGAAAGAGGTCATTCCAGCCCCTCAGGTGTGAATGACACACCTTGTGCCCTGAGCACCTCTGATGTGGAGGTTGTGAGATCCTACACACTGCCCCCCACCCCCCAAAGTTGCTCATTCGAGTGTGGGTTTGGGTTTGTACCTCTGCTTGTGGGGGGTTGGGCCCACTGAGGACGGTCATGAGAGTTTCACGAGCCAAGCGAGAGACCGCGGCTGGCTGCGACGGCAGCAGCACCACCAGAACGTTGGTGACCTCCTCCTTCACCTCGTACTCGGCCGTCCGCAGCAGGTCAATGAGCATCAGCACAAACCCCTCGTCCGTCAGGTCTGGCAGAAACGTCTGCCGGGTACAGGGAAACAAACCAGCAAGCAGCTGAGTTTATTGCAATACATAACACAGAATAAAGTCGAATAAACTCTTCTTGGGCTTCCAGGTGTCAGTTATAACTGACATACTAAAGCCCGAAAGCACATACCTCCAGCCTCCAGGGCAGCTTCTATCCCACTGTTATAAGATTACTGAATGGCTCCCTGTTGATCCCACAATCTACCTCGTTATGACATTGCACCTTATTGTCTGCCTGCACTGTAATTGTAACACTTTATACTGCATTCTGCTTTTGGTTTACCTTGTTCTACCTCATTTCACTGCTGTGTTGAAATAATCCGCCTGGACCACATGCAACACAAAGTTTTTCATTGTACCGTGGTACATCTGACAATACTAAATCAATTACCAGTTTACAGGGAAAGTGCAGTGAGGGCAGACAATAAGGTGCAGGGGCCACAGTGAGGTAGATTGGGAGATCATCAGTTCATCCTTATTGTCAGAAAGAGTGGGAGACACGGGGCTGGAGTGGTGCAGGGATAGGCTAGTAACAGGCCAGTTAGTTTAAATTCTAAACGCAAGGGATTCTACAGATGTTGGAAATCCAGAGCAACACACACAAAATGGTGGAGGAACTCAGCAGGTCAGGCAGCACCTATGGAGAGGAATAAACAGTTGACATTTTGCATCAATTCCTTTCAGCAGGACTGGAAAGGAAGGGGGAAGAAGTAATCCCTCACCTTCCATCTGGATAGTCTCCAACCTCAAGGCATGAACATCAGTTTCTCTAACTTCCAGTAATTTCTCCCCCATCTCCCTTTTCTTTTTCCATTTCCCATTCAGGTTCCCCTCTCGCCTCTTCCCTTCTCCTCACCTGCCCATCACCTCCCTCTGGTTCCCTTCCTCCTTCCTTTCTCCCATGGTCCAATCACCTCTCTTATTTGATTCCTTCTTCTCCAGCTCTTTACCTCTTCCACCTATCACCTCGCAGCTTCTCACTTCAACCCAACCACCTTCCTCCTCACCTGGTCTCACCTATCATCTGTCAACCTGTCATCCTCCCAGCCGCTCACCTTCTGATTCTGGCTTCTTCCCCACTTCCTTTACAGTCCTGCTGAAGGGTCTCGGCCTGAAGTGTTGACTGTGTATTTCTCTCCAGGGTTCAGAACACGGAGCATTGAACAGCATAGTCCTTGGGCCAAACAGTTGTGCAGGAACAGAGGGGTCTTGGGACTCATGTCCATAGATCCCTCAAAGTTATTACACAGGTTGATAGGGTTGTTAAGAAGGTGTATGCAGCGTCGGGGGACTGAGTTCAAGAGGTAATGTTGGAGCTGTAAAACTCTGGGTTTATGTTTCTTATAGCAGAGATTATTTATTTATTTGGAGATGGTAAGTGCACAGGAGCTTCCAGCCCTTCAAACCACGCTGCCCAGCAACCCACTGAGTTAACCCCAGCCTAATCACGGGACAATTTACAATGGCAAATTAACCTACTAACTGGTACACCTTTGGAATGTGCGAGGAAACCACACATTCCACAGGGAGGACGTAGGAATTGAACTCCCACGCCCCGAACTGTAATAGCATCATGCTGTTACACTATACTGGCATCACTTCTGGTAAGACAGCAGCACCTGCGGTCGCAGTGGCCTCATGGGGGCCAACCAAAGGTGCTTTTCTCTTTGTTAAATGTGTTTTTTTTATTGTAAGACTATACTGGACTCCGGTAACTACGGGGCCAGCACATCTATCGCATCAGTAAGCTGGCCAGACGGGACGCAGGGTGGAAACCCGCATCAGGGAGCACAGGAGGTGTCTCTGTTGTGGTTACCCGGGGAAATCGGCGGTAGCAGAACATTGCATTCGCAATGGCCATAGGATTGACCTCAATGGTACAAAACTACCGTGCCGTGCCATTGGCTTTTGGGACCACCTGGTAAAGGAAGCCATTGAAATAAAACCAAAGGAAAAGAATTTTAACAAAGACGAAGGTCTCACTCTAAGTAAGAACTGGAATTTGATTCTAAGCAAGGTGGGAGACCTGATTGGATGAGGACTAACCAATCATGAAGGACGAAACAGAGGGGTATAAATACCACCAGACTAGACACGCCTGGGCGTCATCCCTGCAGAAGATGGCAGAGTTTGTCATTGAAACATCAATTCTAAATGATACCTGAACCCGAATTGAAACCCAAGAAGAGTTTATTCATCATATTCGCTGGGAAAGCACTAGACCTTTTCTGATTTGACATGTAAAGCTGGGAGTGAACAGGAGGGTCCCATTTCTTTCCGCACTCAGGAGAGTACATCGGGAGTTACAGCATTTGGCTCTTACCTTGGAATCTGCATTGGGAAAGGCTTTATTAAACCAGGCCTCCTCCTTGAATCGTTGAACCGGCACCGGAAGAGGAGGTGAGGTCGAGACTTCTGGCTCCTGTGGCAGAGATCTGCGCTGGGGTGGACTGGGCCTGGACACTGGAGTGGGGAGTCTTCTCATCTTTGGCTCCTGTCAGCAAGAGAGCGAGAGTGAGTGAATGAGCAAGAGTGAGAGAATGAGAGAGCAAGAGTGAGAAAGAGCACACGTGAGAGAGTAAGCAAATGAGCGAAAGTGAGAGGATGAGAGACAGAGCGCAAGAGAGTGAGTGAGTGAGAGTGAGAGAGAGAGAGACTGAGAGATGAGAAAAAGACTGTGCAGGAGACTGTGAGGAGCTTTCTATGCTCACTCTGACTGTTAAAACACGGAGGATCCTTCAAAAAGTCCCACACCCCCAATGAATCTGTGACTTCAGTCTCTTGGGGCTGACGTGAAAGCATTCTTCACAAGGGTGAACCCACAGAAAGGACTCAGCCAGACGGGCTACCTGGCTGAGTACTAAAGACCTGTACTGATCAACTGGCTGGAGTGTTCACTGAGACCTCTAACCTCCTGCTTCGGCATTCTGAGTTACCCACCTGCTTCAAGCAGGCTTCAATGAGACCGATGCCTAAGTGGAGCAACCAACCAACAGAGAGGGAGTGTGTGAAAACAGCTACCTTTTCAACTAGGTCCACGATCAATGTTTAAAAGGCAGTTTTTATGAGATGTGCAGTGACCAATCAACATGGAAAGAATGCGTAAAAAGAGCTACCTTTTCAATTACAAGAACGACAAAATTTGCAAATGCTGGAGATCCAAAGTGACGCATACAAAATGCTGGAGAAACTCAGCAGCATCTATGGAAAAGAGTAAACAGTCGATGTTTCGGGCTGAGACCCTTCATGGAGATTAGAAAGAAAGAGTAGAAGTCAGAGGAAGTTCAAGGTGGCAGGTGAGAGGTGAAACTCTGAGAGGGAGGGGCAAGAGAGATAATAGTCTAGAGAAGGGGGAATCTGAAAGGAGAGGACTGGAGACCATGGGAGGAGGAGTATGGGAGGGAGGTGTTGAGATAAGGTGAGAGAGGGAAATGGGGATGTGGAATGATGAAGGAGAGGGAGGGGCAATTACTGGAAGTTCAAGAAATTGATGTTCATGTCATCAGGTTGGAGGCTACTCAAGGTATTGCTTCTCCAACCTGAGTGTGGCCTCATCACCGCAGTAAAGGAGGCCATGGACTGGCATGTCGGAATGGGAATGGGAAGCAGAATTAAAATGGGTGGCCAGGAGATGCTGCTTTTTCTGGTGGAGCAACTGTAAGTGCTCGGTGAAGTCAGGTCTCACCAATAAACAGGAGGCCACACTGTGAGCACTGCATACAGTAGATTGACTCAACAGACTCGCAAATGAAGTGTTGTTGGAAGAAGTGTTGGGGGCCCTGAATGGTAGTGAGGAAGGAGGTGTAGAGGCAGTTGTGCCACTTGTTCCACTTGCAAGGATAAGTGCCAGAAGGGAGATCAATGGGGAGGAACGAATGGACAAAGGATTCACAAAGGGAGCAATCCCTGTGGGAAGCAGAAAGATCAGGGAAGGAAAGATGTGCTTGGTGGTGGTATCCCATAGGAGATAGAGTTGTAGAGAATTACGTGCTGGACGCGAACGCTAGTGGGGTGATAGGTAAGGACAAGAGGAACCCTATCCCTGGTGTGGCTTAAGAATGGAGGGAGGACAGATGTGTGCAAAATGGAAGAGATGCAGGTGAGGGCAGCAGTGATGGTGGAGGAAGGGAAACCCCTTTCTTTGAAGAAAGAGAATATCTCATTAGCTCAGGAATGGAAAGCTTCATCTTGAGAACAGATGCGATGGAGATGGAGGAAGTGATAAAGGGGGTTGACATTTTTACAAGTGACGGGGTGGGAAGAGGTATTGTCCAGATAGCTGTGAGAGTCAGTGGTTTATAAAAGATATCAGCAGATAGACTGTCTCCAGAGATGGAGATAAAGAAATCGAGAAAGGGGAGGGAGGTGTCAGAAATGGACCAAGTAAATTTGAGGGCTGGTTGGAAGTTGGAGGCAAAGTTGAAGAGCTCAGCAAGGGTGCAGGAAGCAGCACCAATGCAGTTGTGGATGTAGCATAGGAAGAAAATCGGGTTTTCCATAGATGCTGCCTGGCCTACTGAGCCCCTCCAGCATTTTGTGTGTGTTACCTTTTCAACTAGCTCCGCGTTCAAGATTTAAAAGGCAGAGCTTCGCAGCAGTTTCTCTGAGTAGTGTGACAACCAATCATCGGAGAAGGAATGCGTGAAAAAGAGCAACCTTTTCAATGAGCTCCACGATCAAGGTTAAAAGGCAGAGCTTCGCAGCAGTTTCTCCGAGTAGTGTGACAACCAATCAACAAAGAGCTATCATGAGAAAGGGTGAATAAAAGTAACGCAGGTGCTGTCCTTTGAGCTGCCAGTCTTTAGAGTGGCTTTGTCATAGAGGTGCAGCACAGAAACAGGCCCTTTGGCCCATCCAGTCCATGCTGTAACCATTTAAACTGCCTACTCCCATCAGCCAGCACCGGGACATAACCCCCCATAGCCGTATCATCCACATACTTATCCAAACTTCTCTTAAATGTTGAAATCGAGCTCGTATGCACCACTTGTGCTGGCAGCTCGTTCTACACGCTCACGGCCCTCTGAGTGAAGAAGTTTCCTCTTATGTTCACCTTAAACTTTTTTCCATTCACCCTTAGCCCATGACCTCTCGTTATAGTCCCACCCAACCTTAGATTAAAAAAAAGCCTGCTTGCATTTACCCTTTCTATACCACTCATAATTTCATATACCTCTATCAAATCTCCTCTCAATCTTCTGCATTCTAAGGTATAAATTCCTAACCCTCTCAATCTTTTTCTATAACTTAGGTACTCCAGACATGGCAACATCATTGTAAATTTTCTCTGTACTCTTTCAACCTTATTTACATCTTTCCTGTAGGCAGGTGACACAATACTCAAAATTAGACCTCACCAACATCTCATACAACTTCAGCACAACATCCTTTGGCTCATCTGTCTTGGGTGAAATCAGGTTTGGGCAATGTAAAGTATCTGGCTACTTTCTCACTTTATTCTTGTCCTCTCCAGGGTTCTGAAAGAGGTGGCTGAAGAGATTATGGAGGCATTCGCAACCAAGAATCACTAGATTCTGGAATGCTTCCGGAAGACTGTAAAATTGCAAATTGTCACTCCACTCTTCAAAAAGGGAGAGAGGCAGAAGAAAGGAAATTATAGCCTAGTTAGTCTGACCTCAGTTGTTGGGAAGATGTTGGAGTTGATTACTAAGGATGAGGTCTCAGTGTACTTTGAGGCACATGATAAAATAGGCTGTAGTCAGCATGGTTTCCTCAAGGGAAAATCTTGCCTGACAAATTTGTTGGAATTCTTTGAAGAAATAACAAGCAGGATAGACAATGGAAAATCATTTGATGTTGTGTACTTGGATTTTCAGAAGGCCTTTGACAAGGTGCCACATGAGGCTGCTTAACAAGCTACAAGCCCATACTATAACAGGAAAAGATTCTAGCATGGATAAAGCAGTGGCTGATTGGCAAGAAGCAAAGAGTCAGAATAAAGGGAACCTTTTCTGGCTGGCTGCCAGTGACAACTGGTGTTCACAGGGGTCTGTGTTGGGACCAGTTCTTTTTACGCTAGATGTCAATGATTTGGATGATAGCTTTGTTGCAAAGTTTGTGGATGACACGAAGTTAGGTGGAGGGCAGATAGTTTTGAGGAAGTAAAGACTTAGACAGATTAGGAGAATGGGCAAAGAAGTGATAGATGGAATAACATGTCCAGAAGTTTGTGGTCATGCATTTTGGTAGAAGGGGGAAAGGGTTGACTATTTCCTCAATGGAGCAAAAATATCAAAAATTGAGGTGCAGAGAGACTTGGGAGACCTTGTGCAGGATTCCCTAAAGGTTAATTTGCAGGTTGAGTCTCTGGTGAGGAAGACAAATGCGATGTTAACATTCATTTCCAGAGGACTAGAATATAAAAGCAAGGATGGAATGTTGAGACTTTATGAAGCACTGGTGAGGCCTCACTTGGAGTATTGTGGGCAGTTTTAAGCCTCTTATCTTCGAAAGGATGTGCTGAAACTGGAGAGGGTTCAAAGGAGGTTCACAGAAATGATTCCAGGATTGAACAGCTTGTTGTATGAAGAGCCTGTATTCACTTGAATTCAGAAGAATGAGGGCTGACCTCATTGAAACCTATTGAATGCTGAAAGGCCTTGATAGAGTGGACATGGAGAGGATGTTTCCGATGTTGGGAGAGTCTAAGACCAGAGGACACAGCCTCAGAATAGACAGGCGTCCTTTTAGAACGGAGATGAGGAGAAATATCTTTAGCCAGAGAGTGGTGAATCTGTGCCATTCTTTGCCACAGGCAGCTATGCAAGCCAAGTCCTTACGAATATTCAAGGCAGAGGTTAATAGATTCTTGATTGGTCAGGGCATGAAGGGATATGGGGAGAAGGCAGGAGACTGGGGCTGAGAGGAGAATGGATCAGCTGTGATGAAATGGCAGAGCAGACTCAATGGGCAAATGGCCTCATCCAGCTCTTGCATCTTATGGTCTTATAGTCTAAGAAGAATGTGGTGACCTGCCTCAGAGAATATTATCCAGTAGCGCTTACATCCACTGTGATGAAGTGCTTTGAGAGGTCAGTGATGAAACATATCATCTCGTGCCTGAGAAATGACTTAGCTCTGCTTCAGTTTGCCTACCAGCATGACAGGTTCACAGCAGATGACATTTCATTGGCTCTTCACTCAACCCTGCAAGATCTGGACAGCCAAGATGCATGCATCATGACTACTGGTCTGCATTCAATACTATCATCCTCTCAAAACTAATCAATAAGCTTCAAGACCTTGGCCTCAATATCTCCTTGTGCAACTGGATCCTCAATTTCCTCACTTGCAGACCCCAGTTAGTTTGGATTGGCAACAACATCTCTTCCGTGATCTCCATCAGCACAGGTGCACGGCAAGGATGTGTACTTAGCCCTCTGCTCTACTCACTTTATACCTATGACTAGGAGACTAAGCACAGCTCCAATGCCATTCTTAAGTTTGCTGACAACACCACTGTCATCGGTCGAATCAAAGGTAGTGATGAATCAGCATATAGGGGGGAGATTGATAATTTGGTCGTGGGGTGCCACCACAACAACCTCTCACTCAATGTCAGCAAGACCAAGGAACTGATTATTGACCTCAGGAGGAGGAAACCAGAGGTCCCTGAGCCAGTCCTTATCGGGGGATCAGAGGTGAAGTGGATCACTTGGTGTTATGATTTCAGAGGATCTGTCTCGGGCCCAGCAAGCAAGTCCAATTATAAAGAAAGCACAGCATTGCCTCTACCTTCTTAGAAGCATGCAAAGATTCGGCACGACATCTAAAACTTTGACAAACTTCTTCAGATATGTGGAGAGTATATCGACTGATTGTCTGGTATGGAAAAACCAATATCCTTGAATGGAAAGTCCTATAAAAAGTAGTGGATCATTAACATGAGAAAATCTACAGGTGCTGGTTTCCCCAATGACTTCCCTCTTGGTACTCCTTGCCAGCGAAACAAGTGCCACACCTGCCCCAACACCTCCTCCCTCACTACCACTCAGAGTCCCAGGTGAGGCAACACTTCATCTGTGAGTACGTTGGGGGTCAGCTACTGTATCCAGTGCTCCCGGTGTGGCCTCTTGTATATCAGTGAGACCCGACGTAGATTGGGAGACCGCTTCGCCGAGCACCTACACTCCGTCTGCCAGAAAATGTGGGATCTCCCAGTGGCCACCCATTTTAATTCTACTTCCCATTACCATTCCAACATGTCAGTCCGTGGCCTCCACTACTGCCACGATGAGGCCACACTCAGGTTGGAGGAGCAACACCTTATACTCTGTCTGGGTAACCTGATGACATGAACGTCAATTTCTCAAACTTCTGGTAATGCCTTCCCCCCCCCCTTCACCATTCCCCATTCCTATTTTCCTCCCTCACCTTTTTCCTTACCTGCTCATCACCTCCCTCTGGTGCTCCTCCTTCCCCTTCCTCCATGGTCTTCTACCCTCTCCCATCAGGTTCCCCCTTCTCCAGTCCTTTATCTCGTTCACCAATTGACTTTCCAGCTATCTACTTCACCCCCTCTCCCTCTCCCAGTTTTACCTGTCACCTCGTACTTCTTCCTCCCCTCCCCCCCAGCTTCTTACTCTGACTTCTCATCTATTTTTCCAATCCTGATAAAGGGTCACAACCCAAAACATCAGTTCTTATTCCTTTCCACAGATGCTGCCTAATCTGCTAAGTTCCTCTAGCATTTTGTGCGTTGCCAGAAAGTAGTGGATACAGCCCAGTCCATCACGGGTAAAGCCCACCCAACCACTGAGCACATCTACATGGAGTGCTGTCGCAGGACAGCAGCATCAACCTGATCATGCTCTCTTCTCGCTGCTGCCATCAGGAAGGAGGTACAGGAGCCTCCAGGCTCACACGGCCAGGTTCAAGAACAGTCGTTACCCCTCAACTAGGAGACACTTGAACCAGAGCGGATAACTTCACTTGCCCCATCGTTGAAATGTTCTCGCAACTTCCGGACTCACTTTCAAGGACTCTTCATTTCATGTTCTCAATATTTATTGTTTACTTATTAATTTTCTGTTTTTGTATTTGCATTGCTGTTTTTGCGCATTGGCTTGCTGCCATGTTGGGTGAGGTCTTTCATTGATTCTAATGTTTCCTTGTATTTACCGTGAATGTCTGCAAGAAAGTGAATCTTGGGTTGTATTTGGTGACATATATGTAATTTGATAATAAATTTACCTTTAACTTTGTGAGGGAGACTGAAACAGAGGGCAAGTCAGAGTGAGAGAATAAGAGACAGACAGAGTGAGCGTCAGTGTGATGGTGAGAGATAGAGAGGGGAGAGGTAACAGAGAGACGAAGAGACGAAGTGTACCTGAGGGGCTGGTGCGTCACTTCTGATTTGCAGCTTCTCCTCCTGTTTTGGAGGCTTGGTCTCCATTGTTGGCTCCGGCGTAGCACTGAAGACATGGGAACGGTCCGAATCTGAGGACTGAAACAGATGAGATGCCAGCGATGAAGATACTGAACTGGTGCGGAAATCCCGTAGCTCTTGCCCCAGAGCAGGACAAGAGGCTGACTATCCCACAGTGAGTGACTCACCTCCCAACAGGCTGTTCACAGGGCATGGGTTAGGAGTGTGATGGGACCTGCCCGCTTGCCTGGACAGGTGAAGCTTCAGAAACTCTCAAGGGGCTCAACACCATCTAGGACAGAACAGGCCATTCAATCAGCACCCTGCCCACCCCCAAAACACTCCTTCCCTCCACAGAGGCCACAGGGCACACCGTCAACAAAACAAACCGGGTTTACTTGCCCAGGCTACCCCAACAACTCCACTCAAAACCCCTACCTCCTTCATCGAGGACAAAGGTAGTAGGGGGCAGGACAACACCACCACCGGCGGGTTCCCCCTCGTCTCACAGACCATCCTGACTTGTGAGTATCTCACCGTCACTGCGTCAAAACCCAGACTGTAGTCAGTCATAGAATATTGAAGATAAAACAGAAACAGGCCCTTCAGCCCACAATGTTGTGCCAATCCAATTAAATTAGTCATCAAATGGGCATCCTAACTATTCCCTTCTGCCTACACAATGTCCATATCCTTCCATTTTCCTCATATTCATATCCTTATCTAAACTTTTCTTTAAATCTCTAATGTATCTGCCTCTACTGCCATCACAGGCACCCACCACTCTGTGTGTCAAAAAAACTAGCCCCTCACGCCCTCCTTTAATATTACCCCCCTCTCACCTTAAGTACATGCCCTCTGGTATTAGGCATTTCAACCCTGGAAAAAAGATACTGTCTGTCTACTTTAACCCTATCAAGAAGACAGCTCACTCTCTGCTTCCCGAGGGAAAGTTAGGGATGGGCAATATATGCATGGCCAATTACTCTCACTCCCAAAAATGATTAAATTAATAAAAATAACCACAGCAGTCAGCAGCAACTGCCAGCCCCCTGGAAGGCCAGAGCAGTGACTGGTCCAGTGCTCTGGGACTCTGGAGATGAAAGGGTAATTACTCCCTGGAGACGTCATTGCTTCCTGCTCCCATTCCCCATCCAACTTGTGTCCAGTTCTTACTGCCCACTGTGTCGCCCCTCCCTACTGCCGAGGTGAGGTTCCAAGGTAGGTCACCAGCACCTTCAGACACCATGGACTCTGTCAACACCTCTCGCTGCCTTGGTAAAGCAGCCAGCATAATCGAAGACCCCTCCCACACAGAACATTCTCTCTCTTCCCCTCTCCCATTGGGCAGAAACCATGCTCAATGATAACATCTATCCCATGAACTATTGAATGAACCTCTCATACACTTGATCTCCCTGCCTGCCTGCCTGCCCTACACCCTCTCTATAACTGTAACGCTATATTCTGCAGTCTTGATGCAAAGTCTCGGTCTCCATAGGTGCTGCCTGACCTGCTGAGTTCCTCCAGCATCTTGTGTGTGTTGTTCTGGACTTTCAGCTCCTGCAGAACCTCTTATTCTGATTCTGATTTGGGTTCTGATGTGACGATAACAGAGCTTTACCCAGTTAGCAGCCTGCTGCCCATCTGCACACACACGGACTCTGTACCTGTAGTTCCCAGGACAGCGGCGTCTCCAACTTCAGCAGCACCTTTGGATCTGGTGTCTGCTCCAACTCCAGTTCTGTCTTCACCACCTCCTTCACCTCAACCCTCAGCTCCATTTCTGAATCGCCCAGGTCTTGCCAGGGTTTCATCGGCCAGAGCAAGCGGAGGAACACTGAGTTCGGGATAAAGCCGTCCAGGGCGATAGGGACGTCCGGGGGCCCTGCCCAGTGGGGCAGTCCCCTGGCCTGTAGAAGAGCAGAAAGAGTGAGGAAGGGATCACAGAGCTCGGGAGGGCAGGATGGAGCCTTACCCCACATTAACAGCCCTAAGAGACTTACCAGGATCCTGCCTGGACCTGAGAGAATCTCTTACGATGATAAGTCAAGTCAAGTCAAGTTTATTGTCATTTCGACCATAAGCTGCTGGTACAGTACACAGTAAAAACAAAACAATGTTCCTCCAGTACCATGGTGCTACATTAAACAACACAAAACTACACTAGACTATGTGAGACAGCACAAGGCTAAACTAGACTACGTAAAACAACATAAAAACTGCACTAGACTACAGACCTGCACAGAACTACATAAAGTGCACAAAACAGTGCAGGGCAGCACAATAAATAATAAACAAGACAATAGGCACAGTAGAGGACAAATTACAATATAATAATACATGATGTAGATGTCAGTCCATGCTCTGGGTATTGAGGAGTCTGATAGCTTGGGGGAAGAAACTGTTACGTAGTCTGGTCGTGAGAGCCCAAATGCTTCGGTACCTTTTGCCAGATGGCAGGAGGGAGAAGAGTTTGTATGAGGGGTGCGTGGGGTCCTTCATAATGCTGTTAGCTTTGCGGATGCAGCGTGTGGTGTAAATGTCTGTAATGGAGGGAAGAGAGACCCCGATGATCTTCTCAGCTGACCTCACTATCCGTTGCAGGGTCTTGCGATCCGAGATGGTGCAATTTCTGAGCCAGGCAGTGATGTAGCTGCTCAGGATGCTCTCAATACAACCTCTGTAGAATGTGGTGAGGATGTGGGGGGGGGGGGGGTGGGAGATGGACTTTTCTCAGCCTTCGCAGAAAGTGGAAATGTTGCTGGGCTTTCTTGGCTATGGAGCTGATGTTGAGGGACCAGGTGAGATTCTCCGCCGGGTGAGCACCAAGAAATTTGGTGCTCTTAACAATCTCAACGGAGTTGAGTGAGCTGGGGCTTTTCTCTTTGGAATGAAGGGGGATGAAAGGTGACTTCACAGAGGTGGACAAGATGATGAGAAATAGATCAAGTGGACAGCCAGAGACTTTTTCCACAGGGTGGAAATGGCTAATACCAAAGGGGCAAAATTTTAAGGTGATTGCAGGGATGTATAGGGTATATCAGAGGTAAGGTCCTTACACAGAGAGTGATGGGTGTATGGAATGCCCTGTCTGGGATTATGGTAGAGGCAGATTCATTAGGGGCATTCAAGAAACTCTGAAATAGGCTCATGGATGAAAGAAATAGAGGGAAGTGTTAGATTGATTTTAATAGATTAAAAAGGCGAGCCCTTCGACTAAGAAAGGATGTGCTGGCATTGGAGGGTCCAGAGGAGGTTCATGAGAATTATCTGGGAGCTCTGGGTGTTCCGGAGTTTGGAGTTCAATTCCAGTGCCAGTCTGTAAGGAATCTCTGTATGCCCACACCACATACACGTGGGTTGTCTCCAGATGCTCCAGTTTCCTCTCACAGTCCAAAGACGTACCGGGTTGGTCACTGTAAACTGTCCTGTGGTTAGATTACAGTTAATCAGGTTTGACCAGAGTTGCAGGGGTGCCACGGCCTGAAGGGCCAGAAGGGCCCATTCTGCACTGTATCGCTAAATAATAAATAATTAAATGGCTAATGTATGAGGAGAATTTAATGGCCCTGAGCTTGTACTCGCTGAAGTTGAGAAGTATGTGTGGGGGGGCAGGAGATCTCATTTAAACCTATCAAATATTGAAATGCCTTGACAGAGTGGATGTGGAGGGTATGTTTCCTGCAGGACCAGAGGGCACAGCCACAGAATAGAGGGGCATCCCTTTAGAACCAGAATCAGGTTTATTATCACGGGTGTGCATTGTGAAATTTGTTAACTTAGCAGCAGCAGTTCAATGCAACACATAATATAGAAGAAAAAAAAGTAAAAGTAAATAAGTAAATCAATTACAGTATACATATATTGAATAGATTAAAATCATGCGAAAACAGATATAACATATATTTAAAAAGTGAGGTAGTGTTCATGGGTTCAATGAACTAGATTCTGGATCGGTGGGCTGAGCACTTTAACAACGTCCTTAACCGCCCTGCCGACATCAACGACGAGGCCATTGCCCGCCTGCCCCAGGTAGAGATCAACAAGAACCTCGACACCCTCCCCACAGTAGATGAAGTCAGGAAGGCAGTGAAGCAACTCTCCTGTGGCAAAGCGTCAGGACCTGATGCAATCCCTGCTGAGGTATACAAAGCAGGAGGCCCTGTCATGATGCAAAAGCTGACTGTTCTCTTCCAGTCCATGTGGAAAAAGGGACAGGTCCCGCAACAGCTGAAAAATGCCAGCATAGTCCACATCTACAAGAGGAAAGGCAACCGCCAGTCTTGCGACAACCACCGAGGCATCTCCCTCTTGTCCATTGCGGGGAAGATTCTGGCCCGCGTCCTGCTCAATCGCCTTCTCCAACATCTTGAGCAAGGTCTGCTCCCAGAAAGCCAGTGCGGCTTCCATGCTGAACGTGAGACCGCGGACATGATCTTTGCTGCGCGCCAACTCCAGGAAAAATGCCAGGAGCAACACAGCGACCTCTTTGTGACCTTGTCGATCTAACCAAGGCTTTCGATACGGTCAGCAGAGAAGGCTTGTGGAAGATCATGGAGAAGTTTGGCTGCCCCAGCAAGTTCATCACAATCGTCCGGCAGTTCCACGACGGTATGATGGTGAAAGTTCTGGATGACGGCGACGAGTCGGAGGCCTTCCCCGTGACAAATGGCGTCAAACAAGGCTGCGTTCTTGCCCCGACTCTGTTCAGTATGGTATTCTCTGCCATGCTGACAGATGCCTTCCATAACTACGAAGAAGGAATCCACGTCAGGTACAGGACTGACGGCAGGTTGTTCAACCTTAGGCGCCTGCAGGCAGTTACAAAGGTGCGAGAGACTGTCATCAGAGACTTGTTGTTTGCTGATGACTGTGCACTCAATGCCAGCACAAAGCAGGAGATGCAGCGTGAAATGGACTGCTTCTCACAAGCCTGCGACAGCTTCGGTCTCACTATCAGCACCAAAGAGACCGAAGTTATGTACCAGCCTCCCCCAGGAAAGCCATACCAGGAGCCGCGCATCACGGTGAAGGGCCAGAACCTCCAGGCAGCCAACAACTTCACCTACCTGGACAGCATACTCTCTCGCGCAGTGAACATAGACGCTGAGGTCAACAACAGGATTGCCAAAGCCAGCGCCGCCTTTGGGAGACTCCGTGAGAACGTCTGGGAGTGGAGAGGACTCAGCCTTACCACCAAGCTGAAGGTCTACTGTGCAGTGGTCCTTACCACCCTCCTTTACGCCAGCGAGACCTGGACTGTCTACAGCAGACACGCCAAACAGCTCAACCACTTTCACCTGAGCTGTCTCCGCAGACTCCTCCACATCAGGTGGCAGGACAAAGTCCCCGACACGGAAATCCTGGAACGAGCTGGGCTCTGCAGCGTCTACACCCTCCTGCTGAAAGCCCAAGCCAGGTGGGCTGGACATGTGGTCAGAATGCCAGACAGCCGATTGCCTAAGCAGCTGCTGTACGGAGAACTGTGTCAGGGCAAGCGCTCAGTCGGGGGGGCAGAAGAAACGTTACAAAGACTGCCTGAAAGCGTCCCTCAAAGGCCTGGGTGTCGACATCAACACATGGGAGACGCTTGCCCTCGACCGTCCAGCTTGGCGTAGCAAGATCACCACAGGAGCCCCAGGCGCATCATCGAGGCGCAACGAAAGCGTGCTGTGCGCAAGGCCCGAGCAGCATCCACTGCCACGACAGCACCCACCCACTTGTGTCCCACATGTGGGCGAACCTTCAGGACCCGGATTGGCCTCATCAGTCACCTCCGGACCCACAGCCACCAATCTCCCATTTGACTTTGAAGCCATGGTCATCTTCGACTATGAAGGACGAACAACAACAACAATCTCCTACCTGATGGTAACAGTGAGAAAAGGGCATGCCCTGGGTGCTGGAGGTCCTTAACAATGGATGCTGCCTTTCTGAGACACCGCTCCTTGAAGATGTCCTGGGTACTTTGTAGGCTAGTACCCAAGATGGAGCCGACTAAATTTACAACCCTCTGCAGCTTCTTTCAGTCCTGTGCAGAGGCGTCCACCTCCATACCAGACAGTGATGCAGCCTGTCAGAATGCTCTCCATGGTACATCTATAGAAGTTTTTGAGTGTTTTTTGTTGACATACCAAATCTCTTCAAACTCCTAATGAAGTATAGATGCTGTCTTGCCTTCTTTATAGCTGCATCTATATATTGGGACCAGGTTAGGTCGTCAGAGATCTTGACACCCAGAAACTTGGAACTGCTCACTCTCTCCACTTCTGATCCCTCTGTGAGGATTGGTGTGTGTTCCTTCGACTTACCTTTCCGGAAATCCACAATCATCTCTTTCATCTTACTGACGTTGAGTGCCAGGTTGTTGCTGTGACACCACTCCACTGTTTGGCATATCTCACTCCTGTACACCCTCTCATCTCCATCTGAGATTCTACCAACAATGGTTCAATCATCAGCAAATTTATACAGTGGCATGCAAAAGTTTGGGCACCCCGGTCAAAATCTCTGTTACTGTGAATAGCTAAGCGAGTAAAAGATGACCTGATTTCCAAAAGGCATAAAGTTAAGGATGACACATTTCTTTAATATTTTAAGCAAGAAAACTTTTTTATTTCCATCTTTTACAGTTTCAAAATAACAAAAAAGGAAAAGGGCCCGAAGCATAAGTTTGGGCACCCTGCATGGTCAGTACTTAGTAGCACCCCATCACAGCTTGTAAATGCTTTCTGTAGCCAGATAAGAGTCTTTCAGTTCTTGTTTGGGGGATTTTTGCCCATTCTTCCTTGCAAAAGGCTTCTAGTTATGTGAGATTATTGGGCCGTCTTGCATGCACTGCTCTTTTGAGGTCTATCCACAGATTTTCAATGATGTTTAGGTCAGGGGGACTGTGAGGGCCATGGCAAAACCTTCAGCTTGTGCCTCTTGAGGTAGTCAATTGTGGATTCTGAGGTGTGTTTAGGTTCATTATCCTGTTGTAGAAGCCATTCTCTTTTCATCTTCAGCTTTTTTACAGACGGTGTGATGTTTGCTTCCAGAAATTGCTGGTATTTAATTGAATTCATTCTTCCCTCTACCAGTAAGTGTTCCCCGTGCCACTGGCTGCAACACAAGCCCAAAGCATGATCGATCCACCCCCGTGCTTAACAGTTGGAGAGGTGTTCTTTTCATGAAATTCTGCACCATTTTTTCTCCAAACATACCTTTGCTCACTGCAGCCAAAAAGTTCTATTTTAACTTCATCAGTCCACAGGACTTGTTTCCAAAATGCATCAGGCTTGTTTAGATGTTCCTTTGAACTTTTTGAATAGAACTTTTTGGTTGCAATGAGCAAAGGTACGTTTGGAGAAAAAAGGGTGCAGGCTATTCTTACTATCTTTTTTGAACAAAGGGACAACACTTGCCTCCCTCCAATCCTCCGGTACCATTCCTGTGGACAATGACATAAAGATCCTAGCCAGAGGCTCAGCAATCTCTTCCCTTGCCTCGTGGAGCAGCCTGGGGAATATTCCATCAGGCCCCGGGGACTTATCCGTCCTAATGTATCTTAACAACTCCAACACCTCCTCTCCCTTAATATCAACATGCTCCAGAACATCAACCTTACTCATGTTGTCCTCACCATCATCAAGTTCCCTCTCATTAGTGAATACCGAAGAGAAGTATTCATTGAGGACCTTGCTCACTTCCACAGCCTCCAGGCACATCTTCCCACCTTTATCTCTAATCGGTCCTACCTTCACTCCTGTCATCTTTTTTTTCTTCACATAATTGAAGAATGCCTTGGGGTTTTCCTTTACCCTACTCGCCAAGGCCTTCTCATGCCCCCTTCTTGCTCTCCTCAGCCCCTTCTTAAGCTCCTTTCTTGCTACCCTATATTCCTCAATAGACCCATCTGATCCTTGCTTCCTAAACCTCATGTATGCTGCCTTCTTCCACCTGACTAGATTTTCCACCTCACTTGTCACCAATGGTTCCTTCACCCTACCATTCTTTATCTTCCTCACCGGGACAAATTTATCCCTTACATCCCACAAGAGATCTCTAAACATCGACCACATGTCCATAGTATATTTCCCTGCAAATATATCATCCCAATTCACACCCGCAAGTTCTAGCCTTATAGCCTCATAATTTGCCCTTCCCCAGTTAAAAATTTTCCTGTCCTTTCTGATTCTATCCTTTTCCATGATAATGCTAAAGGCCAGGGAGCGGTGGTCACTGTCCCCCAGATGCTCACCCACTGAGAGATCGGTGACCTGACCCGGTTCATTACCTAGTACTAGATCTAGTATGGCATTCCTCCTGGTCGGCCTGTCCACATACTGTGACAGGAATCAATCCTGGACACACTTAACAAACTCTGCCCCATCTAAACCCTTGGAACTAATCAGGTGCCAATCAATATTAGGGAAGTTAAAGTCACCCATGATAACAAGCCTGTTATTTTTGCACCTTTCCAAAATCTGCCCCCCAATCTGCTCCTCAGTGTCAGTGAACACTACCTCACTATTTTTCCCTTCTCTTTTTGTTTTGTTTTGCTCTACTTACTTAATTTAATTTTATATACATTTCTTATTGTAATTTAGTTTTTTTATTATTGTTGTATTACACTGCTGCTGCAAAACTACAAATTTCACAACAAACGCCAGTGATATTAAACCTGATTCTGAAACCGCAGCTGCAACGTCCAGGATCCACTCACCTCTTTCTCACCGTCGGTGACTTCACCCCAGGGTCTGGGTACAGCCAGGGTGGGGAAGAACCCTTTCCTGATGTACGGCCGCTCCAGCTGCTGTTCTGCTGGCTCATCCATCTGCAGCTCGGGAATCTGTCAAAGCCACACCATTAATGAGAGGGTCTCGACCCGAAACACTGACTGTACTCTTTTCCATTGATGCTGCCTGGCTTGCTGATTTCCTCCAGCATTTGTGTGTTGTAATTAATAAGAGGATGAGGTTTCTGGCTAACTCCTAATTGTGTGGGGGGGGCGGGAGCTTAAGGTTGTCATAGCTGGTGGAGGTAATGGGGACAAGCTGCCACTACCTATTAAATGCTCACAATGGCGTGCACCTCAACCAAGTCCAGCTACTGGCATTACCCTGTGGCAGAACCATTTCTACTCACAGGAGAAGGAGAAAAGGCAGGTTACCGGCATCTTAAAGCCAGCCACTTCAGGCAAATGGGGCTTATTAGCCGTGGTTGGCAGCTCATCCAGGAGAAGGAAACTCTGATCTCAAACCTCCACTGCCTTGCAGCTATACCCTCTCATGGGGAAAGGCTTCTGGAGTAAACCCCAAGAGAAAAATCCGGAGCTGGAGTCCCTAAGGCAGTCCTTCACTGAGTTCAACGCCGACTGGCAACTCCTGCAATGCCGCTGCTGCCAGACTGCTTCAGTCTCTGCCATTCATCAGCTGCGTGGAGAGGGGGAGCCTGCATTGGCTTGCAGTAAGTAGGCAGCTAAGATGCAGCATCCATGCTCAACCTCAATCAACAGAGGAGGGCCTGACTGCACCGATGGGACAAATTCTCTCTATCTCCCAGCCTTGAGGATGGGAGCTAACACCAAGCACCAGACCGTGTGGCAGCAGTTATGGGAAGCCCCCAGCCTACCCTTGGGAGTGTTGGTTGTTATAGAGGATATGGGCTGCAATGAGAAGTCGGACAAATTCAGGTTGCTTTGGAGTGGTGGAGTCCAAATGGAGATCTGATCGAGGTTTAGATGATTGTGACAGGCATAGAGTAGACAGACAGTGTCTTTTTCCCAGGGTTGAAATGTCTAATACCAGAGAGCATGTATTTAAGGTGAGAGGGGGTAATTTCAAAGAAGATGTGCGTGGCAGAACTTTTTACACTAGAGTGGTGGGTGCCTGGGTGGTGGGAGAGGCAGATACATTTGGGATTTCTAAGAGATGTTTAGATAGGAACATAAATGTGAGGAAAATGGAGGGATATGGTCATTGTGTAAGCATAAAGGACTAATTTAGCTGGCTATTTGATCATTAATTTAATATGTTCAGCACAACACTGTGGGCCAAAGGGCCTGTTCCTGTTCTATGTCCTAATGCATTTTACTATATATTTCAATGTATGTGTGACAAATAAATCTGAATCTAGAACAGTCCTGATCCCCTTGAGTGATCATACCTCAGTTCATCAGATAGCGGAGCAAAATCTCACAGAGCCAGCAGACACAAAGCCCAGAGCAGCCAAAGCATTGCTCGCCTCTTCATTGTTTGTGGTGATCAATTACCACAAGTTTTTTACAGAACAAGTGTTATTAATAGAAGAATTAGTTGTATTTCTTGCTTTAGGAACTGCCAGTGAGTTGTTGTCCCTCTTCAGTAGCATCATCTTAAACCATAGTCCAGACACACAACACAAGGAGGAACTCAACAAGTCAGGCAGCATTTATAGGGAGAAATGGGTTGTCGATGTTTCGAGCTGAGAAGCTTCATCAGTGTTCCAAGGGACTGTAAGTTCCTGCTGACTGCTGTGATTATTTTTATTAACTTAATCATTTTTGGAAGCTGAGAGTAATTGGCCATGCATTTATCGCCTATCCCTAACTGACCCTCGGGATGGAGAGAGTGAGCTGTCTTCTTGACAGAGTTAGAGTAGACAAACAGTATCTTCTTCCCTGGGTCAAAATATCTAATACCAGAGGGCATCCATTGAAGGTGAGAGGGGTAATTTCAAAGGGGATGTGAAGGGCAAGTACACAGAGTGGTGGGTACCTGTGGTAGTGGTAGAGCCAGATACATGAGAGACTTTAAAGAAATGTTTAGATAGGGATATGAATGTGAGGAAAGTGGAAGGATATGGACATTGTGTAGCACTGCTCCCTATAAACAGCACAGATGCACAGCCGCACAGTAACTGAAACGCTCCCACTCACATAGCCTTTGTTGCCACGCAGCTGGAATTTCCTTTTATATAATGTTTTATTAAAGTGCTGCACAGTTTCCAGGACATCTAAAAATCTCACAGAGCAGTGGGTGGTCCGTGCGGCCGTAAACAAAACTGAGAGGGAATGTTGTTGGAAAGGCAGAGGGGACGAGTGACCTGGCCAATTTGATTACTAATTTAATTGGTTTGTAACAACATCTTGTGCTGAAGGGCCTGTCCCCATGCTGTAAAGTGTTCTGTGGTGTATGTTTGAACTGTGCTCTTGTGAGTACGCATTGCAGTGTGACCGACTGAATGTGCCTGTGCTATGGCCCAGGTTCAAGGCTGTGAAAGGGTTGCGTATAAATGCCGCCTGTTCGAATTAAATTCCGAATTAAACATTCTGAAAGCTTCATCCTTCACATTCTCCACTTCTCAACAATATATCTAATCCTCCTGAATCTCCATCTCTCTCCACACAAGCTGACTGACCTGCTGAGTGTTAAACCCAGCTTGGGACAATGGGTTCTAATACCTGCAAAACGCAATTCAGTTCCCCAAATGAATGAGTCAATGTAAATGCTACGATGGACAGGAGGTTTCAAAGTAAAGAGCACAGGTCAGAGGACACAGTGAGGGTGAGGGCAAGGGCAGAGGCGGAGGTGACCGACTCAGGTGGTCAGAGAGGTGGCGTGTAACTGATACTGACTGACTCAGATGGTCAGAGTGGTGCAGGTAAAACTGGCATGGCCACAGACATGAAGCCACGTGGACAATGACGCAGGGGCAGTCTAAGGGTCCACGTCACTCCATTCAGGGGTTGGGATTCTCTGGTCAGGGGCCACGGTGAGGAGGGAAAGGCTGGTGTACAGACCTCAGGGCTGTGTTTACCTTGATCCGAGGGGTCTCTCCATAGATCAGCTGCATGTATCTCTGGAAACCTGCCTGTAGAACTTTCTTCGAGTGGGAAGTGTTTTTCTTGCTCTTCAGCTCGCCACGTTGGATGAGGAGAATTTCTTGCTCTCTGGCTGCCAGCGCTGCATAGGCCTGGAGTAGAGAGGGTGTGATTAGCAGCCTGTATCATAGGCCTGGAGTAGAGAGGGTGTGATTAGCAGCCAGTATCATAGGCCTGGAGTAGAGAGGGTGTGATTAGCAGCCAGTATCATAGGCCTGGAGTAGAGAGGGTGTGATTAGCAGCCAGTACAATAGGCCCGGAGTAGAGAGAGTGTGATTAGCAGCCAGTATCATAGGCCTGGAGTAGAGAGGGGATATTAGCAGCCTGCATCATAGGCCCAGAGTAGAGAGGGTGTGATCAGCAGCCTGTATCATAGGCCTGGTGTAGAGAGGGTGTGATTAGCAGCCAGTATCATAGGCCCGGAGTAGAGAGGGTGTGATTAGCAGCCAGTATCATAGGCCCGGAGTAGAGAGGGTGTGATTAGCAGCCAGTATCATAGGCCCGGAGTAGAGAGGGTGTGATTAGCAGCCAGTATCATAGACCTGGAGTAGAGAGGGTGTGATTAGCAGCCAGTATCATAGACCTGGTGTAGAGAGGGTGTGATTAGCAGCCAGTATCATAGGCCCGGAGTAGAGAGGGTGTGATTAGCAGCCAGTATCATAGGCCCGGAGTAGAGAGGGTGTGATTAGCAGCCAGTATCATAGACCTGGAGTAGAGAGGGGATGCATCATCAATGTACCGTCCACAGACATCCCACCCTGCAAAATCTCATATTTCAGGGAGGTAGCACCCCCGCCCCCCTGCAACCCCATATACAACGCCCCCCCCACCCCGTCGACCTCCAAGGGTGTATGTAATACTTTGTTTAGTGATTTTGTCTAATCTGTAAACCAAGTTGGGTATATGCAGAAAATGTGACATTAAAATATGTACATATATATTATCATATTTATTCTATTACAACTTTAAGCAAGTCTACAGGGAGTTTGGCCTCATCACGTAGAACATCAATAGCGTAGCTCCTTAGCAGCTAGCCAGCTAGTTTAAATAACGTTAGCTATGCTAATGAACGAATGACACCTGTTAAACTCACCTCAACATGTCTTTTACAGTCTCAACCCACCATGGGCAATAGAAAAGTCACTGTTGCAAACAGTGCAGCGAGCAACACTGTCATTATTTTTGAGGTCGACTGTAAAGCCTGCCCACAGAGAAAACTGATAGGTCTACTTAGCACGAAGAGAGACCAATCAGGATGCTCGATCTCGCTCTCACTCTCAAAAATAATCGATTTGCGGGATATTGTATATAATTTCTGGGCATCAGGGAGCCACTATCGATATGCGGGAGACTCCCGGAACTTCCGGGAGAGGTGGGATGTCTGTGTCCATTGTATCACCCGAAAGAGTCCTTCCAGGTGAAGCAACATTTCACCTGTGAATCTGCCGGGGTTGTCTATTGTATCCTGTGCTCCCAATGCAGCCTCCTGTACACTGGTGAGACCCAGCGTAGATTGGGGGACTGCTTTGTCAAGAACCTCTGCTTCATATGAAATCAGCAGGATTTCCTGGTGGCCAACCATTATAATTCCAGTCGTCATTCCCATGCTAACATATCTGTCCATGGCCTCCTCTGCTGCCATGATGAGGCACCTTCAGGGTGGAAGAACATCTAAAATTCTGTCCATGTAGCCTCCAACCTGATGTCATGAACTTTAATTTTTCCAACTTCCAGTAACTTCTTTCCCCCTCCCTCTTCCCTCTTCTTTATTTTTCCACTACGACCCTGCTCTTGCCTCTTCTCCTCGCCTGCCTATTACACTTCTCCCTGGTGCCCTCCTCCTTCCCTTTCTCCCATGGTCTACACTCCTCTCCTGTCAGATTCCTTCTTCTCCAGCCCTTTATCACTTCCACCTATCAGCTCCCAGCTTCTTACTCCATTCCCCCCTCCCCCCCACCTTCTTATTCTAGCATCTTCACCCTTCCTTTCCAGTCCTGAAGAAGGGTTTCAGCTCAAAACTTTCCCTTCCATAGATGCTGCCTGACCTTTTGAGTTCCACCAGCACTTTGCCTGTGTTACTCACCAATGTACATAGAGCAGACCCAAGGAAACATTCCAGGTCACAGAGCATCCAAACTGGGGGACATCACACCACTCCATCACTGCTTAATCTAAATCTTAATCCATCCATAACAGCACTCTTCTCTACTCTAATCTGACCCTAACCAACTGTGTCCTGCAACAATCTCTCCCTGAGTGTCAGCAAGACAAAACAGCTGGCCATTGCCTGCTGGAAAGGGGAGAGCGGTGCACATACTCCTGTCTACATCAATGATGCTGAGGCCGAGATGGTTGGAGAGTTTCAACTCCCGAGGAGTGAAGATTACCAACAGTCAGCCCCGGTCCAACCACACGGATGCCAGGAGACTCGCCAATGCTTCTACTTGCTCAGGAGGCTAAGGAAATTTGATATATCCCTTTTCATCCTCACCAGTTTTTACTGATATACCATAGAAAGCATCCTATTCAGATGGATCACAGTTTGGTACGGTAGCTGCTCTACATGTGACCACAGAAAACATGGAAACCAACCTCCCCTCCACGGACTCCGTCTACACTTCTCACTGGAAACTGTGGTGTTAGCTTTCATAAATCGAGGGATAGAGTTTAAGAGTCGCGAGGTAACGATGCAGCTCTATAAAACTCTGGTTAGGCCACACTTGGAGTACTGTGTCCAGTTCTGGTCGCCTCACTATAGGAAGGATGTGGAAGCATTGGAAAGGGTACAGAGGAGATTTACCAGGATGCTGCCTGGTTTACAGAGTATGGATTATGAACAGAGATTAAAGGAGCTAGGGCTTTACTCTTTGGAGAGAAGGAGGATGAGAGGAGACATGATAGAGGTGTACAAGATAATAAGAGGAATAGATAGGGTGGATAGCCAGCACCTATTCCCCAGAGCACCACTGCTCAATACAAGAGGACATGGCTTTAAGGTAAGGGGTGGGAAGTTCAAGGGGGATACTAGAGGAAGGTTTTTTACTCAGAGAGTGGTTGGTGTGTGGAACGCACTGCCTGAGTCAGTGGTGGAGGCAGATACATTAGTGAAGTTTAAGAGTCTACTAGACAGGTATATGGAGGAATTTAAGGTGGGGGGTTATATGGGAGGCAGGGTTTGAGGGTCGGCACAACATTGTGGGCCAAAGGGCCAGTAATGTGCTGTACTATTCTATGGTCTATGTTCTATGAAACCAATCTCCCCTCCATGTATTCCGTCTACACTTCTCACTGCCTCAGTAAAACAGCCAACATAATCAAACACCCCACCCATCCAACAACAAGAGAAAACAGGCTGATGCTGGAAATCCAAGCAACACACACAAAATGCTGGAGGAACTCAGCAGCCAGGCAGCATCTATGGAAAGGAGTAAACTGTCAACATTTCAGGCCAAAACCATTCATCAGGACTAGAGAAAAAAGACGAGAAGTCAGAGTAAGAAGGTGGAGGGAGGGGAGGAAGACGTACCAGGTTGTGAAGAGGTATAGTCCAAGTAGCTATGAGAAGCAGCGGGTTTATAAAAGATATCAGTGGATAAACTGTCTCCAGAGATAGAGACAGAGAGATCAAGAAAGGGAAGAGAGGTCAGAAATGGACCAGGTAAATTTGAGGGCAGCACCAATGAAGACGATGTTCTCGGGAGGAGAAGATGGCGGCGCGACGCAGCTCGCAGCGGCCACTCCGGTGATGACTATCTGTTAACTGTCAAGTAGGGTGCCGTGCACAATCCTGATTTGATGGAGACGGACGTGAGAGCACGGAGGAACATCTGGTGAAACTTCTGAAATGCCTGTTTCGTTGCCGCTGCTACTGTGTGATCCAGAATCTCCGGAGGGGAAGGCCCCGAGTCCTCGGTTTTGCTTGTTGCTCGGCGGCTGGGGTGGGGTCGAAGCGCTTGGCAGAGATGGTGCTCGGTGTCGGAGGCTCGAAGTTTTCGGACGGACTCAGAGTCCGCTGCGGTCGGGTGCTTCCAATGGTGCTGCATCGGCAAGTTTGCGGCGCTTGGAGGTTCATGGTAGGGAGAGTTTCTCCCTTCTACTATCTGCGTGAGATGATGGGGCAATTGGGACTAGAGACTTTTTTTACCGTGTCCATGGTCTGCTCCTTATCAAATTACGGTATTGCTTTGCACTGTTGTAACTGTATGTTATAATTTATGTGATTTTGTCAGTTTTAGTATTGGTTTGTCCTGTGTTTCTGTGATATCATTCTGGAGGAACATTGTATCATTTTTTAATGCATGCATTTCTAAATGACAATCAACGAGGACTGAGTGTCCTCATAATCTAATCTAACATAGGAGAGTTAGGGAGTGATACGCTGTAGGCTTGGAACATAGACTGTTCCACGTAGCCAACAAAAAGGCAAGCATAGCTGGAACTCATGTGAATGAAGGAGGTAGGAGGAGCCTACAGAGAAATTATTGAGTTTCAGGACCAGTTCTGCCAAACAGTGGAGAATGCTGCTGGAGGAGAAAAGGCTGGGTCTGTTGTCTAAAAAGAAACAGGGCCTCCTGATGGGGGATGGAGGTGTATAGGGACTGGACATTCATATTGAAAATGAGATGATTGGGGTCAGGGAACTTGAAGTCATTGAAGAGATCCAGAGCATGTGAAGTGTCACAGATGTAGGTAAGAAGGGACTGAACCAGGGGCGATAAAACAGTTATATGGGTGACTTCAATCTACATGTAGATTGGGTGAACCAAATTGTTAAGGGCGCTGAGGAAGAGGATTTCTTGGAATGTATGCAGGATGGTTTTCTGAACCAACATGTCAAGGAACCAACTAGAGAGCAGGCCATTCTAGACTGGGTTTTGAGCAATGAGGAAGGGTTAATTAGCAATCTTGTCGTGAGAGGCCCCTTGGGTAAGAGTGACCATAATATGGTGGAATTCTTCATTAAGATGGAGAGTGACATAGTTAATTCAGAAACAAAGGTTCTGAACTTAAAGAAGGGTAACTTTGAAGGTATGAGACGTGAATTAGCCAAGATAGACTGGCAAATGACACTTAAAGGGTTGACGGTGGATATGCAATGGCAAGCATTTAAAGGTTGCATGGATGAACTACAACAATTGTTCATCCCAGTTTGGCAAAAGAATAAACCAGGCAAGGTAGAGCACCCGTGGCTGACAAGAGAAATTAGGGAGAGTATCAATTCCAAAGAAGAAACATACAAATTAGCCAGAAAAAGCGGCACACCTGAGGACTGGGAGAAATTCAGAGTCCAGCAGAGGAGGACAAAGGGCTTAATTAGGAAAGGGAAAAAAGATTATGAGAGAAAGCTGGCAGGGAACATAAAAACTGACTGTAAAAGCTTTTATAGATATGTGAAAAGAAAAAGATTGGTTAAGACAAATGTAGGTCCCTTACAGTCAGAAACAGGTGAATTGATCATGGGGAACAAGGACATGGCAGACCAATTGAATAACTACTTTGGTTCTGTCTTCACTAAGGAGGACATAAATAATCTTCCGGAAATAGTAAGGGACCGAGGGTCCAGTGAGATGGAGGAACTGAGGGAAATGCATGTTAGTAGGGAAGTGGTGTTAGGTAAATTGAAGGGATTAAAGGCAGATAAATCCAGATGGTCTGCATCCCAGAGTGCTTAAGGAAGTAGCCCAAGAAATAGTGGCTGCATTAGTGATAATTTTTCAAATCTCTTTAGATTCTGGATTAGCTCCTGAGGATTGGAGGGTGGCTAATGTAACCCCACTTTTTAAAAAAGGAGCGAGAGAGAAACCGGGAATTATAGACCAGTTAGCCTAACATCGGTGGTGGGGAAAATGCTAGAGTCAGTTATCAAAGATGTGATAACAGCACATTTGGAAAGCGGTGAGATCATCGGACAAAGTCAGCATGGATTTGTGAAAGGAAAATCATGTCTGACGAATCTCATAGAATTTTTTGAGGATGTAACTAGTAGAGTGGATGGGGAGAACCAGTGGATGTGGTATATTTGGATTTTCAAAAGGCTTTTGACAAGGTCCCACACAGGAGATTAGTGTGCAAACTTAAAGCACACGGTATTGGAGATATGGTATTGATGTGGATAGAGAATTGGTTAGCAGACAGGAAACAAAGAGTGGGAATAAACGGGACCTTTTCAGAATGGCAGGCAGTGACTAGTGGGGTACCGCAAGGCTCAGTGCTGGGACCCCAGTTGTTTACAATATATATTAATGACTTAGACGAGGGAATTAAATGCAGCATCTCCAAGTTTGCGGATGACACGAAGCTGGGCGGCAGTGTTAGCTGTGAGGAGGATGCTAAGAGGATGCAGGGTGACTTGGATAGGTTAGGTGAGTGGGCAAATTCATGGCAGATGCAATTTAACGTGGATAAATGTGAGGTTATCCACTTTGGTGGCAAAAACAGGAAAACAGATTATTATTTGAATGGTGGCCAATTAGGAAAAGGGGAGGTACAACGAGACCTGGGTGTCATTATACACCAGTCATTGAAAGTGGGCATGCAGGTACAGCAGGCGGTGTAAAAGGCGAATGGTATGCTGGCATTCATAGCAAGAGGATTCGAGTACAGGAGCAGGGAGGTACTACTGCAGTTGTACAAGGCCTTGGTGAGACCACACCTGGAGTATTGTGTGCAGTTTTGGTCCCCTAATCTGAGGAAAGACGTTCTTACCATAGAGGGAGTACAAAGAAGGTTCACCAGATTGATTCCTGGGATGGCAGGACTTTCATATGATGAAAGACTGGATCAACTAGGCTTACACTCGCTGGAATTTAGAAGATTGAGGGGGGATCATATTGAAACGTATAAAATTCTAAAGGGATTGGACAGGCTAGATGCAGGAAGATTGTTCCCACTGTTGGGGAAGTCCAGAACGAGGGGTCACAGTTTAAGGATAAAGAGGAAGCCTTTTAGGACCGAGATGAGGAGAAACTTCTTCACACAGAGAGTGGTGAATATGTGGAATCCTCTGCCACAGGAAGCAGTTGAGGCCAGTTCATTGGCTATATTTAAGAGGGAGTTAGATTGTTTATTGTTGCCGGGGCTTGAGAAATTCAGTTACAGAGAAAGGTTGAATAGGTTAGGACTCTATTCCCTGGAGCGCAGAAGAATGAGGGGAGATTTGATAGAGGTATATAAAATTATGATGGATATAGATAGAGTGAATGAAAGCAGGCTATTTCCAGAGGACATGGGATAAGGGTGAGGGGGGAAAAGTTTAAAGGGAACATTAGGGGGGGCTTCTTCACACAGAGAGTGGTGGGAGTATGGAATGAGCTGCCAGATGAGGTGGTAAATGCGAGTTCTTTTTTAACATTTAAGAATAAATTGGGCAGATACATGGATGGGAGGTGCATGGAGGGATATGGTCCGTGTGCAGGTCAGTGGGAATTTTCTCTCTTCTCCTCTCTCCCTTCGGGCAGAAGATACAAAAGCCTGAAAGTACGTACCACCAGGTTGAGATGCCACTATCATCAGACTACTTACGTTAACATGGACCCTTGACCTCACGATCTACCTTGTTACAGCTTTGTACTTCATTGTCTGCCTGCACTGCACTTTCTCTGTACCTGTGACTCTTTATTCCGCATTCTGTTTGTGTTTTACTTCCTCGATTCATTGCACCTCAGTACATGTGAACACAATAAACCAATTAACTAATTCATTCTCCCACATTTCCATCAACTCCTGATTGCACCCCTCACCCACGCTATGGAGTGATTGATTGATTTATTTATTTATTCATTCACGAGATACAGCATGGGGCAGACCCTTCCAGCCCAACAGGCCTCACCGCCCAACAACCCACCTATTTAACCCTAGCCTAATCACGTGACAATTTACAATGACCACCTAACATAAAACCAACACATCTTTGGATTATGGGAGGAAACCAGAGCACCCAGAGAAAACCCACGCACACATGGTACAAACTTCTTACGGCAGACATCAGAATTGAACTCTGAACTCCGAACTCCGATAACCCAGGCAATAACAGCGTCGCGCTAACCACTGCTCTGCTATGAATGACTTACAATGCACAATTCACGTACTGGCCCATACATCCTTGGGACACGGAGAGAAACAGGAGTAACCCACACAGAAACTGGGAGAACGTACAAACTCCACACAGCAGAGCTGGAGGTGGGGATCAAACCCGGATCTTTGGGTCTTTGGGGCTGGGGGACAGCAGTACTATCCGCTGCAACACTGTGCCACAATTTACATCCTTCCATTTATCCTGACGACTTGCTCCCATCCCTCACACCTTTCCTCGACCTCCTCTGTTACGAGGAGTTATGACTTTTCTTCATCACAATGGGAAGATATCAATAACATTGATAGAGTGCAGAGAAAATTTACAAGGATGTTGCTGGGACTTGAAGACCCAAATTATAGAGGAAGATTGCATAGGATAGGACTTCATTCCGTAGAGCATAGAAGTTTGAAGGGAGATTTGATAGAGGTTTATAAAATTATGAAGGGTATAAATAGGGTGAATGCAAGCAGGCTTTTTCCACTGAGGTTGGCTGGGACTAGAACCAGAGGTCATGGGTTAAAGGTGAAAGATGAAATGTTTAAGGGGAACATGACGGGAAACTACTTCACTCAGAGGATGGTGAGAATGCGGGGCAAGCTGTCAGTAGAAGTGGTGGATGCTAGTTCAATTCCAATATTGAAGAGAAGTTTGAAGAGTCGCAAACATCCATTCTCTCCTGATGACCAGTGCACCTCCCAGCCAGGTCAGCGAGTTCCCTCCACATGATCAGCAGGATCAGGTGTCTCTCTGGGCAAGAGGCGGCCTGTGTGTGCATGTGTGTGTGTGTGTGCGTGTACACGTGCTTGTGCGTTTGGTTGGATGGGAGGGAAGAAAATGGCTCATTTTGCTGTTCGTAAACACAAGAGATTCTGCAGGTGATGGAAATCCAAAACAGCACACACAAAATGCTGGAGGAACTCAGCAGATCAGGTAGCATCTATGCTGAAGTGAATAAACAGTCGATGGTTCAGGCCAAGACTCTTCATCCTGTCCTGTTTATTCCTTTCCATCGATGCTGCCTCAGCTGCTGAGATCCTCCGGCATTTTGTGTGTGTTGCTCTGCTGCTGCTGCTGCTGCTGTTGTTCACTGAACATGGTGGGCATGCTACGTTGGTGCCAGAATGTGTGGTGACACTGCCCCCAGCACATTCTTAACTCAAACAGCGCATTTCACTGTATGTTTTGATGTGCACATGACCAGTAAATGAAAGGGAATCAAGCCCTCCGTCTTTGTCTATCTATTCTCCACCATTTCCAGCTTATTGACATCAGAATCAGAATCACGTTATTGCCAGTCTGTGAAACAGACCAGAATTCATCGTGGTTCAGTGCCAAGCATAAAACACAGGACAGCACCAGAACAGACAACACAATAGTGCAAACAGCCATGAGCAATCAACAATCAGCAGAACAGTGACAAGCTCAAACATCAATAACCGAACTTAAATAAACGTGAACATGTGGACAGACTCAATAATTATCAACAGTACACAGAGAGCAGTGAAGACCGTTTAATGGATGTTGTGCAGGGACAGTGAGAGTCTTACACCTGAGTAACTGTTGTTCAGCATCTGGATAGCTACAGGAAAGAAACTTTGGAGAAGACGTGTAGTCCTTCCCATGACCAGAATTGTACACAGTACTCCAAGTGTAGTCTCACCAACATTCTACACAGTTAAGACCATAAGATATAGGAGCAGAAGTAGGCCATTCGGCCCAGCGAGCCTGCTCCACCATTCAATCATGGGCTGATCCAATTCTTCCAGTCATCCCACTCCCCTGCCTTCCAACCATACCCTTTGATGCCCTGACTAATCAAGCACCTAATTGAAACTTAGTTGTAACGTGATATCCCAACCCTTGTACTCAATGCTTCATTTGGACACCGCCCCCTTCTGGGCAAGATCATTGACAACTGACCATTACACAGACCCAGCAACATTCCAGTAATAGAGTTCCTGGAATTTACCTCCTTCAGTTCCTCCTGTTTCTTTATAGTTTCCTCATCTGGCTCTTCTTCTGAGATCTGGGTACGTTCTTGACTGGAAATCAACAACAAGAATATCAAATTAAAAACAGGGCCCTCATCCAGGACATTAAATATCTGAGTCTGGGGCCAGAGAATGGAGACTGGAGACACAGAGGTGGTCTGTCTGTGTGAGTGAGTGGGTGGGTGGGAGGGAGGGAGGAAGGAAAGGGGCTTGTTTTACCATTGTTGGTATTGCTGTTGTTGTCATGGAGTTACAGAACATTACTGCACAGAAACAGGCCCTTCAGCCCATCTAGTCTGTGCCGAAACATTAATCTGCCCAGTCCTATCGACCTTCACCAGACTATGCCATCCATGTGCCTACCAAATTTCTGAAATGTTGAAATCGAACCTACATTCACCACTGCTACTGGTGACTCCTTCCACACTCTTCACTCTCTGAGTGAATAAGTTTTCCCTCATGTTCCTCTTAAACATGTCACCTTTCACCTTTAACTCATGACTACTAGTTGTAGACTCGCCCAACCTCAGTGGAAAAGCCTGCTTGCAATTATCCTATCCATACCCCTCATAATTTTGTATTCCTCTACAAAATCTCCGCTCATTCTCCTGTGCTGCAGGGATTAAAGTCCTAACCCAAGCAACCGTTCCCTATAACTCTGGTCCTCAGGTCCTGGCAACATTAGTTGCCAGTGTTGTTCTGCTCAGCAATGTAGGCATGCTTGGTTGGCACCGGAATGTGTGGCAACACTTGCAGGCTGCCCCCAGCACGTCCTTGCGTGTGTTAGTTGTTATGCAAACAACGCATTTCACTGCATGTTTCAATATCATCATCACGTGCTGTGTCGTGTGACATCATCATTATGTGCCATGTCGAGTGACATAGGCAATCGTGGTCTCATGACCATGATTGTTCTTGGCAAATTTTTTGACAGAAGTGGTTTGCCATTGCCTTCTTCCGGGCAGTGTCTTTACAAGACGGGTGACCCCAGCCATTATAAATACTCTTCAGAGACTGTCTGCCTGGCATCAGTGGTCGCATAACCAGGACTTGTGACATGCACCAGCTGCTCGTATGACCATCCACCACCTGCTCCCATGGCTTCACCTGACCCTGACCGGCAGGCTAAGTGGGTGGTACACCTTGCCCAAGGGTTACAATTAGTAACATATGGGCATGCCATGTTCAAGGTTCAAAGTAAATTTATTTTCAGCGTACTTATATGTCACTATATACAACCTCGAGATTTACAAACTGTACTTTCTTGCTGACATTCAAAGTAAACACAAAGAAACACAGCAGAATCAATGAAAGACCGCACACAACAGGACGGACAAACAACCAACGTACAAAAGATAACAAACTGTGCAAGTACAAAACTAAATAAATAATAATAATAATAAATAACTAAGCAAAAAATAGAGAACATGAGATGAAGAGTTCTTGAAAGTGAGTCCATAGGTTGTGGGAACAGATTCAGTGTTGGGGCGAGTGAAGTTATCCCCTCTGGTTTAAGAGCCTGATAGCTGAGGGGTTATATCTGTTCCTGGACCCGGCGGTGAAAGTCCTGAGGCTTCTGTACCTGCATCCTGATGGCAGTGGCAAAACGAGAGCATGTACTGGGTGGTGGGACCGTTGACGATGGATGCTGCTTTTCTGTGTCGATGTTCTCAATGGCGGAGAGGGCCTTACCTGTGATGGACTGGGCCATATGCACTACTTCTTGTAGTTTTTACATTCAATTTGATGGCAGAAGCATGGTGACACTTGTAGGCTGCCCCCAACAAATCATTGGACTATGTTGGTCATTGATGCAAATGAAGTATTTCACTGTAAGTTTCAATGTTTAAATGCATGTGTGACAAATACAGCTAATCTTTAATCATTCATGTCTATGATTGGATATCTTGGAAAGGTTATGTGGTAAATGGAGCCAGCTGCCAGAGGAAGCGGTGGAGGTAGGTTCAATCAGCATCCATCGTCAATGATGCCACCACCCAGGTCATGCTCTCTTCTCACTAGTGCCATCAGGAAGGAGGTACAGGAGCCTCAGGACCCACACCACCAGGTTCAGGAACTGTCATTATCCTCAACCATGAGGCTCCTGAACCAGAGGGGACAACGTCACTCACCCAAACAGTAAACTGTTCCCTCTGAACTGGACTTACTTTCAGGGACTCTTCATCTCATGTTCTGGATATTTTTTGCTTATCTGATTATTACTATTATTATTTTTCTTTTTGTTGCCTTTTGCACTTTGGCTGCTTGTCCATCTCCGTCGTGTGTGGCTTTTCACTGATTCTATTGTGTTTCTTTCTATTTGCTGTGGATGCCAGCAAGACAATGAATCCCAGGGTTGTATATGGTGACGTGTACGCACTTCGAACATTGGCAGCACGTGAATAGGAAAGGGTTAGAGGATGGGGGAAGGGGCAGGGGGGAGGATGGTGTGTACTAGTCCGAGAACAGAATTACAGTACCACAGAGTCACAGATCAATACAGCACAGACACAGGCCTTTCCGCTCATCCAGTCCATGCCAACCACAATACCCACCCAGCTAGTCCCAATTTCCTGCGCTCGGCACGGAGGAGGTTCACAAGGATGATTCCAGAAATGAAAGGGTTATCAATCGAGGAACGTTTGATGGCCCTGGGTCTGTACTCGCTGGAATTCAGACGGATGAGGGAGGATCTCATTGAAACCTTTCCAATGTTGAAAGGCCAAGACAGAGTAGATGTGGAAAGGATGTTTCCCATAGTGGGAGAGTCCAGGACAAGAGGGCACAGCCTCAGGACAGAGGGGTTCCCTTTCAAAACAGAGATGCAGAGAAATTTTTTTAGCCAGAGGGTGGTGAATTTGTGGAATTTGTTACTACATGCAACTGTGGAGACCAGGTCATTGGGTGTATTTAAAGCAGAGATTGATAGGTTCTTGATTGGCCATGGCATCAAAGGTTACGGGGAGAAGGCTGGGGAGTGGTTCTGAGGAGGGAAAAGAAGGATCAGCCATGATGAAATGGCGGAGCAGACCCGATGGGCCAAATGGCCTAATTCTTCCATCCCACTAAACACCACTCCTCCATTACTTCTTGAATAATACTATCTCATTTTTTTTGTTCAGAGATAACGGTAACAAACGAGCTCACACTGCCCAATTGCACCAATGTGACCAATTAATCTACTAACCTGTATGTATTTGGACTGTGGGAGGAAACCGGAGCACCCGGAGGAAACCCATGCAGTCATGGGGAAAGTGTACAAACTCCTTATCGACAGTGGCAGGAATTGAACCCTGGCTTCTGACGCTGTAAGGCCATGCCCCAGGTACCGATTGTACCTGCCTCAACCATATCCTCTGGCAGCTCGCTCCACGCAGTTGCAGAAGTTGTGGCAAGGCAAGGGTTAAGCAGATAGAGTGCAGTCAGCCCAGGCAAGACGGGTCTTTGAAGAGCAGAGCAGGGACCCGGAGCCATTTCACATACGGAGACAAGATAGGAACTCTGCCGTGGACGGTTCCAAGCCCGGCTACGACAGGAGGAGGTTGTGCCTGGGGCTGGCAACCATGCCCCATAAAAACCCAGAGCTGCAGAATCGAAGCTCCAAGGACTTCACCTCCGGAAAAGGAAGGATCTTCGCCAAGAAAACTTATGAAGTCATGTGGTGAAAGCAGAGGCCACAGTGCCGATCAACTCTCTATCGGCCCAGGAGAGAGGAACTCTGGCCAGCCGCTGTTGGCAGCCTATGCCCCAGTAGGATGGTGGCCTTAAGAAAGGTAAGAAGATGATGACAAGATAAGATTGTAATTGAAAGATTCAAGGCACACACGCCAACTAAGGGACAATTACTTAGTAACTTCAAAATATCCTGGGTTGTCAGCTTGTAGTGTCTATTGACTTTTAACACCAGTATTGTGCATGGTGATTGATCTTGCAAGTAAGCAGTTCAAACATACCCATGGTTTACCAAATGGTCAACGTCCATAACTGCTAGATAATTCTGTATAAAAGTGGCATTTCTCTGTTCAGAATTCAGAGGAGTGTGGTGGGGGAGGGCCAGGCTGTTCTCGTGCACAAGTAAATAAAATATATTTAAGGAACAAGTGTGAGTTTTCAGTGTCCAGTTCATCAGCGATGACACATCCACCACTGTGTCAAAAAGTTACCCGTCAGGTCCCATAGATCATAGAAACTTACAGCACATTACAGGCCCTTCAGCCCACAATGTTGTGCCGACCGAGTAACCTACTCTAGAAACTGCCTAGAATTTCCCCAGTGCATAGCCCTCTATTTTTCTAAGCTCCATGTACCTATCTAAGAGGCTCTTAAAAGACCTGATTGTATCCACTTCCACTACCGTCATCAGCAGCCCATTCCACGCACTCAACACTCTCTGCGTAAAAAAATTACCCCTGATATTCCCTCTGTACCTACTTACAAGCACCTTAAAACTGTGCCCACTTGTGTTAGCCGTCTCAGCCCTGGGAAAAAGCCTCTGGCTATCCACACAATCAATGCCTCTCATCATCTTATACACCTCTATCAGGTCACCTCTCATCCTCCGTCGCTCCAAGGAGAAAAAGCCAAGTTCACTCAACCTATTCTCATAAGGTACACCCTCCAATCCAGGAAACATCCTTGTAAATCTATTCTGCACTCTCTCTAAAGTATCCACATCTTTCCTGTAGTGAGGTGACCAGAACTGAACACAGTAGAAACATAGACATAGAAACATAGAAAACCTACAGCACAATACAGGCCCTTCGGCCCACAATGCTGTGCCAAATATGTACTTACTTTAGAAATTACCTAGAGTTACCCATAGCCCTCTATTTTTCCAAGCTCCAGGTACCTATCCAGGAGTCTCTTAAAAGACCCTATCATGTCCATCTCCACCACCATCGTCGGCAGCCCATTCTACGCCCTCACTACTCTGCGTAAAAAACTTACCCTTGACATCCAAGCACCTTAAAACTGTGCCCTTTCGTGTTAGCCATTTCAGCCCTGGGGAAAAGCCTTTGCCTCTCCACATGATCAATACCTCTCATCATCTATTCTCACATGGCTCATCTTCTTGATCTTCACATACTTGTAGAATGCCTTGGGATTTTCCTTAACCCTGCTCACCAAGGCCTTCTCATGGCCCCTTCTGGCTCTCCTAATTCCATTCTTGAACTCCTTCCTAGCAACCTTGTAATTCTCTAGAGCTCAAATAGTACCTAGTTTCTTGAAACTTTCGTAAGCTTTTCTTTTCTTCTTAATAGATTTTCTTCATCCTTTGTACACCATGGTTCTTTACCATCCTTTCCCTGCCTCAGTGGAGCATAGCTGTGCAGAACGCCATGCATATGTTCCCTGAACATTTGCCACATTTCTGTCGTGCATTTCCCTGAGAACATCTGCTCCCAAATTATGTTCTCAAGTTCCTGCCTGATAGCTTCATATTTCCCCTTACTCCAATTAAATGTTTTCCTAAATTGTCTGCTCCTATCCCTCTCCAGCGCTATGGTAAAGGAGATAGGGTTATGATCACTATCTCCAAAATGCTCTCCCACCGAGAGATCTGACACCTGACCAGGTTCATTTCCCAATACCAGATCAAGTACAGCCTCTCCTCTAGTTGGCTTATCTACTATATTGCATCAAGAAACCTTCCTGAACACACCTAACAAACTCGACCCCATCTAAACCCCTTGCTCTAAGGAGACACCAATCAATATTAGGAAAGTTAAAATCTACCATCACACCAACCCTATTATTATCGCACCGTTCCAGCATCTGCCTCCCAACCTGCCCCTTGATATCCCTGTTACTATTGGAGGGGTCTATAAAAACACCCAGTAGAGTAATTGCCCCTTTCCTGTTTCTGATTTCCACTCACACTGACTCAGTAGACCATCCCTCCATGACTTCCTCCTTTTCTGCAGCCGTGACACTATCTCTGATTAGCAATGCCACATCCCACCTCTTTTGCCTCCCTCCCTGTCCTTTCTGAAACATCTGAAGCCTGGCACACTCAGCAACCATTCCTGCCCCCGAGTCATCCAAGTCTCTGTAATGGCCACAATGTCACAATTCCACATGTTGATCCAAGCTCTAAATTCACCTGCCTTGTTTATGATACTTCTTGCATTAAAATAGACTCATCTCAAACCATCAGGCTGAGCGCATCTTTGCTCTATCATCTACCTATCCTTCCTCACAAACTCCCTACAAGCTGTCTCTACTTGTGCACCAACCTCCCCATCCTCTGCCTCTTCACATCGGTTCCCACCTGCCTGTAAATCTAGTTTAAACCCTCCCCAGTAGCCTTAGCAAACCTCCCTGCCAGGATATTGTTCCCCCTCAGAATCAAGTGCAACCCATCCTTTTTGTACAGGACACACCTGCCCCAGAAAAGGTCACAATGATCCAAAAATCTGAATCTGTCCCCCCTGCTCCAATCCTTCAGCCACGCATTTATCCTCCACCTCATTCTATTCCTATACTCACTGTCACGTGGCTCAGGCAGTAATCCCAAGATGACTACCTTTGTGGTCCTGCTTCTCAGCTTCCTTCCTAGCTCCCTTAATTCTGCTTTCAGGACCTCCACCCTTTTTCTACCTATGTCTTTGGTACCAATATGTACCACGAACTCTAGCTGCTCACCCTCCCATTTCAGGATATTGTGGACACACTCAGAAACACCATGAACCCTGGCATATAGAAGGCAAACGACCATCCTTGTTTCATTTACACGTCCACAGAATCACCTATCTGTTCCCCTAACTATAGAGTCCCCTATTACTGCTGCCTTCCTCTTCCATTCCCCACCCTTCTGAGTCACAGGGCCAGACTCTGTGCCAGAGGCACAGTCACTGTTGCTTCCCCCAGGTAGGCCGACCCCCCCAACAGCACTCAAAATGGAGCACTTATTGTTAAGGGGGACAGCCACAGAGGTGCTCTCCCCTACCTGACGCCCTCCCTTCCCTCTCCTGACTGTTACTCACTTCTCTGTCTCCTGTGGCCAGGGGGTGACTACCTGCCTGTAGCTCCTCTCTATCACCTGCTCACTCTCCCTAACAAGCTGAAGGTCATCGAGCTGCAACTCCAGTTCTCCAGCTTGGTCTCCAAGGAGCTGCAGCTCGACGCACCAGGCACAGATGTGGCCATCAGGGAGGCTGGAAGTCACCAGACATCCCACATCTGACACCCAGAACAGAACACCAGCCTTGCAGTCATACCCACTATTCTAATGAGCCGAGCCCACGAAACGCTTCTTTTCTAAACTCCTCTCCCCGACCTGTGCGAAGCACTCTCCCTCTTCAAATCGATTGGTCCACTGCTAATGCCTGGTTTAGAACTTCCCCTTCTCACCATAAATATATCCCCCCCTAGATTTGGACTCTTCTACCCTGGGGAAAAGACTGTTTATCTATGCCTCTCACAATTTTATAGATCTCTGTAAAGTCACCCCCCCCCCATTCTCCTACTTTCCGAGCTATAAAGACCTGACCTGATCAGCCTCTCCTTGTAGACCTGCAGGAGTGAAGATGCAGCGGTTCCTACCTGTGCTTGAACGAGTGAGCTTGGCCCAGACGTCGGAGACCTGCAGGTGACAGAGATTCTGCAGCAGTCTTTGATATTGGAACCGGATTATCCAACAGAGGATCGGTGAAATCCTGGCACGCTACCTAACCGGAAAGTAAAGAACAATTAATCAAAGAATTCTATCCACCTCTTGACCTCGATATCTACCTCGTTATGACATTGCACCTTATTGTCTAGCTGCACTGCACTCTCTCTGTGATTGTACCACTTTATAGTGCATTCTGCTATTGTTTTACCTTGCATTTGGGATGGCATGGTAACGTGGTGGCTAGTGTACCCCTATTACAGTCAAGTTCACTGTCATTTAATTATATACATATATAACATATATAACCTATACAGAATGAGACAACCAGGGTATAAAGCACAGGAGTACACATGACACACATTACACATGATAACTTATGAAGGTAGGATAAAATCTACAGATGAATCACACATAAATAACAAACTAAAGTCCATTAATATACAAGATCTTGGTCAGAACCCACTTGGAGTACTGTGTTCAGTTCTGGTCACCTCACTACAGGAAGGATGTGGGTATTCTAGAGAGAGTGCAGAGGAGATTTACAAGGATGTTGCCTGGATTGGGGAGCATGTCTTATGAAAACAGGTTGAGTGAACTTGGCCTTTTCTCCTTGGAGCGACAGAGGATGAGAGGTGACCTGATAGGATTAACCAGTGACACTCTGAATACAATGCGGCAGGGAGTTCAGAAGCTTAATGGCCTTCTACAGGTCATGTTATCTACAGTACAAGTAATCAGGACACAAACAAGAGAAAATCTGCAGATGCTGGAAATCCAAGCAACACACAAAAAATGCTGGAGGAACCCAGCAGGCCAGGCAGCATCTCTGGAAAAGAGTATGTTTTGGGCCAAGACAATTCGGCAGGACTGGAGAAAAAAAGGTGAGGAGTAGATTTAAAAGGTGGGGGGTGGAGAGAAGGGAGGGAGAGACACAAGGCGATGGGTGAAACCTGGATGGGGGGAATGAAGTAAAGAGCTGGGAAGTTGATTGGTGAAAGAGATACAGGGCTGGAGAAGGGGGAGTCTGATAGGAGAGGACAGAAGGCCATGGAAGAAAGAATAGGGGGGGGAGGAGCACCAGAGGGAGGTGATTGGTAGGCGAGGAGATAAGGTGAGAGAGGGGAAAGGGGATGGGGAATGGTGAAGGGGGGGGGGGCATTACCAGAAGTTCGGGAAATCGATATTCATGCCATCAGGTTGGAGGCTAGTCGGACAGAATATAAGGTGTGGTAACTCCAGTGACGTAGATTAGGAGACTGCTCCATCTGCCAGAAAAAGCGGGATCTCCCAGTGGCCACCAATTTTAATTCCACTTCCCGTTCCCATTCCCATTCTGATACGTCCATCCATGGCCACACCCAGGTTGGAGGAAGAAATAGATTACCTGGGCTTGCGGAAGTGCTACACCTGCCCCTACACCACCTCCCTCACTTCCATTCAGGGACCCAAACAGTCCTTTCAGGTGAGGTGACACTTCACCTGAAAATCTGTTGGGGTCATCTGCTGTATCTGGTGCTCTCAAAGCAGCTTCCTCTACATTGGTGAGACCTGATGTAGATTGGGGAAGCACTTTGTTTTCAGATCTCCCCCTCCTCCTCCCACTTTCAAATCTCTTACTAGCTCTTCTTTTAGTTAGTCCTGACGAAGGGTCTCGGCTCAAAACGTCAACTGTACCTCTTCCTAGAGATGCCGCCTGGCCTGCTGCGTTCACCAGCAACTCTGATGTGTGTTCCTTCAAATAGAACACAGAACACAGAATAGTACAGCACAGTACAGGCCCTTCGGCCCACAATGTTGTGCCGACTCTCAAACCCTGCCTCCCATATAAACCCCACCTTAAATTCCTCCATATACCTGTCTAGTAGTCTCTTAAACTTCACTTGATCAGAGATTAAGGGAGCTAGGGCTTTACTCTTTGGAGAGAAGGAGGATGAGAGAAGACATGATAGAGGTGTACAAGATAATAAGGGGAATAGATAGAGTGGATAGCCAGTGCCTCTTCTCCAGGGCACCACTGCTCAATACAAGAGGACATGGCTTTGAGGTAAGGGGTGGGAAGTTCAAGGGAGATACTAGAGGAAGGTTTTTTACTCAGAGAGTGGTTGGTGCGTGGAATGCATTGCCTGAGTCAGTGGTGGAGGCAGATACACTAGTGAAGTTTAAGAGACTACTAGACAGGTATATGGAGGAATTTAAGGTGGAGGCTTATATGGGAGGCAGGGTTTGAGGGTCGGCACAACATTGTGGGCCGAAGGGCACCTGTACTGTGCTGTACTATTCTATGTTCTATGTTGGATCAGCCGTGATTGAATGGCAGAGCAGACTTGAGGGGCCAGATGGCCTAATTCTGCTCCAATGTCTTATGGTCTTATGGCTCCAAAAGGTCACCCCTCAATTTCAAGGCCGTGCCCTCAAGTTCTGGATAGCCCTACCAGAGTGAACATCCTCCCCACGCCCACCCTATCCAGCCCTTTCAACATTTGGTAGGTTTCAATGAGATCCCCCCCCCACCACCCGCATTCTTCTCAATTCCAGTGAGTACAGGCCCAAAGCTGCCAAACACTGCTCATATGTTAATCCCTTCATTCCCGGAATCATCCTCATAGACTCTCTCCAATGACAACACATCCTTTCTGAGATATAGGACACAAAACTGTCGACAATACCCCAAGACTAGTGTCCTATAAAGCCTCAGCATTATCTTCTTGCTTTTGTATTCTATGCCTCTTGAAATAAATGCCAACATAGCATTTGCCTGCTTCACCACTGAATCAACTGGTGAATTAACCTTCTGGGCTTCTTGAACAAAGACTACCAAGTCCATTTACCTCTCTGATGTTTGAACCTTCTCCCCATTTAGATAATAGTCCACACAGTTGTTCCTTTTACCAAGTGCATTATCATACATTTCCCAACACTGCATTCTAGTGGCCACTTTTTTGCCCATTCTTCCAATTTTTCTAAGTCCTGCTGCAATCGCTTTGCTTCCTCAGCACTACCTACCCCTCCACCTATCTTCGTATCATCCACAAACTTTGCCACAAACCCATCAATTCCATTATCTAAATCATTGACAAACAATGTGAAAAGTAGCGGTCCCAATACTGACCCCTGTGGAATACTACGAGTCTCCGGCAGCCAACCAGAAAAAGCCCCTTTTATTCCCACTTGCTGTCTCCTGCCTGTCAGCCATTCCACTATCCATGTCAGTATCTTTCCTGTAACACCATAGGATTTTATCTTGTTAAGTAGTCTCATGTAAGGCATCTTATCAAATGCCTTCTGAAAATCTAAGTAAGTGACATCCACTACCTCTCCTTTGTCCATCCTGCTTATTCCTGCCTCGAAAAACTCTAACAGATTTGTCAGGCAAGATTTCTGTTCACAAAAACCATGTTGATTTTGACTTATTTTATCATTAGTCTCCAAGTACCCCAAAACCTTGTCCTTAATAATGGACTCCAACACTTTCCCAACCACTGAGGTTAGACTAACCGACCTATAATTTCCTCTGTTTTGTCTTCTTCCCTTCTTAAAGAGCGGATTGACATTTGCGGATTCATATTGTAGACCTCGGGGACCATGCCAAAATCAAGTGATTCTTGAAAGATCATGACCAATGCATCGGTTATCTCTTCAGCAACCCCCTTCAGGACTCTGGGATGTCGTCCACCTGGCCCAGGTGACTTATCCACCTTAAGACCTTTAAGCTTGCCTCACACTTTTTCCTTTGTAGTAGCAATGACACTCACGGACCTCTGGCACACTGCTAATGTCTTCCACCATAAATACTGTGCCACGGTCCCGACCGTTGATTCCTCATATTCTCCTAATTCCCTTTTCCCCGTGTTCTCTTGGGCTCCTTGATTGCGGCACCTGATTCTCATCTAGACCTGCAGCATAAAAACCCCGGCTTTGCATCCACTCATCGCCAGATCAATGTTTCGGCCAGTGTGGTAATTCACATTCCCGGCTGCTTAGGATTGTGTATTCTAAGTTTTGTTTCAATACTGTTGTTTGCCTGTGTAACTCTGTCTCTCCGTGTCAAGAGAAGCATCGCCTGCCACCTGCCTTTCCGTTCATCCTGCTGTTTGCCGTTCAGCTCCAGCCACGCTCCGTGTCAAGATAAGTATTACCTGCCTCCTGCCTTTCCGTTCATCCTGCTGTTTGCCGTTCAGCTCCAGCCACGCTCCGTGTCAAGATAAGTATTGCCTGCCTCCTGCCTTTCCGTTCAGCTCCAGCCACGCTCCGTGTCAAGATGAGTATTACCTGCCTCCTGCCTTTCCGTTCATCCTCCTGTTTGCCGTTCAGCTCCAGCAACTCTATCTCCATGCCAGTGTCCTGCATTTGGGTTCACCCATTCTTTGCAACAGACTGAAGCAAAGAACTTATTCAGTTCATCTGCCATCCCCCATTACTACCTCACCAGCACCATTTTCCAGTGGTCCAATATCAACTCTCACCTCCCTTTTCTGCTTTACATAACTGAAAAAAACTTCTAGTATCCTGATTTTATGTTGTTGGCTAGTTTGCCCTCATATTTCACCTTTTCCCTTCTTATAGCTTTTTGAGTTGCCTTTTGTTAGATTTTAAAAGCTTCCCAATCATCCAACTCCCCCCTCACCTTTGCTACCTTGTGTGCCCTTTCCTTGGCTTTTAAGCAGTCCTTAACTTCCTTTGTCAGCCACGGTTGCCTACTGCTGCCATTTGAGAACTTCTTCCTCTGTGGAACATATCTGTCCTGCACCTTATGAACTATTCCCAGAAACGTCAGCCATCTCTGTTCTGTAATTATTCCCCCCAGTATCCCCTGCCAATCCATCTGGGCAAGCTCCTCTCTCATGCCTCTGTAGTTCCCTTTATTCCATTGTGGTACTGATACATGTGGCTTATGCTTCTCTCTCTCAAATTGCAATACGAATTCAATCATATTATGATCACTGCCTCCTAAGGGTTCCTTTACGTTAAGCTCCCTAATAAGATCTTGGTTATTACACAACACCCAATCTAAGCTAGCCTTTCCCCTTACAGGCTCAAGCACAAACTGCTCTGAAAAGCCATCTCATGGGCATTCAACAAATTCCCTATCTTCCGATTTGCCACCAACCTGATTTTCCCAATCACATTGCATTTTGAAGTCCCCCATTACAATTGTGTCATTATTCTTATTACATGCCTTTTCCAGCTCCCTTTGCAATCTCAATCTCACATTTTGGCTACTATTTGGAGGCCTATAAATGATTCCCATAACGGTTTTTTCACCCTAGCAGTTTCTTAACTCCACCCACAAAGATTCAACATTCTCTGACCCTATGTCACCTCTTACAAAAGATGTAATTCCATCTCTTACCAACATGGCACACCACTGCCTATGCCTTCCAGCCTGTCCTTTTGATTCAAAGTATATCCTTTGATGTTAAACTCCCAACTATGGCAGTATATGACCCCAACAGACTCACAGGTGAAGTGTCGCCTCACCTGGAAGAACTGTTTGGGGCCCTGAATGGTAGTGAAGGGGGAGATGTAGCACTTGTTCCACTAGCAAGGATAAGTGCCAGGAGGAAGACCAGTGGGGAGGGATGAATGGACAAGGGAGTCATGTAGGGAACAATCCCTACGGAAAGCAGAAAGTTGGGGGAGCTGTGGGGAGAGAAAGATGTGTTTGGTGGTGGGATCCCGTTGGAGGTGGCGGAAGTTTCAGAGAATTATGTGCTGGATGCGGAGACTGGTGGGGTAGTAGTTGTGGACAAGAGGAACCCTATCCCTGGTAGGATGGGAAGAGAATGAGGTAGGAGCAGACATGCATAAAATAGAAGAGATGCAGTTGAGGGCAGTGTTGATGGTGGAGGAAGGGAAGCCCCTTTCTTTGAAAGGGAAGGACATGTCCTTCATTCTAGAACGGAAAGCCTCATCCTGAGAGCAGATGCGGCAGAGATGGAGGAGAATAGAAAGAAGGGGATGGCATTTTTACAAGCCCCTACACCTTCTCCATCATTATCATCCGGGGCCACAAACAGTCCTTTCCGGCGAGGCAACATTTCACCTGTGAGTCTGTTGGGGTCAACTCTTGTGTTTGGTGCTCCCGGTGTGGTCTCTTATATATCGGTGAAACCCAACGTAGATTGGGAGGCCGCTTCACCAAGCATCTATGCTCCATCCGCCAGAACAAGCAGGATCTCCCAGTGGCCACCCATTTTAATTCCACTTCCCATTCTGATATGTCCATCCATAGCCTCCTCCACTGTCGTGATAAGGCCACACTTAGGTTGGAGGGACAACACCTTATATTCCATTAGGTAGCTGCCAACCTGATGGCATGAACCTCAATTTCTCAAACCTCTGCTAATGTCTCTTCACCATTTCCCATCCCCTTTTCCCTCCCTCAACTTATCTTCCTGCCCGCCCATCACCTCCCTCTGGTGGTCCTCCCCCCTTTTCTTTCTTCCATGGTCTTCTATCTCTTTCTCCAATCAACTTCCCAACTTTTTTCTTCATTCTCCACCCTCCAAGTTTCACCTATCATCTTGTGTTTCTCTCTCCCCTCCCCCACCTTTTAAATCTACTCCTCAGCTTTTTTTCTCCAGTCCTGCCAAAGGGTTTTGGCCCGAAATGTCGACTGTACTCTTGTCCTAGATACTGCCTGGCCTGCTGAGTTCCTCCAGCATTTTGTGTGTGTTACCACCAGGTTCAAGAACAGTTGCTACCCCTCACCATCAGGCTCTTATACGAAAGGGGATAACTACACTCATTCCATTTCTGGTGTCCCCACAACAGGTGGTCTCACTGTAAGGACTCTTTTATCTTGTTATTTCATGTTCTTGTTATTTACTGCTATTCATTTACATTTGCATTTGCAAAGGTTGTTGTCCATTGATCCTATTTAGACACATAGAAACGTAGAAAATCTACAGCCCGTTACAGGCCCTTCGGCCCACAATGTTGTGCTGACCATCTAACCTACTCTAGAAGCTGCCCAGAATTTCCCTACTGCATAGCCCTCTGTTTTTCTAAGCTCCACGTACCTATCTCAAGTCTCTTAAAAGACCCGATTGTATCCGCCTCCACCACCTTCGCTGGCAGTGCATTCCATGCATCCATCCTGTAATGTGATGTAGATTTCTATGTTCTATATTAATATTATATTCTGTCTTCAGATTTGATCTACCGAAATGAACCACTTCACACTTACTGTTATGGTTCTATAGATTTGCTAAATATGCTCGCAGGAAAAAGAATCTCAGGGTTGTATGTACTCTGATATTAAATTTTACTTTAAACTATCACCCAGTTATACAGTCACACACACACACACACACACACACACAGATATGCAGATTCACATACACGGTCAGTCACACGCACACTCTCTCTGCCTGCACTCATACCTGGAGCAGGTAGGACTGGGTCAGGTACTCATCACTGCTCATGCGATGAAGGTTCTTCTCAATGCCCAGCAGTAGGTCCCCCCGGCTGTTGCAGAACGAGATGCTGTTGGCAACAGCTTTCAGGTGAACAATTCTGTAAGTGTGACAGAGACCAGGAACTTTAAAAGGTCTGGTGAGGACACACATTTATGAACAACAATGGTGGGGGATAAGGTGTCAACATTTTAGGCCAAAGTCCTGTATCAAGATTCAATGGCTATGGACTCTATCAATGACAGTGGATAATATTGCCCGTTCTCCAGTCCTCTGTTAGTTCACCTGTCGCTAGAGAGGATACACAGATTTCTGTCAATGCCCCAGCAATCTCCTGCCTCACATCATAGAGTTATTACCCTACAACCATCAGGTTCCTGAACTGGTGTGGCTAACTTCATTAACCTCAACTCTGAACTGATTCTACAACCTACAGACTCACTTTCAAGGACACTTTACACCTCTTGTTCTCAGTATTATTTTGATTTGCAAAGTTAGAATTCTTTTGCACATCGGTTGTCTGTCAGTCTTTGCATTTTTATGCAAAGATTTTCATAAAATTCTATTCTAATTATTTCTTCCTGTAAAGCCCTCAAGACAATGAATCTCAGGGTTGTATATGATGATGTACTGTATATGTACTTTGATAATAAATTTACTTTGAACTTTGAGATGTATTCCATCAGGTCCTGGGGACATCCACTTTAAGATTTCTCTTTGGAGTGAAGGAGGATGAGTGGTCTTGCCAGAGGTGTACTACATGATAACCATCTCAGGTCAAGTGGATAGCTGGAAACTTTATCTAGGACAGAATGGCTAATATGAGAGGGCATAATTCTGAGGTATCTGGAGGAACGCATAGAGGAATGTCAGAGATAGGGTTTTTACACAGAGAGTGGTGGGTGCGTGGACATGTTATTTGGCACCAGAAGTATGGCACCATTAGCGGGCTGCCCCCAACACATCCTCAGACTGTGTTGGTCATTATGCCTTTGCTGTAAGTTCAGTGGAAGATTGCTCTCCTCATTCCATTGTCTGTACCTGCTGTGGGTACCAAGGACTGATGTGTACATTTATTCATCACAAAAGCTAGCAGTGTGATCCTGCCACAATGCGTCTCTGCACCTTATCAGCTGGTTCTTGTGGTCCCAAATGTTCAGCGCTCCTCCTCTGCAGATGGATGCAAATATCTTCAGCTCTGGACAAGAGCTCAACCCTGGGACACACAGAAATGGTTAACAGAGCAGCTGGTTCCGCAGTGCCCTGAGTATATAATAAATGAGTAAGGTTAAGGAACAGAGGTGGTTACATAGAACAGAGAGCTTAAACGGTATAGGCCCTCCAGTCCACAATGTTGTGCCAACCTTTTAACCTAACCTACACTAAGATGGATTTAAACCTTGCCTCCCACATAGCCCTCCATTTTTCTATCATCCATGTGTCTAAGAGTCAATTAAATCTCCCTAATGTACCTGCCTCTACAATCAGCCCTGGCAGGGTGTTCCACTTACACACCACTCTCTCTCTGTACAGAACCCATTTCTGACATCACCCCCATGCAGTGTTTTTTCTCTTTTCTCTCTCTCTCTCAATCCTATCTCTGACATCACCCCTTATGCAGTGTGCTCCACTCACCCACCACTCTCTGAGTAAAGAACCCATCTCTGACATCACCCCCTATGCATATCTCTCTCTCTCTCCTTCCCCCCGCCCCCACACACACACTCACACACCACCCATCTCTGGCATCCCCCCATGTACTTTCCTCCAATCGACGTTGGAGCATACATCCGCAGATCATCGAGTACTACAGCACAGAAACAGGCCCTTCGGCTGATCTAGTCCATGCCGAACTGTTATTGCCTAGTCCCATCAACCCACATCTGGGCCCTAACCCATTGACACCTCTCCTATCCAGGTACTCATCAAAACCTCTCTTAAATATCACAATTGAACCCTCATCCACCACTTTCACTGGCAGCTCATTCCACACTCATACCACCTGAGTGAAGAAGTTCCCCTTCAGGTTCTCCTCCAATATTTCATCTTTCACCCTTAACCCATGACCTCTAGTTGTAGTCTCACCCAACCTCAATGGAAAAACCCTGTTTTCATTTATCCTATCTATGCCCCTCATAATTTTGTATACCTCTATCAAATCTCCCCTCATTTTCCTACGTTCCAGTGCCCTAACCTTTTTAGTCTTTCCATGTAACACAGTTTCTCAAGTCCCTTTTGAAGGGTGTCCTGCCCTTGCACACTGGGGACCTAGGGTGGAGGGTACTCCATACAGCAGTGCCCTGTAACAAGTTGTTCAGGTTGTACACTGACGTCCCAGTCGCCTGTCCCTTCAGCAGACTGGAAGAGTTTATGTAGAGGTTTGCAAGGCCGCAGCCTCTATTCACATATCTGAGGAGGCTGCTCCTCGCCTTCTGGCTGAACTTTAGCCTCACCCTCTTCATCTTTTGTTCATCCAGTAGGCAGGGAAGACGATGTCTTACTTAACCTGCTCTTCAGACTGGCTAAGAGCTATCTAAGTGTCCTGGCAATTTTGGGGTTTGCTTGTGCTGTGTGACAGGACAGTGTAGATCTGTGGTGACGTGTGCTGACTCAGCCCTGGTCTTACCTGTGATCTCATCCTTGTGGTCGTGGTCTGGATGGTGGTCTCTGCGTAGCCGCTTCCTCACGTCGTACAGGACGATGGAGTGGACGGCCAAGACGCTGTTCTGAAGGGCCACGATGAATGCACTCTTCAGCAGGCACAGGTGGGTGGGGGTGTGGGCAGCAAAGAAGCTCATTAGAAGCGTAAGAGCGTCCCGGGCGAAAGGAAACACCCGCCACACATTCACCGCCTTGTCCAGACCTGAAACCAGTACCCATCTGTCAGTCTATGGTTATAGTATAAATTACACTGCCTCAGCTCTCTTGTCTCAGGGTGTATGGGGTGTCTAGGGAGGGATAGCACCTCTGGTGAAGGGGCTTGTTGTGCCCATTCTGCGGCAGCTCACTCACCTTTGGTCCCCACCGGACACTCAGATCTCACCTGTGACTCCGAGTAGCTGTCTGTAGGTGACAGCAGCCACACCCTGGTACACGACTTCGACGGTCGGGCTAAACCAGGTGAGGCTAGCTGGCCGGCCTCTTATCCCGGTGAGATAGGGAAATGCCTAATCTAGCATGCAAAGTCAGCTGCAGCAGAATGGATCTGCAATGAGATCCAGTGGCCAGGAAGGTGGCTCTGCAACACACCATAGAGAGCGAAGGGCACGACAAAGCACAGAAGTCATGGTCACCCACTGCAACCAAAGAAGGCTCCATACCACTGGACCTGGACATCCAATGTCGAAAGAGTGGATCTGCCCCAGTGCAAAGGCGTTTCCACTTTAAAAACTCTCCTGCACAGGTTTCCTGTGATTGTTGCGTATGATAGACAACCACCAATCTTGTCTCTGATTGTTGTGACTCTTCCTCCCCTCCCAGCACATCACGGGAACTGCCTTCCCCTCTCAGCACATCAGTTAAACCTGTCTTCCATCCCAGCATATCAGGGGAACTGACTTCCCCTCCCAGCACATCAGGGGAACTGGCTTCCCCTCCCAGTACTTCACAGGGACTGGTCTCCCCGCAACTCCACCAAACTTGGGTACAAAAGGATGGTTGGGCTTTGGGCCAGCAACCCCATCCCCTAAGAATCCAGTGCTGCAGAAAAGCTAACAAAAGCTCCAAAGATCTCATTCCTGGGAGAGGAAGGATCTTTGAAGATGGTTTACACCTGGGGACAACTCAAAAAGCAGGCCCAGGACAGAGGACTCTGGTGGCCTAGGTCCCAGCAGGGGTGATGGGTTCAAGAAGGAAAAGAAGAAACCTCCCCTCCCATCACATCATGGGGACCAGCCTCCCATCTCAGTGCATCTTGGAACTAATAGTACATTCCGGATGCAAGTATGACACCTCCAGAGAACAGAGCCTGAAAAAGAGACATTTATCCTGTTTCTGTTTCTATGTGACAGCTGGGTTTCAGCCCATGGTGATGCACATCCTCCTATATCTTATGTTCCTAATTCGTGCACCAGATGGTAATATGGCACCTTGTTAAACACCTTTGGAAATCTAATTACATTACATCTGCAGGTTCCCCTCTATAAACTCTTCCAATTACATTCTCAAATAATTTAGGGAAAAAAAATTTCAGAAATGATTTTACCTTTCACAAACTTATTCTGACCAGGTTTGATTATATTTAGCCTTCCTAAATTATTAGTTAGTTCCTCCATTGCTGACTTTAGCATTTTGCCAACAATCATAGTAACAAAATATAGCAAGATACTATATTTAACTAGGAGTTTAAGCAGACTTGGCAGGTCACTAAATATTCTCCCATATTTCTACAAATGTATCGTAGAGAGCGTTCTAACTGGTTACATCACCTTCTGGTATGGTGGGGCCACTGCACGGGATCGTAAAAAGCAGCATCCATCATTAAGGACCCCTAATACCCAGGACATGCCCTCTTCTCATTGCCACCATCAGGGAGGTGGTACAGGAGCGTGAAGGCACCCACTCAATATTCCAGCTTCTTCCCCCTCCCCATCGGGTTTCTGAACGGACAATGAACCCATGAACACTACCTCACTAACTTTTTTCTTGTTTTGCTCTCTTTTGCACTACTTATTTAATTATAGAAAAACTGCAAAATAACATACTTTATTATATGTTCAACAAAATTAAACCTGCTTCCATTAGATGTTAAACTGACCTGTCTAATTTCTTGCCCCCTTTTGAAACAAGGGTGTCCCATAAGCTGATTTCCAATCTTCTGGTGCCCACTCAGAATTTAACAAGTTTTTTAAAATCTTCAACCCATGGATCCCCAATCTCTGAAGGAATCCCCATTAAAACCTCTGGTCAGGACAATGTGTACCCAGTGTTTTTCCCATCATCTGTCCCTTCGAGGTTCCGTAATATTTATCACTTGTGTTTGAGAGTATTGCAAGTTCCTCCAGGTTACTGTTGGATTGCAGAGCCGAATTATTATTTTTGTAACGCACACAAAATGCTGGTGAAACGCAGCAGGCCAGGCAGCATCTATTGGAAGAGGTACAGTTGACATTTCGGTCCTGAGGAAGGGTCTCGGCCCGAAACATCGGCTGTACCTCTTCCAATAGATGCTGCCTGGCCTGCTGCGTCCCATCAGCATTTTGTGTGTGTTGCTTGAATTCCAGCATCTGCAGATTTCCTCAGGTTTGTTATTTTTGTTGTAGTTTAACATTTCCTTGCTTGGTTGTATGTGTATTTTTATATAATCACCTATATAATTGTTCAGTGGATTTTCCAGTATTTATGGTACAATTACTTCTGTTTTTTCGAGAAACTTCTTAGTTTACAGTATCAGGCTTCACACCAGTGGAATCTGACTATCTTATAGATTAATTGTTATCACTCGATTTGTGTTATCTCTCATCTGAATAAAAGTCAACCACAACTATATGTTCCTTTGTATTTTTTTTATTCATTTGGCTCCTTTTTGTTGTTTATTTTCTGCTCTTGTACCACTTAAAACTTATTGCTCCCAATTATCAGAAAAGCCTCTGGATCTAACGTATTGTTGGGGATATTTGCAGTGTCTCCACAATGAAGACTGATGTAAAAACTGTCTATCTTTGTTTGCTATCATTATTACAACAGCTTCATTCTCGTGAGATCACAGCCTGCTCATGGTCCTACTCCCATCAACGAGGAGGCTACGTAGCAACCACGTTAGGACCACCAGATTCAAACAGTTACTTTCCCCGAGCAGCAAGGCTGATCAACACCTTCACCCACTAACACATCCCATCACACCCCCAACCACCACCACTTTAACATTTCCTGTCAGAGTCACCTTATGTACACCCCTGTGCCTAGCATCACTTTATGGATGTACAGTCATTGTATATGTACTTATTGTTTTTTTAACTATCCTGTTCCTTACATGAAGGGAGAAGCCTAACTCACATGTATCAGTATCACAATGGAGTAAAGGGAATCACAGAGGCATGAGAGAGGAGCTTGCCCAGGTGGATTGGAAGGGAACACTGGCAGGGATGATGGCAGAACAGAGGTGGCTGACGTATCTGGGAATAGTTCACAGGCACAGGACAGATATGTCCCACAGAAGAACAAGTTCTCAAATGGCAGGGCAGGGCAACCGTGGCAGACAAGGGAAGTTACGGACAGCATAAGAGCCAAGGAAAGGGCATATAAGGTAGCAAAAGTGAGTAGGAAGTTGGCTGATTGCTAAGCTTTTAAAATCCAACAAAAGAATTGAATTGAAGTTATTTCTGACATCCTTCATAAATATGAGTAAAAATGTTTACATTACATTTCCATCTAAATGTGCAATGTGCAATTTATAGCAATTTGTAATAAATTGTATGTACAACAGGACAGTCAGTATAACATAGAAATACAATTGTATCAGCGTGAATTCATCAATCTGATAGCCTGGTGGAAGAAGCTGTCCCGGAGCCTGTTGGTCCTGGCTTTATGAAATACGAGGGAATACTAGCCAATCATATAAAGCAGGATACTAGAAGTTTTTTTCAGTTATATAATGAATAAAAGGGAGGTGAGAGTTGATATTGGACCACTGTAAAATGATGCTGGTGAGGTAGTAATGGGGGACAAAGAAATGGCAGATAAATTGAATAAGTACTTTGCTTCAGTCTTCACTGTGGAAGACACAAGCAGTGTGCCAGAGTCACTGAGTGTCAGGGAGCAGGAGTGAGTGCCATTGGTATCACAAAGGAAAAAGTGCCAGACAAACTGAAAGGTCTTAAGGTGAATAAATCACCTGGTCCAGAGTCCTGAGGGAGGTTGCTGAAGAGATAACGGATGCATTGGTCGTGATCTTTCAAGAATCACTTGATTATGGCATAGACCCAGAGGACTGGAAGATTGCAAGTGTCACTCACTCTTTAAGAAGCAAGAAAGACAAAAGAAAGGAAATTATAGGCTAGTTAGCCTAACCTCAGTGGTTAGGAAAGTGTTGGAGTCCATTATTAAGGACAAGGTTTCGGGGTACTTGGAAACTAATGATAAAATAAGTCAAAGTCAGCATGGTTTCTGTGAAGCAAAATCTTGCCTGACAAAAATGTTAGAATTCTTCGAGGAAGTAACAAGCAGGGGGGACAAAGGAGAGGCAGTGGATGTCATTTACTTGGATTTTCAGGAGGTATTTGATAAGGTGCCTCACATGAGGCTGCTTAACAAGTTAAAATCCTATGGTGTTACAGGAAAGATAATGGCATGGATAGACGAATGGCTGACAGACAGGAGGCAGAGAGTGGGGAATAAAGGGATCCTTTTCTGGTTGGTTGCCAGTGACTAGTGATGTTCCTCAGGGATCAGTATTGGGACCGCTGCTTTTCATATTATTTGTCAGTGATTTGGATAGTGGAGTTGATGGCTTTGTGGCAAAGTTTGTGGATGATACAAAGACAGGTGGAGGGGTAGGTAGTGCTAAGGAAGCAATGCGATTGCAGCAGGACTTAGACAAATTGGGAGAATGGGCAAAAATGTGGCAAATGGAATACAGTGTTGGGAAATGTATCATAATGCATTTTGGTAAAAGGAGTAATAGTGTGGACTATTATTTAAATGGAGAGAAAATTCAAACATCAGGGGTGTAGAGGGACTTAGGAGTCCCAGAAGGTTAATTCATAGGTTGAGTCTGTGGTAAAGAAGGCAAATGAAATGTTAGCATTTATTTCAAGAGGAATAGAATATAAAAACAAGGAGATAATGCTGAAGCGTTATAAGACAGATCAGGCCACACTTGGATTATTGTCAACAGTTTTGGGTTCCTTATCTCAGAAAGGATGTGTTGTCATTGGAGGGAGTCCAGAGGAGGTTCACGAGGATGATTCTGGGAATGAATGGGTTAATATATGAGGAGCGTTTGGCAGCTTTAAGCCTGTACTGACCGGAATTTAGAAGAATGCCAAACCTACCAAATGTTGAAAGGGCTAGATAAGATGGATGTGGAGAGGATGTTTCCTCTGGTGGGGGTATCCAGAACTAGAGGGTACAGCCTCAAAATTGAGGGGTGACCTTTTGGAACAGAAATAAGGAGGAACTTTTTTTACCCAAAGAGTGGTGAATCTGTGGAATGCTCTGCCACAGACTGCGGTGGAGGCCAAATCCGTGGGTATATTTAAAGCGGAAATTGATAGATTCCTGATGGGTCAGAGCATCAAGAGATATGGTGAGAGAGCAGGCGAATGGGGTTGAATGGGATCTGGAATCGGCTATGATAAAATGGCGGAGCGGACTTGATGGGCTGAATGGCCTAATTCTGCTCCAATATCTTATGGTCTTATGGTTTTGTGTTTTTGTGCTGCATTGGATCCAGAGTAACAATTATTTTGTTCTCCTTTACTGGAAATTACATTGAACAATCTTAAATCCCACACTTATCTTCACCGTCCACCTCCTCTGTCTATCTCTATTGAAAATCCTACTCCTTATTTTCAGATTATGCACAAGCTTACTCAAAAATTAATTTTTCTCCCTCACTGTTAGATTCCAAAATCCTTGCAGTCTCCTGTCAATAAGCAGCCATTTTGTAGGCCCAAGTTTCTAATTTAAAATTAACCTTAAAACTTTTGTTATCTGTAGATTGTACTTCTTTCTCATAGAATAGCTCTCTCTAAGTGGGATAAATTCCTGATAAATTACTTTGGTAAGGAAGGCATTGGTGTCATGCTTGCCTTTATCAGTCGAGGCAATGAGTTCAAGAACTGGGAAGTTATGTTGCAGCTTTGTAAAACGCCAGTTAGGCTGCATCTGGAGAATTGCATCCAATTCTGCTCACCTCATCGTAGCGAGATGTGGAGCCGTTGGAGAGGGGGCAGAAGAGGTCACCAGGATGCTGCCTGGATCTGTCAGGAGAAGTTGAACAAATTTGAATTGTTTCCTCTGGAGTGGTGGAAGCTAAGGGGAGATCTGATGGAGGTTTCTAAGATTATGAGAGGCACAGATAGAAGGATCCCACCCACTCTGCTCATGGGTTGTTTGCCTCACTCTCATCACTCTCTACGTCGCAACCATGCCAGAACAAGACTCAAAACAGATACTTTCCCCACCCACTGACCCACCCCTCCACTTCCCCAACCACCTCAATTTATCATTTCCTGTCAGAGTCACCCTATGTACAGACATTCCTGTGCCTAGCATCACCTTATGGACATATAATCAATGTTCTGTATATAAGTTATAGAGTCATCAAAAACTACAGCACACAGCAGCCCTTCAGCCCATCTAGACCATGCTAACCCATTTAAACTGTCTAGTCCTATCGACCTGCACCTTGACCATAGCCCTTCATACCCCTCCCGTTAATGTACTTATTCAAACTTCTCTTACTTCCACTGGCAGCTCGATCCACACTCTCACCGCCCTCAGAGTGAAGAAATTCCCTTTCAATATTTCACCTGTCACCTTTAACCCATGACCTCTAGCTGTAGTCTTACCCAACCTCAGTGGAAAGTCACAAACACAATAAAATCTGCAGATGCTGGAAATCCAAGCAACACACACAAACTGCTGGAGGAACTCAGCAGGCCAGGCAGCTTCTGTGGGAAAGAATAAACAGTCGACGTTTTGGGCTGAGACCCTTCATCAGGACATATGAGCGTTGTGTTGTGTTTCCTAGTGTAAAGTCCACGGCCTCCTCGACTGCCACAATGAGGCCACACTCAGGGTGGAGAAGCAACACCTTATATTCCATCTGGGTAGCCTCCAATCTGATAGCATGAACATTGATTTCTCGAACGTCCCTTCACCACTCCCTCTCTCACCTTGTCTCCATACCTGCCCGTCACCTCTCTCTGATGCTCTCCTCCTTCCCTTTAGTTCATGGTCTTTGCTCTTCTCCTATCACATTCCCGTTTCTCCAGCCCTGTATCTCTTTCACCAATCAGCTTCCCAGCTCCTTACTTCACCCCTCTCCTACTCCAGATTTCATCTATCACCTACGACTGTGTATTTCTTCCTCCCGTCTCCCACCTTCTCACTCTGACTTCCCTTTCTTTCCAGTCCTGATGAAGGTCTCGGCCCAAAACATCAACAGTTTACCTTCTCCAGAGATGCTGCCTGGCCTGCTGAGCTCCTCCAGCATTTTGTTGCGCAGCTCAATGGAAGATGTCTGCTTGCATTTACCCTACCTATGCCCCTCATATATACCATATCTTTTTCTATTTATTGTATTTATTTATTATTCTGCTCTTTATCTCGTTGCATTTTTTGTGCCGCATTGGATCTGGAGCAACAATTATTTTGTTCCCTTTTACTCCTGTGCCCTCCAAGAGGACCACAACTTGTCATGGTTTGGGGACTTGCGTGCCTCAATGAACCAGAGGGCTATGGTGGCTGGAGTCAGGGTTTTATGCTTTGGCTCTTGGTAGGGTGACCCATGTTGAACCGGTCAAAGGGTAGAGGCCAGGCCAAGAGTAGTCCACTGGTCCTCCAGGTTCAGGAGTTCAACTCAGGACTAACAATCCCGACTGATCAAAAAAAACTGATATGGAAACAGCAATGAAGGATACTTCTACACCAATGTGCTGTGGTTTTCCTGAGTCTCCACCAGGCACTAGCATGCCGGAGGGGTAGTGAAATCGGAAAAAGGAAGCCCTGGATTCTGCCAGAGATGGAGGACCTTCATTGCTACCCCAAATGCCAGGGCGTAGCATGCAGTAAGCTACACTTGTGTACAGGAAATGAATTAAACAATCTCAAATGAATGCACACCTGATGAGAAGAGGCGTTGGTTACTGGGGTCCGGAACCAGGGTCAGCACTCGGGCAGAGTCGTGAGCTGGTACTGTGTACTGAGTGGTTCCCGAACTCCAGTCCAGCACCGACAGCAATCCATTCTCGTGGCCAGTTATCACCAGGTACCTTCCATACAGGAAACAGAGACAGGGGCCTGTCAGCAGACCGTCCAGAACTCACTCACACCAGTCCCTCCCCGCTTCCCTCAATTCAGTGCTGTCAAACCACTGGACTTTACTGAGACTGCAGCCACGGAGTGCTCCACTGTGGGAGGGGCGGTACCGAGGGAGGGTCACACTGTGGGGGGTGGTACCGAGGGAGGGTCACACTGTGGGAGGGGCGGTACCGAGGGAGGGTCACACTGTGGGAGGGGTGGTACCGAGGGAGGGTCACACTGTGGGAGGGGTGGTAATGAGGGAAGGTCACACTGTGGGAGGGGCGGTACCGAGGGAGAGTCACACTGTGGGAGGGGCGGTACCGAGGGAGAGTCACACTGTGGGAGGGGTGGTAATGAGGGAAGGTCACACTGTGGGAGGGGCAGTACCAAGGGAGAGTCACACTGTGGGAGGGGTGGTACCGAGGGAGGGTCTCACTGTGGGAGGGGTGGTACCGAGGGAGGGTCTCACTGTGGGAGGGGTGGTACCGAGGGAGGGTCTCACTGTGGGAGGGGGTGGTACCGAGGGAGGGTCACAGTGGGAGGGGTGGTACTGAGGGAGGGTCACACTGTAGGAGGGGTGGTACAGAGGGAGGGTTACACTGTGGGAGGGGTGGTACTGAGGGAGGGTCACACTGTGGGAGGGGTGGTACTGAGGGAGGTCACACTGAGGGAGGGGTGGTACTGAGGGAGGTCACACTGAGGGAGGGGTGGTACTGAGGGAGGTCACACTGTGGAAGGGGTGGTACTGAGGGAGGGTCACACTGTGGAAGGGGTGGTACTGAGGGAGGTCACACTGAGGGAGGGGTGGTACTGAGGGAGGGTCATGGTGTGGGAGGGGTGGTACTGAGGGAGGTCAAATGGTGGAAGGGGTGGTACTGAGGAAGAGTCACACTGTGGGAGGGGTGGTACTGAGGGAGGTCACACTGTGGGAGGGGTGGTACTGAGGAAGAGTCACACTGTGGGAGGGGTGGTACCAAGGGGGGTGGTCACACTACAGGAGGGGTGGTACTGAGGGAGGGTCATACTGTGGGAGGGGCGGTACCGAGGGAGAGTCACACTGTGGGAGGGGTGGTACTGAGGGAGGGTCACACTGTGGGAGTTGTGGTACCGAGGGAGAGTCACACTGTGGGAGGGGTGGTACCGAGGGAGGGGTGGTACTGAGGGAGGGTCACACTGTGGGAGGGGGTGGTACCGAGGGAGGGTCACAGTGGGAGGGGTGGTACTGAGGGAGGGTCACACTGTAGGAGGGGTGGTACTGAGGGAGGGTCACACTGTGGGAGGGGTGGTACTGAGGGAGGTCACACTGAGGGAGGGGTGGTACTGAGGGTCATGGTGTGGGAGGGGTGGTACGGAGGGAGGGTCACACTGAGGGAGGGGTGGTACTGAGGGAGGGTCATGGTGTGGGAGGGGTGGTACTGAGGGAGGTCAAATGGTGGAAGGGGTGGTACTGAGGAAGAGTCACACTGTGGGAGGGGTGGTACTGAGGGAGGTCACACTGTGGGAGGGGTGGTACTGAGGAAGAGTCACACTGTGGGAGGGGTGGTACCGAGGGGGGTGGTCACACTACAGGAGGGGTGGTACTGAGGGAGGGTCATACTGTGGGAGGGGCGGTACCGAGGGAGAGTCACACTGTGGGAGGGGTGGTACTGAGGGAGGGTCACACTGTGGGAGTTGTGGTACCGAGGGAGAGTCACACTGTGGGAGGGGTGGTACCGAGGGAGGGGTGGTACTGAGGGAGGGTCACACTGTGGGAGGGGGTGGTACCGAGGGAGGGTCACAGTGGGAGGGGTGGTACTGAGGGAGGGTCACACTGTAGGAGGGGTGGTACTGAGGGAGGGTCACACTGTAGGAGGGGTGGTACTGAGGGAGGGTCACACTGTGGGAGTGGTGGTACTGAGGGAGGTCACACTGAGGGAGGGGTGGTACTGAGGGTCATGGTGTGGAAGGGGTGGTACGGAGGGAGGGTCACACTGTGGGAGGGGCGGTACTGAGGGAGGGTCATGGTGTGGGAGAGGTGGTACTGAGGGAGGTTACACTGTGGAAGGGGTGGTACTGAGGAACAGTCACACTGTGGGAGGGGTGGTACTGAGGGAGGTCACACTGAGGGAGGGTCACGGTGTGGGAGGGGTGGTACTGAGGGAGGTCACACTGTGGAAGGGGTGGTACTGAGGAAGAGTCACACTGTGGGAGGGGTGGTACTGAGGGGGGGGTCACACTATGGGAGGGGTGGTACCGAGGGGGGGTCACACTACAGGAGGGGTGGTACTGAGGGAGGGTCATACTGTGGGAGGGGCAGTACCGAGGGAGAGTCACACTGTGGGAGGGGTGGTACTGAGGGGGGGGTCAACACTACGGGAGGGGTGGTACTGAGGGAGGGTCATACTGTGGGAGGGGCGGTACCGAGGGAGGGTCACACTGTGGGAGGGGTGGTACTGAGGGAGGGTCACACCGTGGGAGGGGCGGTACTGAGGGAGGGTCACACTGTGGGAGGGGTGGTACTGAGGGAGGTCACACTGTGGGAGGGGTGGTACTGAGGGAGGTCACACTGTGGGAGGGGTGGTACTGAGGGGGGGATCACACTACGGGAGGGGTGGTACCAAGGGGGGGGGGTCACACTACGGGAGGGGTGGTACCGAGAGTCACACTGTGGGAGGGGTGGTACTGAGGGCGGGTCACACTGTGGGAGGGGTGGTACTGAGGGAGGGTCACACTGTGGGAAGGGTGGTACTGAGGGGGGGTCACACTGTGGGAGAGGTGGTCATGAGGGGGGGTCAAACTGTGGGAGGGTGGTACTGAGGGAGGGTCACACTGTGGGAGTTGTGGTACCGAGGGAGAGTCACACTGTGGGAGGGGTGGTACCGAGGGAGGGTCACACTGTGGGAGGGGTGGTACTGAGGGAGGGTCACACTGTGGGAGGGGTGGTAATGAGGGAAGGTCACACTGTGGGAGGGGTGGTACCGAGGGAGGGTCTCACTGTGGGAGGAGTGGTACCGAGGGAGGGAGGGTCACACTGTGGGAGGGGTGGTACCGAGGGAGGGAGGGTCACACTGTGGGAGGGGGTGGTACCGAGGGAGGGTCACAGTGGGAGGGGTGGTACTAAGGGAGGGTCACACTGTGGGAGTGGTGGTACTGAGGGAGGTCACTCTGAGGGAGGGGTGGTACTGAGGGAGGGTCATGGTGTGGGAGGGGTGGTACGGAGGGAGGGGTGGTACTGAGGGAGGGTCACACCGTGGGAGGGGCGGTACTGAGGGAGGGTCACACTGTGGGAGGGGTGGTACTGAGGGGGGGATCACACTACCGGAGGGGTGGTACCAAGGGGGGGGTCACACTACGGGAGGGGTGGTACCGAGAGTCACACTGTGGGAGGGGTGGTACTGAGGGAGGGTCACACCGTGGGAGGGGTGGTACCGAGGGAGGGTCACAGTGGGAGGGATGGTACTGAGGGAGGGTCACACTGTGCGAGGGGTGGTACTGAGGGAGGGTCACACTGAGGGAGGGGTGGTACTGAGGGAGGGTCACACTGAGGGAGGGGTGGTACTGAGGAGAGGTCACACTGTGGGAGGGGGTGGTACCGAGGGAGGGTCACACTGTGGGAGGGGTGGTACTCAGGGAGGGTCACACTGAGGGAGGGGTGGTACCGAGGGAGGGTCACACTGAGGGAGGAGTGGTACCGAGGGAGGGTCACACTGTGGGAGGGGTGGTACTGAGGGAGGGTCACACTGAGGGAGTGGTGGTACTGAGGGAGGGTCACACTGTGGGAGGAGTGGTACTGAGGGAGGGTCACACTGTGGGAGGGGTGGTACTGAGGGAGGGTCACACTGAGGGAGGGGTGGTACCGAGGGAGGGTCACACTGTGGGAGGAGTGGTACTGAAGTTACCGAGGGCTGTGTTTTGGCCCTGAGTCAGGGGGGTTAAAGGTGGGGAGGGTTTTTATGCAGTTGGAGCTGGTGCTGGGCCCTGTGCAGGTGGTAATCCTCTCTGAGAGAAGGCAGGTACAGGGTTCTGAGTTGGATGATCAGCCATGATCATACTGAATGGCGATGCAGGCTCAAAGGGCCAAATGGCCTACTCCTGTACCTATTTCCTATGTTTCTGACGTCCACCCCCATCTCCCTGACAAGGCCCTATTCCCCTATCTGCGCGAGGGGAACCAGAGTAACCCTTAATCGGAGTGTCCAGTCAAGGAGTGTTTACTCCATGAGGGAATGTGTCCCAAGGGGTGAGGAGGGACGGAACTCTCCCAGTGTTGTTTGCAGGAAGGCTGTGAGGGTGTCGAGCTGGAAACGAGCCAGCAAGCTCGTGCCCGGGATGTGGCAGGTTCTCTGGATCCAGAGGTGGAGGGGCTTCCCTCTGTCACTGGTCCTGGGGATGGTGTAGGGCCAGTGGTTGTGTCTACAGTGAGGGTGAGGAGTGAGGGATGGGGTCTATAGTGAGGGTGAGGAGTGAGGGATGGGGTCGACAGTGAGGGTGAGGAGTGAGGGATGGGGTCTACAGTGAGGGTGAGGAGTGAGGGATGGGGTCTACAGTGAGGGTGAGGGGTGAGGGATGGGGTCGACAGTGAGGGTGAGGGGTGAGGGATGGGGTCGACAGTGAGGGTGAGGACTGAGGGATAGGGTCTACAGTGAGGGTGAGGAGTGAGGGATGGGGTCTACAGTGAGGGTGAGGAGGGAGGGATGGGGTCTACAGTGAGGGTGAGGAGGGAGGGATGGGGTCTACAGTGAGGGTGAGGAGGGAAGGATGGGGTCTACAGTGAGGGTGAGGAGGGAGGAATGGGATCTACAGTGAGGGTGAGGAGTGAAGGATGGGGTCTACAGTGAGGGTGAGGAGTGAGGGATGGGGTCTACAGTGAGGGTGAGGAGTGAGGGATGGGGTCTACAGTGAGGGTGAGGAGGGAGGGATGGGGTCTACAGTGAGGGTGAGGAGTGAGGTGGTCACATCAGGTGTAGATGACGACTACCTGGAGGGGAATGAGAGCATTGGACCCAGTGAGGGGGAAGAGGGAGACATTTTTGAGGCCGAGGTGGCTGAATTCCTCGACCCCAGTACCGAGTCACAGCCTGTCTCTCTGGAGGAGATCCCACAGTTCATGTGGGATTACTGAAAGAAACCTTTCAAGCCCAGTTGGCCACTGATCACTGGTCGGGTCTGGGAGGGGTCGTCCAGTCGATCCACGTGATCCTCCAATCGAAGGGGAGGGGAGCTGAGGTGACCCGTGAGGATCGGCGTCAGTTCAAGAGGCTCCTGGAGTCCCTGGAGAGGGTCACAGGGTGAAGGGAGGAGAGGGCTCGAAGGAGAGCTCCGATCCTTCGTCCAGGGGCTCTGGTGAGGGGTCTCAGTAAAATGCACCATGAAGCTGAGTGTTGTGACCCTTCACATCAATGGCGGTAGATTCCACCATCTCTCTGTCCTCTGGGACGGGAGATACATGGTGAGATTCCTGCAGGAAACCCATAAGACCATAAGACAAAGGAGCAGAAGTCGGCCATTTGGCCCATCGAGTCTGCTCCGCCATTTTATCATGAGCTGATCCATTTTCTCCCATTTAGTCCCACTCCCCTGCCTTCTCACCATAACCTTTGATGCCCTGGCTACTCAGATACCTATCAATCTCTGCCTTATATACATCCAATGACTTGGCCTCCACTGCTGCCCGTGGCAACAAATTCCATAGATTCACCACTCATTGACTAAAAAAATCTCCTCGCATTTCTGTTCTGAAAGGGTGCCCTTCAATCCTTAAGTCATGCCCTCTCGTACTAGACTCCCCCATCATGGGAAACAACTTTGCCACATCCACTCTGTCCATGCCTTTTAACATTTGAAATGTTTCTATGAGGTCTCCCCTCATTCTTCTAAACTCCAAGGAATACAGTCCAAGAGCGGACAAACGTTCCTCATATGTTAACCCTCTCATTCCCGGAATCATTCTAGTGAATCTTCTCTGTACCCTCTCCAACGTCAGCACATCCTTTCTTAAATAAAGAGACCAAAACTGCCCACAGTACTCCAAGTGAGGTCTCACCAGCGCCTTATAGAGCCTGAACATCACATCCCAGCTCCTATACTCTATTCCTCTAAAAATGAATGCCAACATTGCATTCGCCTTCTTCACTACTGACTCAACCTGGAGGTTAACTTTAAGGGTATCCTGCACGAGGACTCCCAAGTCCCGTTGCATCTCAGAATTTTGAATTCTTTCCCCATTTAAATAATAGTCTGCCCGTTTATTTTTTCTGCCAAAGTGCATAACCATACACTTTCCAACATTGTACTTCATTTGCCACTTCTCTGCCCATTCTTCCAATCTATCCAAGTCTCTCTGCAGACTCTCCATTTCCTCAGCACTACTGGCCCCTCCACCTATCTTCGTATCATCAGCAAACTTAGCCACATAGCCATCTATTCCATAATCCAAATCGTTGATGTACAATGTAAAAAGAAGCGGCCCCAACACTGATCCCTGCGGAACACCACTGGTAACCAGCAGCCAACCAGAATAGGATCCCTTTATTCCCACTCTCTGTTTCCTGCCAATCAGCCAACGCTCTATCCACGTATGTAACTTTCCCATATTCCATGGGCTCTTATCTTGTTAAGTAGCCTCATGTGTGGCACCTTGTCAAAGACCTTCTGAAAATCGAAATATACAACATCCACTGCATCTCCCTTGTCTAGCCTACTGGTAATTTCCTCAAAAAATTGTAATAGGTTTGTCAGGCAGGATTTTCCTTTAAGGAATCCATGCTGAGTTCTGCCTATCTTGTCATATGCCTCCAGGTACTCTGTAACCTGATCCTTGTCAATCCGCTCCAACAACTTCCCAACCACAGATGTCAAGCTAACAGGCCTATAATTTCCTTTTTGCTTCCTTGCCCCCTTCTTAAATAGCGGAATGACATTTGCAATCTTCCAGTCCTCCAGAACCATGCCAGAATCTATCGACTTTTGAAAGGTCATCGCTAATGCCTCCGCAATCTCCACAGCTACTTCCTTCAGAACACGAGGGTGCATTCCATCTGGTCCAGGAGATTTATCTACCTTTAGCCTATTCAGCTTCCTGAGTACTTTCTCTGTCGTAATTGTGACTGCGCACACTTCTCTTCCCTGCCACCCTTGAGTGTCCGTTATACTGCTGTCTTCCTCAGTGAAGACTGATGCAAAATACTTGTTCAGTTCCTTTGCCATCTCCTCATCTCCCATTACAATTTCTCCAGTATCATTTTCTATCAGTCCTATATCTACTCTCACCTGTCTTTTACTCTTTATATACTTGAAAAAGCTTTTAGTATCCTCTTCGATATTATTTGCTAGCTTCCTTTCATAGTTAATCTTTTCTCTCTTAATGACCTTCTTGGTTTCCTTTTGTAAGGTTTTAAAAACTTCCCAATCCTCTCTCTTCCCACTAATTTTTGCTTCCTTGTATGCCCTCTCTTTTGCCTTAACTTTGGCTTTGACTTCTCTTGTCAACCATGGTTGCATCCTTTTCCCATTCGAAAATTTCTTCTTTTTTGGAATATACCTGTCTTGCACCTTCCTCACTTCTCGCATAAACTCCAGCCACTGCTGCTCTGCCGTCTTTCCCGCCAGTGTCCCTTTCCAGTCGACTTTGGCCAGTTCCTGTCTCATGCCACTGTAATTTCCTTTACTCCACTGAAATACCGACACATCAGATTTCGACTTCTCTTCTTCTAATTTCAAACCCGTACTGTTCCCGGAGATGAATCCACTTGGCTCCTGGAATAGCGGGGGTGGGGGGGGGGGTGGGGTTGTCCACATGAGACACCTCAGCTCCACTTCCAGCTGGGTGCCCTCTTGTCAGCCTGAAATAGGAACTCATACCAGGCCATCTGCCTCACCTTGCCACGCGTCAGGACAGTGTGCCAGTGCACTTTGTCGATGTGTACACCCCTGAGCCCAGCCCGATGCAGGCCTGCCTGCTCCCAGAGGTGCCTCCATTGCTGGGGTTCATAGATCGGAGCGAGTGCGTTATCATGGGGGGTGATTTCAACGGTACCCTCGAGGAGAGGGACCACACTGGTCCTCAGAGCAGCTGAACATCAGTGAGGAAGTTACCGTTGGTCGAGTCCTCAGACTTGGTCAATGCCTGGCAGAGCTTTCACCCTGACCTCTGTGCTTTCTCAAGGAGATACAAACGGGGTTGGGGCTGACAGATCAACCAACTCTATATCTCTAGGAAGACAGCCGGTTCCGAGATTCATTCTGGCTGTTCTGGAAGTCCTGGCGGGAGGAGCAGGGGAGTTTCCCCTCCCTGCGGCTCTGGTGGGATGTAGACAAGGCTCACAGCCAACTGCTCTGCTAGGAATATGTGCACAGGTCAACCGAGTGGTGGATGTTTGGGATAGGTCGGCTCGAGAAGGAGCTGGTCGACCTGGAATCCCGGCTGGAGCTGACCGATGCGGACCAGCCCCTCTGGGATGAGTACAGCGGAGGAAGGAGACTTGGGGGTCTGTCTGAGCTCGACGAAGGAGACCTGGCAGGTGAACTGATGGGATTTGGAGACAAAGATCTCTGCCTGGCTTGGGCGCTGATCAGGCCTCCTTCGTGCGATCTCATACCGGGGGAGGGCTTTAGTTATCAGTCAGATGGTCGCCTCCAAGGTGTGGTACAGTGTTTGTGTCCAGGACCCAGAAGAGGCTGGTGGAATTCTTCTGGGGCAATAGAGGGCACTGGGTCTTTGCAGCTGTCTTGAGTCTTCTGATCACGGAGGGCAGTCAGTCCTTGGTGTGCGGGTGCACCCAGCTGGCGGCTCTCTGCCTCAGGACCCTGCAGAGATACCAGTACTGAGACCAGCCTCTGAGGTGGCATGTGCTGGTGATGCACTTTCTCCAGCCTGATCCTATTACGGTGGGTGTCGGGAGACCATGGGGAAGTGGAGGGGTTCCGGCTGCATCACCACCCAACGTGCTCGTCGGACCCAGATCTCAGGAGACCACGTGGGAGAGGGTCCTGCACAACGTGAGCCGTCTCGCAGGGACGTCTGTATCTACGTGCCGTCCTGTGATGCTCCGATTTGCTTCTTGTACGGACTGCTCCTGCACACCTTCCACTTCCTCGCTTTCATCTGCCGACCGGACTCGCCTTGGTGGTCCATGTTACCATCCAGCAGTGGAGGAGGTCCCCAGTGAAGGTCTCTGTACACGGGGGATGCTTCCCCTGTACACCGGGGACCTGGCAGTACATCAGGCAGTCCCATTCAACAGTCTCTGTACACAGGGGAGCTTCCCCTGTACACTGGGGACCTGGGGTGGAAGGTACTGCAACAGGCAGTCCCGTTCAACAGGTTCCTGAGCAGGTTTACTGACACCCCGTCCACCCGTGCATTCTGCGGGTGGGAGGAGTCAGTGTACCATGAGTACACAGAATGTGAGAGGTTGCAGCCCCTGTTTGAGTTTCTCAAGGAGCTGCTGAGGTCCTGGCTGCGTTTTAGTCCCACGCTCGTCATGTATGATCACCCAGTTCAGAAGGGGGTGGGGCGAGAGGTGGGCCTGGCCATGATGGCCATTCACAGGTCTAGGCGGTGGAAAGCGGAGGCCAACTGCCTGTCCCTTTTCCGAGGATACATCCGTGCCCGGCTGTCCTTGGAGAGGGAGCACACGGTCACCATGTGCACATTGGGGGATTTCCGTGAGCGGTAGGCCCCACAGGGTATTGACTATTTTATAGACAGTAGTAAGCATATTTTAATCTGAGTCTACTCACTGTCTTGTAAATACTGAATGTTTGCACCTTGAGTATTTGTGATGTAAACAGACGTTTATAGCTTTGTACACAAATAAAGGGGCTGGTATTGATTGGGGGGGGGGGTCACACTAATACTGAGGCCCATTCAAGAGTCTGAAATGGGATAGAAACTGTCGTGAGCAATTATACCCTGCTGCTAAAGGAGGAGGATTGGACATGGGGTTAGCAACCCCATCCCATAAAAAACCACAACTACAGAAACACAAACAGAAGCTCCAAATACCTCATCCCTGGGAGGGAGAAGGATCTTCGCAGATAGCTACGCCTGGGACAACTTGAAGGACTGGCCCAGGACAGTGGATCTGGTGAGCTGCTCCTGGCAGCCTATACCCCAGTCGGGCTGATGGGATAAAGTGCATTAGTATATGGGCGCTACAGTGGTGTAACAGCACAATGCTGTTACAGCTAGGGGTGTCGGAGTTCAAAGTTCAATTCCAACGTCACGTGTAAGGAGTTTGTACGTTCTCCCCGTGAAAGTGTAGGCTTACTCTGGATGCCCTGGTTTCCTCCTACAGTCCACAGACATACCGGTTAGTAGGTTAATTGGTCATTATAAATTGTCCTGTGATCAGGCTTGGGTTGCTGGTGACACAGCTCAAAGGGTCGGAGGGGCCTGTTCCATAAGACCATAAGATAGGGAATCAGAATCGGCCATTCGGCCCATCGAGTCTGCTCTGACATTTCATCATGGCTGATCCATTTCACTCTCAGCCTCAATCTCTTGCCTTCTCACTGCAATGCTTCATGCCCTGACCAGTCAAGATCTATCAACCTCACCTTAAATACACCCAGTGCCCTGGCCTCCACTACACAGCTGTCTGTGGCAACGAATTCTACAGATTCACCACCCTCTGGCTAAAAAATTCTGCCCTGTATCTCTAAATAAAATAACTTCAATATACCCTGACGACCATAAACCTGACTGTGACAATAATAGAGCATTTATGATTAATCTGGAAAGCCAGCCCTCCCTGAATGAAGAGCACTGGTCTCTGTTTCTCACCGGTCACTGTCCTTCACACCAAACTGCTGGATCTTCTCCTCACTGCCTCCCTTCACCACTTGCTGCCAGCGAGAGTGAGTGACGCTAACCTGGTCCACGTGTGCGTAGATACAGAGGCAGCGGATGGTTGATGCCTGTCTACCGCGCGGCAGCTTCATCAGCACCTCCATGGGATTGGAGAGGGAGTTGCCTTTCAGAAGGACTCCCTGGTCAGTCAGTGCTACCAGAGCCTCCCTGGGCAAGCAGTAGTCCAGGGCAACCACCCGCCGGTCTGGCTCCAGCAAGAGGGTGGCGATGACGCCTCCTGTCTCCGGGGAGATCAGCCGGGCCGTTCCATCCACACAGGAGCAAGCTGCCCGCAGAGGGAAGTGGCTGGCCAAGGCAATGTTGGTAACGTGGATGGCGCTCACATCGCAACCGATGGCCGTGTGCCGGACGTGCAGGCGCGCCATGGTCCAGAAGTCCAGCCTCTGCTGGGCGCAGCTGAAGATGTGGTCCTGGCCCGGCTCCGTGCCCAGGCGGGTGACCGTTACGCCCACCTTGACCTCGTCCACCTGATCCGCCACGTCCACATTCCATACCCGCAAGGTCCTGTCTGTAGAGGCAGAGAGAAGGCAGGGGCCGTCTGGGTAAATTGCAAGTGCAGTGACGGGACCTGTGGGGAGAAAAAGGCAAAGCTCCTCATTACAGAAATGGTGTGGAAGGTTTTGAAAGAGTGCGGAGGAAACTTACCAGGATGCTACCTGCATTAGAGAGCATGACTTTTGAGGATATGTTGAGCAAGGTAAGGCTTTTCTCTTTGAAATTCAAGTTTAATTGTCATTCAACCATGCACATGTATACAGCTAAATGAAACACTGTTCCTCTAGGGCCAAGGTGTAAAACACAGTACGCACACTCACACCAGCACATATAGTTACAAAAGCACATATAGTCACAAAAGATTAATATTAACACAAGTCCGTGAGTGACATAGCCTGAAAGTTGATGGTGTGTGGGATTGGAGAGAAGGAAACTTGGTTGAGGCAGGTCTAATGTTGTCATTTAAAGTGAAATTGGATAGATATATGGACAGGAAAGGAATGGAGGGTTATGGGCTGAGGTGCAGGTCGGTGGGACTAGAATAGGGTAAGAGCTCGGCACAGACTAGAAGGGCCAAGATGGCCTCTTTCCGTGCTGTAATTGTTATATATGGAAACTTCACAGAGGCATATTAGATGATAAGAGGCATAGGTCGAGTGAGTAGGTAAAGACTTTTTCCCAAAGCAGATATGAGGGAGCATAATTTTAAGATTGGAGGAAAGTAAAGTAAGTTTTATTTTAAAACACTGAGTCGGGCATGTATAGATTGCCCTACCAGGGGTGGTGGTAGAGGCAGATACATTAGAGACATTTTAGAAACATGGATGCTAGAAAAATGGAGGTTATGTGGGAGGGAAGGGATAGATTGATCTTTATGAGCCATAATGCAAGAGAAAAGTATACAATCAATGGCAGAACCCATCGAAGCGTCGATGTATGGAGGGGTCTTGGCGTGCAAATGCACAGTTTCCTGAAAGTGGCAAAGTAGATAGGCTGTTAAAGAAAGTGTACGGCTTACCTGCCTTACCTGCGGTTTTGAGTACAAAAGTTACACGACAGCTGTACAAGACTTTCCCTGGTAGTGTGTGCATTGCTCCACTCCCACCCCTCTCACCCATTCACACTCGGCAGCTCAGAATGCTCCACTCAGTGAGCTACACGGATTGGTCACATCGCCGTAGTAGTAAGTAGTCATAGTCATATTTTATTGATCCCGGGGGAAATTGGTTTTCGTTACAGTTGCACCATAAATAATAAATAGTAATAGAACCATAAATAGTTAAATAGTAATATGTAAATTGTGCCAGTAAATTATGAAATAAGTCCAGGCCCAACCTATCGGCTCAGGGTGTCGGACCCTCCAAGGGAGGAGTTGTAAAGTTTGATGGCCACAGGCAGGAATGACTTCCTATGACGCTCAGTGCTGCATCTTGGTGGAATGAGTCTCTGGCTGAATGTACTCCTGTGTCCACCCAGTACATTATGTAGTGGATGGTAGACATTGACCAAGATGGCATGCAACTTAGACAGCATCCTCTTTTCAGACACCACCGTCAGAGAGTCCAGTTCCATCCCCACAACATCACTGGCCTTACGAATGAGACAAGAGACTTACGAATCACAAGAGACTGCAGGGCTGTAGGCTCAGTTAGCTCGACAATGGGTACCGCCTTCTTCGCCATCGATTACATCTTCAAGAGGCGGTCCCCCAAGAAGACAGAACCCATTACTAATGACCCCCATCACACGGAACAAATCCTCTTTGTGTTACCACCATGGGGAGGAGGCACAGGAGCCTGAAGACCCACATTCAGTGTTCTAGCAACAACTTCTTCCCCTCCGCTGTCAGATTCCTGAAAGGTCCATGAACACCACCCCACTGTTCATTTTTCACAGTATGTATTTAACTTTGGAACTTTTCACCTCGCACTGTACCGTTTCACAAAACAAATTCCATCACAAATGTCGACGATAATTACGGGATTCTGACCACTCACCTCTGTGTCCAATGAACATCATCTTCAGGTTCCAATACTGATCCCAAACCTTTATACTCCCATCCCGAGAGGAGGTGGCCACACATCTCAGCGTTTCCACAATAGCAATTCCTGTGATTTTCCTAATGGGAACATAGAGCATAGAACAGTACGGGAACAGGTCCTTTGGCCCACAGTATTGTGCCAAACATATTAAACTAGTAATTAATGGCAAACTCATCTCTTCTGCCTACACAATGTCCATATCCTTCCATTCTCCTCACACTCGTGTGTACATCTCTTAAAAGTCTCTCGAGTTCCTGCTTGTACCACCAGGCACCCACTAATCTCTGTGTAAAAGACAAGTCATCATTTGCATCAAATGCACCACTTCAGACTCGTCTGAGTTAATCTCTATCTGCCATTCGTTTGACCACTTTCCCAGTTGTTGTAACCTGAGACCATCTCCTTCACTATCCACTATATCACTAATTTTTGGTGTCACTCATAAACGCACTACCATGCTACCTACATTTTAGAAGAATGAGGGGGGATCTCATTAAAACTATTGAATATTGCAAGGCCTAGATAGAGTGGATGTGGAGAGGATATTTCCTATCATGGGAAAGTATAAGAACAGAGGGCACAGCCTCAGAATAGAAGGATGTCCATTTGGAACAAAGATGAAAAGGATGTTTTTTAGCCGTAGGGTGGTAAATCTGTGGAATTCGTGGTCACAGATGGCTGTGTAGGCCAAGTCATTGGGTATGTTTACAGCAAAGATTGACAAGTCCTTGATTAGTCAGGGTTTTAAAGGTTATGGGGAGAAGCCAGGAGAATGGGGTTGAGATGGATAATAAATCAGTCATGATGGAATGGTTTTCCACGAGGACCACAACCTTATCGTAGTTTGAAGGTTTGTGTGCCTCAGTGAACCAGAGAACGATACTGTTCGGAGTGAGGGCTTTAAGCTTTGGCTCTAGGTAGGGTAACCTGTGCCAAACAGGTCAAAGGGCAGAGGGCAGAGGCCAGAGGCCAGACTAAGAGTGGTCCATGGGTCCTCCAAGTTCGAGGGTTCAGCTCATGGGCTTACAACCCTAACTGGTAAAACAAGACTGTTACAGAAACAGCAACAAATCCGTCAGTACAGAGGGACAGTATTCCTGAATCTCCACCTGGGACTTGCACGAATGACAGTGAACCGAGAGGAAGCTATTGACATGAGGGAAGCCGTGAATGCCACCAGAGATGAGGACATTCACAGCTGTCCTAAATAACAGTGGTGTAACGGGCAAAAGAAGATGGAGTGGCAGAGCAGTCTCAGTTGGGATAAATATCCTAATTCTGCTCCTGTGTCTTATGGTTTTCATCCATGTCGTTAATGTAAATGACAAACAACTGGGGAACTAAAGATCAAAGTCAACTTTATAGTCATCTGTACAAGTCCATGTTGGCACAGGTGCAATGAAGAATTTACTTGCAGCAGCATCACAGGCACAGAGTGTCAGATAATGAGCATCACAGGAATACAGCATCAGATAATCAGCATCATCACAGGCACAGAGTGTCAGATAATCAGCATCACAGGAATACAGCATCAGATAATCAGCATCATCACAGGCACAGAGCGTCAGATAATGAGCATCACAGGAATACAGCATCAGATAATCAGCATCACAGGCACAGAGCGTCAGATAATCAGCATCATCACAGGCATAGAGCGTCAGATAATCAGCATTCACAAAAAATAGAAATTAAACGCATGTTATGCACATTTTTTTTTACAAGAAAGGGCACAATTAAAACAAAACTAAAGCAACACACATACAGAAAGTCCTGGAGGAGCTCAGCAAGGTAGGCAACAACCCCATTTCAGTACAAAGTGATCATAATGTCACTAAACAACCATAAAACCATAAGATACCAGAGCAGAATTAGGCCATCTGGCCCATTGAGTCTGCTCCACCATTCAATTATGGCTGATCCATTTTTCCTCTCAGCCCCAATCTCCTACCTTCTCCTCATATCCCTTCATGCCCTGACTAATCAAGAATCTAAGGTTTTGCTGGGAATCAGAGGAGGGTTGTTTTTCCAAGTTGGACGCCAGCAGCCAGTTGTGTGTCACAGGGATCAGTATTGGCTGGCCTTTAGTCCCACACAAACAGATTCAGCACTAGTCATTTCCTTTCAACCATTTGGTTCTTGAACCAGCTGGCAAAATACAAGAATTTAAGAACTGTCTTTGTATGGTCTCATTAGAACAGAGATGAGAAGGAATTTCTTTAGCCAGAGGGGAGTGAATCTGTGAAATTCATTGCCACAGACAGCTGTGGAGGGCAAGTTATTGGTTATATTTTAATCTAATATTTAGCCAGGGTGTCAAAGGTTACAGGGAGAAGGCAGGAGAAAGGGATTGAGAGGAATAATAAATCAGCCATGATGGAATGGTGGGGGAGACTCTAAATCTGTTCCATGTCTTACGGTCTCTGTAACCCAGGTGTGGAGGTCTCCAGTGGCAGATGTAGGCTTACCTTTCGTGCAGGTGTTTCTCGTAGGCAAGGAGGATCCCCTTGGTCAGGTCAAAGGAGGCAACTCCAGTCTTGCACACAGCATAGCAGCGCTGAACACGTGCTGCCAGCGGCGTTGAGACGGGACACACTTCCACAACCAAGTCAGTGAAGGCGTCAGTCTCCGCCAAGCCTTGTGTGACGGCGACGTTGCATACCAAGTCCCGACAGCCGAAGTAGAAACGCCAGGAGCAGACGTTGCCCATGCCGGCTGTGACAATCTGGTTCAGCTCCCGGTCGTAACAGCAGCAGCTGATGCTGTGCCTGGCCTGGTTGACTGAGAGGGTCCTGAAATCTGGGCTCAGCACCTTAAGTTGGGGGCATTGGTTCCAGCCAACGTACTGGTTGACTTTGTGGGAGTACAGCAGGCCCTCCAGGGGCTGTGCCAGGCTCAGCTCCCTGGTCTTGCGCCCATCACAGTGATAGATGCAGATATCTGTGCTGGAAAGCATGCAGATGAACTCCTGAGTAACGACATTAAACATCACATGGTGGACATCTCTCATGAGCTGTGCCCGCTGCACATGCCGTAATCCATGCTCCAGTTCCCGCGGCTTCCAGTCGGAACGTTTGATCTGCAAGTGGGGCACAGGGAACCAGAGAGTCATATAAAGACTCAATATTCAAGGCTATTCAATGTCATTTCCAGCTCACAGTGTCAAGGAGAATGAAAAAAACTGTTACTCTGGGTTCGCTGCAGCCCAAAAAAACACAATAATAGTTTTAAAAAAACAGTAAGTATAAATATTTATAGTTTGTATACATACATTAATTTTATGTCCATAAGGTGATGCTAGGCACAAGAGTGTCTGTACATAAGGTGACTCTGACAGGAAATGATAAAGTAGTGGTGGTTGGGGGTGTGGAGGGGTGGGTTAGTAGGTGGAGGTGTTGATCAGCCTTACTGCCTGGGGAAAGTAACTGTTTTTGAATCTGGTGATCTTGGCGTGGATGGTATGCAGCCTCCTCCCCAATGGGAGTGGGACAAACAGTCCGTGAGCAGGGTGGGTGGGATCCCTCATGATGTAACTAGCCCCATAAAACCAAAGGTACAAGATACTGTGGTCTAAATCCTGGAGCACCCTCACCGGATCTGTAATTCAACATGGTAGCATCCCCCCACGGAGTTGCAGGTGGATGCTCCACTGGTGTCCTGGATTACAAGCTACCTGTCCAGACGGCCACAGTATGTGAGATTGCAGAGCTGTGTATCGGATACTGTGGTTAGCAGCACAGGGGCACGTTAGGGGACTGTCCTGTCCCCCTTCCAGTTCGCCGACTATGCCTCGGATGTCAAACACAACTCAGAGCCCTGCCACCTGCAGAAGTTTTCAGATGATTCAGCAGCTGTGGGCTGTGTCAGTCGGGGTCAAGAGGCTGAGTACAGAAGAGAGGTGGACATCTTTGTTGAGTGGTGTGGGCTGAATCACCTGCAGCTCAACATCACTAAGACAAAGGAGTTGGTGATGGACTTCAGGAAGGTGAAAACACCCTGCATTCCCATCTCCATGAAAGGAATGGATGTGGAAGTTGCCCAGGACTACAAATATCTGGGAACTCACATGGACAATAAAGTGGACTGGACTAAAAACACGGAGGCTGTGTACAAGAAGGGACAGAGCTGACTGTACTTGGTGAGGAAGCTCCGGTGTTTCAGCTTCTGCAGTACTATGCTGCAGATGTTCTACGACTCAGTGGTGGCCAGCATTCTATTCTAAGCTGTAGTCTGCTGGGGCAGCAGGGTGAGAGTTGACACCAAGAAGATCGATAAGCTCGTTGGGAAGGCTGGTTCTGTTCTCGGGGTGGAACTGGATTCCCTGGTGGTTGTGACTGAGAGGAGGATCCTGCAGAAGCTACGAAGCATTATGGACAATCCCTCTCACCCCCTCCATGACGTACTGGACAAACAGAGGAGCACCTTTAGTAACAGACTGATTCCAGCGAGGCTCACCACTGAACACCACAGGAGATCCTTTCTCCCTACGGCTATAACACTCTACAACTTCTCCTCCTTAAGTATATGGTTTCATTGCTCATCTTTATTTCACACTATTACTTTTTAATACACATTTTATTTTTATCATTCCTCAATGCTTGCATCTTGTATTTTAAAGTATATATTTCTAACTGAGCAACCTTGCAGCAATAATTTCCTTTGGGATAAATAAAGTTTTATCTTATCTTTTTAAGGGCCATATGCTCTGAGGCCACTTTATTAGGCACACCTGCTCATGAATGCAAATATCAGCCAATCATGTGGGGATCGCAGAAATGGTTGCTCTGTTGGGATTTTCATGCACAACAATCTCTAGCATTAACAGAGAATGGTGTGAAAAACAAAAAAAAAATCCAGTGAGCAGCTATTCTGTGGGCAAAAGAGTCTTGTTAATGAGAGAGGTCAGAGGAGAATGTCCAGACTGGTTCAAGCTGACAGGAAGGCAACAGTAACTCAGATAAACACACGTTACAACAGTGGTGTGAGAAGGAGCATCTCTAAACACACAACACGTTGAACCTTGGAGCAGATGGCTATGACAGCAGACCACAATCATAAACTCAGTGGCCACTTTAGTAGGTACAGGAGGTACACAATAAGGTGACTGCTGAGTGTAGATGTTGGCCCTGCCCACATACTGGAACTTGAGAGGATCTGGTGGAAGATGAAACGTTCAACTGTTTTGCCGTCCACAAATGGTGCCTGGTTGATTTAGTTCAGATTTCCAGCATTTGCAGTTGTTTGGTTTAAAAAAGAACCTCAAGGTTTCTTTAGAAAATAATGTTGGTTCTTTTAATTTAGTGTTGCAAACACTCAAGCCAAGATGTTCTCCTAAGGAGTTGTCTAAGGCAGGGAGTCAAAGAGATTGTTGGACAGATGGGAGAGATCATTGACAATGATGGTGCTCAGCACTCCTGATAAATATCTCTGATGGGTGGAAGAGGGACCCTGATGATCCTCTCAGCAGTTCCCGTGATCCTTTGTGGGGGCTAGCGGTCAGATGCCTTGGCATTCCAGTACTAAATGGAGATGCAACTGGTCAGGACACTCTTGATGGTACTCCTGTAAAAATTGGTTAGAATGAAGCTCTCCATGTGGTTAAAACAAATATCCATGGACAAGTTCTGTGTGGGAGGGTGAAGGGAACATGGCAAGACAGAGAGTTGGGCTTGAGGAGATGAAGAAGAGTATGGAAGACCACTCTGGGAGTATAACGAGGGAAGTCTTCGAATGTCAGTCTCACAGAACTTGACAGCAGGGTAAGGAAATACTTGGCATGCTCCCAGTACTGGACTTTTTAGCTTATGGACCTTTCAAAGTTTTGTGAATATCTTGCTACAACTCCTACTTTGAATGTTCCCTTTGCAACTACAACACAAATGAATAATCAAAAGTCTCAAGGTCCATCTCACTGAAACAGAAAGGCTTTCCCGTTGCAATACAGTAGGAGTAGTAATGCGATTACTCAAGTTGAGTATGATACTCTTGTAACGGCTGTCCATTGGTGGGTACTCAGGTGGCAGTCGAGGCCAATCCAGGATCCACATATGCTGGAGCAGTGTGAACATCAGTAACTGGTGTCTGTGGTTAGTGGCTGGGTTTTCTAGCTGTCCAGTCTCTCCTTTCACAGCTGCCGCTTGTTCTCCATGGCACAGCAGAGGTCGCTCTCATGTAGCTCAGCCCCCTCTTGAACAGATTCCCTCCAGCTGTATCTATTGAGTGCAACGTCCTTTCAGTTTTCAGAAGTCAATTAAATTAACCTCCTGGGTATAAGGATCGAATGGACTTTTTCCCAGGGCAGAAATAACTAATATAAGAGGGCATCAATTTTAGGTGACTGGAAGAAATAACAGGAGGATGTCAGAGGGAGGATTTTTCATAGTAACGGAGTCGTGGGTGTTTCGTCATTGAGCATGTACTTGTGTACAAACTGCAGACTGGTTCAGTGAGGTAGGGCTTTTCTCTTTCAGAGTGGAGGGTAGAGGTGCCGATAGAGGTGTACAAGATGATGTATATTTGGATTTTCAAAAGGCTTTTGACAAGGTCCCACACAGGAGATTAGTGTGCAAACTTAAAGCACACGGTATTGGGGGTAAGGTATTGGTGTGGGTGGAGAGTTGGTTAGCAGACAGGAAGCAAAGAGTGGGAATAAACGGGACCTTTTCAGAATGGCAGGCAGTGACTAGTGGGGTACCGCAAGGCTCAGTGCTGGGACCCCAATTGTTTACAATATATATTAATGACTTGGATGAGGGAATTAAATGCAGCATCTCCAAGTTTGCGGATGACACGAAGCTGGGTGGCAGTGTTAGCTGTGAGGAGGATGCTAAGAGGATGCAGGGTGACTTGGATAGGTTGGGTGAGTGGGCAAATTCATGGCAGATGCAATTTAATGTGGATAAATGTGAAGTTATCCACTTTGGTGGCAAAAATAGGAAAACAGATTATTATCTGAATGGTGGTGGATTAGGAAAAGGAGAGGTGCAACGAGACCTGGGTGTCATTATACACCAGTCATTGAAAGTGGGCATGCAGGTACAGCAGGCGGTGAAAAAGGCAAATGGTATGCTGGCATTTATAGCGAGAGGATTCGAGTACAGGAGCAGGGAGGTACTACTGCAGTTGTACAAGGCCTTGGTGAGACCACACCTGGAGTATTGTGTGCAGTTTTGGTCCCCTAATCTGAGGAAAGACATCCTTGCCATAGAGGGAGTACAAAGAAGGTTCACCAGATTGATTCCTGGGATGGCAGGACTTTCATATGAAGAAAGACTGGATGAACTGGGCTTGTACTCGTTGGAATTTAGAAGATTGAGGGGGGATCTGATTGAAACGTATAAAATCCTAAAGGGATTGGACAGGCTAGATGCAGGAAGATTGTTCCCGATGTTGGGAAAGTCCAGAACGAGGGGCCACAGTTTGAGGATAGAGGGGAAGCCTTTTAGGACCGAGATTAGGAAAAACTTCTTCACACAGAGAGTGGTGAATCTGTGGAATTCTCTGCCACAGGAAACAGTTGAGGCCAGTTCATTGGCTATATTTAAGAGGGAGTTAGATATGGCCCTTGTGACTACGGGGGTCAGGGGGTATGGAGGGAAGGCTGGGGCGGGGTTCTGAGTTGGATGATCAGCCATGATCATAATAAATGGTGGGCAGGCTCAAAGGGCCGAATGGCCTACTCCTGCACCTATTTTCTATGTTTCTATGATAAGAGGCAGGGGTAGAGTGGAACCAGAGACCTTTTCCTCGGGTGGAAATGACTAATACCAGAGTGCAGTATTTTAAGATGATTGGAGGAAAGTATAGGGGATGTCAGAGGTAGGGTCTTTACACAGAGCACAGTGGGCACAGATACACTGTGGACATTTAAGAAACTTTTGGACCCATGGATGAAAAAAACTGGAGAATTATGGAGGAGGGAACAGTTAGATTGATCTTAGTAAGTTCAAGGGTCAGCACGACATTGTGGGCCGAAGGGCCTAGGCTGTGCGGTACTGCTCTCATTCCAGAACCCAATGGCAAAAGTGCAGTGGAGTGTACAATGTACATTGCAGGAGGGTCGGTGGGAGCTCTGTACCTTTTCTATCGAGCCGTGAACAGCTGTTCTCAGTGTGGACCACAGGCGGTGAACTTTGTCCTTCATCATCTCTTCTTCACCTGCGCTCAGTGTGTTTAGATGGTGAGACGTGTGGCCGGCCAGTACAGCAGCTTTACAAGAGATTGGGGAAAACAGTGCAGGACTTAGATACATTCACAAAAGTTTCAAGTAAATATAGATTTATTATCCGAATATGCACGTGTCACCACATACTACAGCTGAGATTCATTTTCTTGCAGGCATTCACAGTAGAACAGAGCAATACAATAGAATCGATGAAAAATTACACACAAAGAGTGACAGCCAATGTGCAAAAGAAGACAAATTGTGCACATTTAAAAGTAAATAAATAATATTGACAACATAAGTTGTACCGTCCTTACACATCTGTAGAAGAAGGATGCTTACGTGAGAATACTGTTCTTGGACTACAGTTCAGCATTCAACACCATAATCCCACCCAGGTTCGACAAGAAGCTCAGAGACCTCGGCCTTGACCCTGCCTTGTGCAGCTGGATCCTGGACTTCCTGTCAGATCGTCAGCAAGTTGTAAGAGTGAGTTCCCTCACCTCTGCCCCTCTGACCCTCAACACAGGAACCCCTCAGGGCTGTGTCCTAGGTCCCTCCTTTACTCCCAGTACTATATACCCATGACTGTATCGCCACCCACAGCTCCAATCTGCTAATTAAATTTGCCAAAGACAATACATTGATTGGCCTAATCTCAAACAATAACGAGGTGGCCTACAAGGAGGAAGTCATCCCTCTGACACAGTGTTGTCAAGAAAATAACCATTCCATCAGTATCGCAAAAACAAAGGAGCTGGTTGTGGATTACAGGAGGAATGGAAATGGGCTAACCCCTATAGACATCAATGGATCTGGTGTTGAGAGGGTGAACAGCTTTAAGTTCCTCAGCATACACATCACCGAGGATCTCACATGATCTGTACATACCAGCTGTGTGGTGAAAAAACCACAACAGTACCTTTCTCCTCAGACAGTTGAGGAAGTTTGGTATGGGCCCCCAAATCCTAAGACCTTCCTACAGGGACACGATTGAGAGCATCCTGACTGGCTGCATCACTGCCTGGTATGGGAACTGTACTTCCCTCAGTCACAGGACTCTGCAGAGAGTGGTGTGGACAGCCCAGCGCATCTATAGATGTGAACTTCCCACTATTCAGGACACTTACAAAGACAGGTGTGTAAAAAGGGCCCGAAGGATCATTGGGGACCCGAGTCACCCCAACCACAAACTGTTCCAGCTGCTTCCATCCGGGAAACAGTACCACAGCATAAAAGCCAGGACCAACAGGCTCCGGGACAGCTTCTTCCACCAGGCCATCAGACTGATGAACTCACACTGATTTGAGTGTATTTCTATGTTACATTGACTGTTCTATTTATTATAAATTATTATAAATTACTATGATTGCACATTGCACATTTAGATGGAGATGTAACGTAAAGATTTTTACGCATCATGTATGTGAAGGATGTAAGAAATAAAGTCAATTCAATTCAAAATTAGAGTCCTTGAAAGTGAGCCCATAGTCAGTGGGATAAATTTAATGATGGGGTGAGTGAAGTTATCCCCTCTGGTTCAACAGCCTGATGGTTGAGGAGTGATAACTGCTCCTGAGCCTGGTGGTGAGAGTCCTACACCTCCTCTACCCCCTGACAGCAGCGAGAAGAGAGGAAAGCAGAGCTCCCAGAGGAAACCACGTGGTCAGTGGGAGGATCGTACAAACTCCTGACAGATGGTGGTGGAACTGAAGTCTGAACTCGGTTGCCCTAAATTATCATAGACTCACGCTAACCACTGCACTACCATAGCGCCCATGATTATATTACAAACGCAGAAAATCCTACCAGCGATAGAGGGGTCCTGACGATAGATGCTGCTTTCCTGTGACAGCACTGCTTGTAGATGTGCTCACTGGAGGGGAGGGCTCTGGTTAAAGGTGAAACTTGAACTGTTTCTCCCTCCACCGATGCTGCCTTACCTGCAGAGTGTTTCCAGCACTAAAACTGGTTCACATTTCCACAACTTGGAGTCATTTTACTTAAGGAAAACATCTCATGATTAAAAAAAAGATAATTTGCAGACAATTGAATGTCTCAGCAAGTCAGAACATGAAAAAAATACATTTAAAAGAAAACGAAAGAGGATTGGGGTAGAGGAGGCAAGTGATCAGGAAAGATCACATACAGAGGGAGACGGTGAGGGAAAGAGAGAGAGAGGGAGTAAGAGAGATTGAGCAGAGAGACAGAGGCAGGGAGTCAGAGAGCAGGGTGGTGGGGGGGAGGGAGAGGGGAGAGGGGAGAGGGGAGAGGGGAGAGGGGAGAGGGGAGAGGGGAGGGGGGAGGGGGGGAGGGGGGAGGGGGGAGGGGTGAGGGGGGAGGGGGGAGGGGGGAGGGGGAGAGGGGAGGGGGGAGGGGGGAGGGGGGAGGGGGAGGGGGGAGGGTGGAGGGGGGAGAGGGTGGAGGGGGGAGAGGGGAGAGGGGAGAGGGGAGAGGGGAGAGGGGAGAGGGGAGAGGGGAGAGGGGAGAGGGGAAGAGAGAGAGAGAGAGAGAGAGAGAGAGAGAACGCTAGAGAAGGGAGGAAGAGGGTCAGAGAAAGAATGGGAAGGTGAGAAAGAGGGGGAGTGAGAGAAACTGGGGGCAGGAGAGAGAGAAAGAGAGAAGCTGGACAGAGAGACAAGGGAGGGAGAAGGTAGGGGTGGGATGGTAGTGGGGGAGGGGCAGGAATGGAGAGGGGGTAAAGGGGAGAGGGAGTGGGGGTATGTTGGAGAGAGGTGGGTCGACGGAGGGGGAGAGGGGACAAAAAAGTGAAGGAGACAGATGGTGAAGAAACAGAACGAACAATGCTAATGTGTGAGATGATGGTGAAATTGGGAAGTGTGAGGGGCTTTCGGGAGCTGGACAGAGACAAGGCAAAATATTCAGAAACAGTATAACTCGGGGGAAACATGGACACATCGAGTTCCTCCAGCTGATTGTGTGTTGCCACAGATTCCAGCCTCTGCCCTCTTGTGCATCTTCAGTGGGTGGTGGATGGGCTTGAGGACTGAACTCATTCTGTTTTGTGGGTTACACACTGTCACTGGGAGCAGGTGGAGAGGAGGTGGGGTGGAGACAACAAGCTCACCATTCTGGTCCAACATCTTCATGGGCTCCATGGTGTTCGCACACCTTCTCCTCACTTCATGGTGCTCTGTGCAAAGTGACGTCAGGATTAACACTCGTATCGTCAGTGCGGAGAACACACAGCCGCAGAAAGGGCAAGTTACAAAGCTGAACTGCAACAGAAGAGGTTTCCCTTTATTTATTTAGAGATAGAGCATGGAACAGGCCCTTCGCACTCAAACAGCCACACCTCCCAGAAACCCACCGACTGAACCCCAGCCTAATCACAGGGCAATTCACAGTGACCAGTCAACCTTCACCTTTGCACTGTGAGAGGAAAGCAGAGCTCGCAGAGGAAACCCACGTGGTCAGGGAGAGGAATGTACAAACTCCTGACAGATGGTGGTGAAAGTGAACTTTGAACTCGGTTGCCCTAAATTCTCAAGGACTCACACTAACCACTGCACTACCACAGCACCCACAATTACATTACAAACACAGAAAATCCTACTAACTCTTGGGCAAAGTCTCCACAGATACTGATGAAGGCCCATCTGTCCTGGATATCAACTGTTATCAATGTCAATTTCCGTGGATGCTGCCTGCCCTGTTGGATTCCTGCAGCATTTTGTGTGTGTTTCTCCACAGTCACTGCCTTCCTGCTCAGTGTTTCCAGAATTTCATAAACACTGTCAGAGCCCGTGTTCTTTTGCTGCACTCAGACTGCGGTTCTGCCCAGCAGCATGTTCCCGTTGTTGGAGCTCACTGATCAGCCACGTTTTCAATATCCCCAAGAGCGGACTGAAGAGGGCAGCCCTGTGGACACGAACTTACACCAGTGCTGCAAAGTGCAGCGTTGCAGGGAACCAGACATCAACTGCGACTGTTGGAGCCTCCGCCCTGGGGTGTAGCCCACGGTCTCTTTGGGGCTTTGCTGTTGCTTGCAAGGTGGGTGGTGGGAATGCTGATGCTTTCTGCCAGAATGAGGGGAAGGGGGAAGTTGATACTGCTTGTGATGGGAGCAGGAGGCTTTGGGGTTCATACTTTTTTTATGTCATTAATTCTTTGGGTTTGTTCTGTTTTCAGAATGCCTGCGATGTCTGAGGCATGGTCAAAATGCCTGGTCTTCATCTCCCCCTCGTCCTCTCCACTCCTGAGGGCCTGTCCTCTGGTCTTCATCTCTCCCTCATCCTCTCCACTCCTGAGGGTCTGTCCTCTGGTCATAATCTCCCCCTCATCCTCTCCACTCCTGAGGGTCTGTCCTCTGGTCATAATCTCCCCCTCATCCTCTCCACTCCTGAGGGCCTGTCCTCTGGTCTTCATCTCTCCCTCATCCTCTCCACTCCTGAGGGTCTGTCCTCTGGTCATAATCTCCCCCTCATCCTCTCCACTCCTGAGGGTCTGTCCTCTGGTCTTCATCTCCCCCT